>NW_021703778.1:26613956-26933877 GCF_005190385.1 Monodon monoceros
TGTATCAATTTACATTCCCACCAACAGTGGGAATGTAAATTGATACAGCCACTATGGAGAACAGTATGCAGGTTCCTTAAAAAACTAAAAATAGAACTACCATAAGACCCAGAAATCCCACTACTGGGCATATACCCTGAGAAAACCATAATTCAAAAAGAGTCATGTACCACAATGTTCACTGCAGCTCTATTTACAATAGCCAGGACATGGAAGCAACCTAAGTGTCCATCGAGAGATGAATGGATAAAGAAGATGTGGCACATATATACAATGGAATATTACTCAGCCATAAAAAGAAACGAAATTGAGTTATTTGTAGTGAGGTGGGTGGACTTAGAGTCTGTCATACAGAATGAAGTAAGTCAGAAAGAGAAAAACAAATACCGTATGCTAACACATATATAGAGAATCTAAAAAAAAAAATTTGTTCTGAAGAACCTAGGGGTAGGACAGGAATGAAGATGCAGATGTAGAGAATGGACTTGAGGACACAGGGATGTGGAAGGGTAAACTGGGACAAAGTGAGAGAGTGGCATGGACATAGATACACTACCAAATGTAAAATAGAAAGCTAGTGGGAAGCAGCCACATAGCAGAGGGAGATCAGCTTGGTGCTTTGTGACCACATAGAGGGGTGGGATAGGGAGGGTGGGAGGGAGATGTAGGAGGGAGGAGATATGGGGATATATGTATATTATAGCTGATTCACTTTGTTATAAAGCAGAAACTAACACACCCTTGTAAAGCAATTATACTCCAATAAAGATGTTAAAAAAATATAAATAAATAAACAGTAAAAAAAATAAAATAAAATATACAGAATTAAAAAAAGAGAGAGATAAAGCAATGAGCAGAAGAACACAAATACACCCCATTCCATTTAGACGAAGTTCAGAAACTCACAAAATAAATAACATGTTGTTTACAGATGTGTGTAAGAGAAAACTATAAATCAAATCAAGCAAATAATAAGCACAATTTTTAGCAAGAATAACGGGGCATGCCATCAGAGAAGGGTAAGACGGTCTCAAAATTATCGGTAATGTTGTCATTTGATGTATAGAGAGATTCTATATTAGTATCTTCATGCCTTTCATATGTCATGTCTATAGCTACATGTATAAAATTTTATGTATATTAACTTATTATACTAAACAAAAGGACGGAGGTGGCTTCGCGAAATTTGCTCCCGCGTCGACCGTGGGGGTGTGCTGGAGACCCTGCTTTCAGAGAGCTTGGTGGAAATGCTCCTCACAGGTCTTAGAACCAGGAAAAGCTAGAGATCTGACTGAGCAACTGGTTTGTTCTAAACTTCTGAACTCTTGGAATGAAGCTCATTTCTTCTGTGTTCTAATCAAAAGGAAGTTCAGAATCCTACTATGTAAGGTCCATCTCGATGAACTGAGCAGGGTCGCATTCTGTGCCCTGTCCTGCTGACCTAACTCCCCTCGCCCGTCTGCCTTCTCCCTCCCCCATCTCAGCAATCCTGATGTGTCTGACGCTCTCAAATATTCTGTCTTCTGGAAGGAACCTCAGAGGGCTCCTCTTCCCCACCGCTCCTCCCCTCCCCTTCCCTCTCCTTGTCTTCAAGGGCAAATTGTGTCAGGTTCCTTTAGAAGCTCTAGGCTGACCAGGTGTGCCTGGGGGGGTACCACTAGATTCTGCTGATCGCTGTAGGTGTGGCCTCAGCTGAATTTAACTCAGATGAGATAAGCAATAAGCTTTCAGAGTTTCTCTAATGCCCACTGAACTGCTTTGTTGCTGGCATTTTGTTTTACTGTATTTTTCTAAAATACCAGTCTAGTTATGCCGTCTCTTTGTTTGTAACCCTGCAGAGTTCCCCCCCACCATGACCCATCCCCTCCAAGACTTAGCCGGGCCTTCCTCAGTGGATCAACCTCCTGCTACCTTTCCCATCTCACCTTGGGCACCTTCCTTCTTCCTGGCCTCAGGGTTGAGTGCCAGCAATAAAGCACACAGATCTGACCTCGCGGATGCCTCCCCACCGCCCCGGACAGCTCCACACTCTCCCCTAGACACTCTACCCTGGGGCCTCCCCACCTCAGAGGAGGAAGTTACTCTCAGCCCTGCCCACCCCCAGGCCAGCCAAGCACCCCTATTCTAGCTTCATCGCTCATGTTAACACTTAGTTTACATTTCACCTCCCCAGACGAATCTTATTTTGTTTGTATTTCAAATAGCCACACATCCACACTGAAAGAAGAAATGCATTACAATGTCCATATCTGCAGCATTTTAATTCTTTCAGTCCATTAGGGTAAATTCTGCCAAAATTGTAATAATGCAGTTTAAGCACTCTGAATTACTAGAAGCCCAGTGTACTCTTATTAGACTAATGTCACCATTACTTTCTGTCTAATGGATATCATCTGGCCTCTCACTTCTCTGAGTGACCCAAGAGTCAGCATGGGGCATTTGTGGTGCATCCTATTCAGAAAGAATAATTTTCAAAGCAGGGTAAAAGGCAGGAATGGCTCTGCTCCAGAAGGACAGAGGAATCATTCTAGAGGAGAGAGTCATCCCAGAATTGGGCCCTAAGTTCCGTTTGCTCAGCCTGAGAGAAAGTGGATGACTTTGGGAGTTCCTGAAACGATCTGTGTGGTCTGCTGTCTGTGCACTAGAGGCCCACAGAAAGTGCCCACAGAACTGCTGAGGTGTAAGAAATGTCAAGAACCACCCCCCTCCCCGGCTGTATTAAATGAGTAAGAGTATGTGAAACCACTCACATGAGTTAGAAAGATACCGTCAGTCACAAAATCTTTCACCATTAAAAATGGAAGCAGGGCTTCCCTGGTGGCACAGTGGTTGAGAGTCCGCCTGCCGATGCAGGGGACACGGGTTCGTGCCCCGGTCCGGGAAGATCCCACATGCCGCGGAGCGGCTGGGCCCGTGAGCCATGGCCACTGGGCCTACGCGTGCGGAGCCTGTGCTCCGCAATGGGAGAGGCCACAACAGTGAGAGGCCCGCGTACCGCAAAAAAAAAAAAAAAAATGGAAGCAGATGTGTTACATAATATTTGTTCAAGTGATATGATTTAAACTTTAAACCGTCCAGGATAATTTTGACATGGTGAGTAGTTTTATTATTACTGTCATTATGATTGATTATGATTATTTGGGAGATGAATAGCCAACACAAATACAAGACTTACTGCATGCCAGCCACTGTTCAAATTGTTTTCAATATATTAACTCACTTTATCCTTGCAAGAACCCTCGGGGATAGGTACCATGTCTCGGATAAATCACCTGAGGCATACAGAGATTAAGTAAAGCCTGGTGAGGCAGGAAAAGAAACTAACTTCTTGGCTTAAGGGTCTTTGCCTTCTCTATGGAAGGGCAGCCCTCAGGCAACAGTAGAAATAGTTGGGACTGGCAGTTTACTCCTACCTTTAATTCCATGTGGCTAAAGCGGGATTGATGATCTGTCAATCACCTGGTGAATCTGGTCTGATTTGTGCCTATGTGTCCGTACATGCATTATTTTGTTGGGGGAGGAAAAAGTACCAAATTATTTATATTGACCATTAAAAAATACAAACAGTAACAGCAAATGACTCAGCTGCAGCCCTTTTACGTTGTTAGAATTGAACTAAAATTTCTGCAGGTTCTGGGAAAATGGTCCTAGCTATGTACAGCCAGCCAGATTCTGTTCCAGAGATAAACGAACCTCCATAAGTATGTACGTAGGAAAACATTCGAACCAGAGTTTAATTTCCATGTAAGTGTAAATAATGTGGAACGGCTGCATCACGAAGGCCTTACTGGGTTCTGGTAACATTGACGAGTTCTTTGAGAGGGGCATTCTATAATCTGTAAACTATTACTCCCAGTTGTAAGTGATAAACTATTATTTCCAATTGTGAGAACATAGGAAAACTTGACAACTTGAGTGGCTCCAATTTTCAATTTCATACAGTTGGATGAAATCCAGAAAATATAGAAATATTATTTTTCCTAAAGCTGAGATGGAAGACATTCCTACATAGACACAGTGAAAACACAATAAAAATATGGGATAATTTCAGTGTTAATATATTCCCAGATATGAATGCTTTACAATAAAATATAACTATGGGTACAAATAGATCAATATAAATTTAGATGCCTTAAAATATAGATATGAGTTTCCTTTTTTACTTTTTTTCAGTCTTTTTTCTGCCATTGTATTTTTAAAATTTTGTATTGAAGTATAGTTGATGTACAATAATATATAAGTTACAGGTGTACAACATAGTGATTCACAAATTTTAAAGATTATACTCCATTTGTAGTTATTATAAAATATTTGCTAGATTCCCTTGTATACTTGTAGCTAATTTTATATATATATATAAATATATATATAATATATATATATAAATATATATATATATAATTATATATATATAATTATATATTATTATATATATATTCTCCTGCCGATGCAGGGGACATGGGTTCGTGCCCTGGTCCGGGAAGATCCCACATGCCGCAGAGCAGCTGGGCCCGTGAGCCATGGCCACTGAGCCTGCGTGTCTGGAGCCTGTGCTCCGCAGCAGGAGAGGCCTCAACAGTGAGAGGCCCGCGTACCGCAAAAAAAAAAAAAAAAAAAGCAGCTTGGTTAAAAAAAAAAAACTCCACAAGGACCTACTTGTATAGCACAGAGAACTCTGCTCAATACTCTGTAATAACCTAAACAGGAAAAGAATTTGAAAAAGAATAGATACATGTATAGGTATAACTGAATCACTTTGCTGTACACCTGAAACTAACACGACATTGTAAATGAACTACAGTCCAATTTAAAATGAAAACTAAAAAAAACAACTCCATATATTGTATGTACTGGAGGAAGGAGGTGGGAATTTAAACTTTAAACTTGGTTCTCCTCAGAGCTTAAAGGGTCACAACTCAGTCAATGTTATTTTCAAATCCCTCAGACAAAATAACCTGACAAATAGCTTAATATTACTCAGTAAGTGAGTGTATTTAGAGGGCTATAAACATGTATTAATGGAGTTAATAAAAGTATGCATTTATTAAGAGATTTAATGAATAATCGGAAACTTCTTAATTATTAATTTGAACAAATTTTTAAATTCACTTTTACTGATGCATCACATATTAGAAAAACTAACAAAGATTCAATTACACATGTACACATTTTCATATGATAAAATTTTATTAAGTAGATAAAATATTCACAAAAGGAAAATCCATAAGAAGTGTAATGTCATGGGCAACTTTCAACTAAAAATCATAGATATTTAAGATAGGTTCAGCTCATTAAAGTTTCATTCATTAGAATAAAAATTAATGCATTTAATTGTAAGTGCCGTGATTAATTCAACAAACTCAGTACAGAATTAGAGCAATTTTTACTGTTTTATTCACATATTGCTGAAAACTTTTGACAAAATATACCAATTGTTTTGTCATTCTATGCCTCAGTCAGGTCCTCTTAAACTTTTGGCCTTCATTCTCTTCAAAGACCATCAATTCTGATTCTTTTCAACAGGTCAGATTTAATCTCACAGCAGGAAAGGTTTTTCAAGGGTCCATGTGGAAAAGCACTGCGTGTAACACACACTTCGATGAAACAAAGATGAATAAACCCAATCACTTCCCTCCAAGAGATTGCAGTCTAGTCTGCAGAAATCAATAGTTCTAACATAAAATAGATTTGAAGATTGTCCCTATGGGGGTCTCACTCTTTGGCTAATATATACCTTTATTTCTAAACAAATATTTTTGGACCTCGTCAAGGAATGATAAAATCTGGCTTTAGAAATAGTCTTTATAGTGATGAGAACTTGTTCAACATCTATTAAACGAATATTGTAGAGCCTGTAGCTAAGCCAGACGTTGTCCTAGGTACACAGATATGATGGGAACAAACTTGGTCCTTCCACGTGGGGTTGAGAGTATGATGGAATTGAAAGATGAGGGAACGGAACCAACATCACAACGCTTCTCTGCCCCAAACCAAAAAACAATAGCCCAGCTTTCTCCTTGGGATCTCATGTGTGTATTTCACACAAAAGGGATCCGGTGCTGCAGAGGAGTGGTAAGTGGAATTCAAAAACGTGTACCTTCAGCCATTCTCAAAACCTCCCTCCACTGTGTTCCCACAGCACGAAGGTCCCCTGCCAACCTCAAGTGTTGCTAGTTCACTTCAATGACTATCTGAAAAGTATCTTCCTGTCTCCAAAACCAAGGGATCCATCTAGCCCGGGTCCTCTCTCACCACACTAAAGCAGAAGCATGCCCTCAGACGAGACATTTATTTTCTTTGGATTGAGGATGATCTAACACTTAGCTCCTTCAATTAAAGTGATGATTTACTAATACAACGGTATCAATAAACAGAAGAGGCCAAGAGTGAGCCCATATTAATCACATGGATTATCTCCTTTTGTCTTCACAATAACCCTGGGAGGGAGTTAACCCTATCCTCCTCATTTTAAGTTGGAAACTGGAGTTTGGATGGATTAAATCATGAGCCCTTGATTGCACTACTGCTACACGACAGAAATACCACCTCTGCCAGGGCAGCCTGTTTCCAGATCTCGGGATCTTGGCGTTATTCTCAATTAGACGCTGCAGCTAAAACCCTGGAAGGGTACGTGACACACAGAAGTCCTCTGATCCCACCCTCTTTGCACAAGGGGTGGCCGGGTGTCATTCGGGACAAATTTGAGCCAGGGCAGGGGTATCTGAGGGACACCCCACCCCACCTTGGTCCCTGCCCCTGGCAGTCTGTGCCCACCCCACAGAAGGCAGGCATCTGCCCTATAGGGATGTGAGAGCACGAAGGGTGGAGTTTCTCCCACAGGCCTTTCCATGGTCAGCTCTCCAGGACCGTCCTCTCTGTCAGGACAGGGCGTGAATATCTTCCTAACTGTCCCACTCACCTCTGCTCCTCTGTCTACAAGCCTTTATGATTTAGCCTCTATAGAGATTCACCTTCTCTATTCCTCAGGGCCAGCCAGCCACTAACTTCAGAAAAAAAAATCTTTTTTTCCATCATATGATGCTTTATACTTTGATAAGCGGCTTTTTAAAAAAACGTAAACAAGGGCTTCCCTGGTGGCGCAATGATTGAGAGTCTGCCTGCCGATGCAGGGGACACGGGTTCGTGCCCCGGTCTGGGAAGATCCCACATGCCGCAGAGCGGCTAGGCCCGTGAGCCATGGCCGCTGAACCTGCGCGTCCGGAGCCTGTGCTCCGCAGCGGGAGAGGCCACAACAGTGAGAGGCCCGCGTACAAAAAAAAACAACAAAAAAAACGTAAACTAGACCCTAGGCTCTACAATAGTTGTTGGTGTCTAGAGAAGAAAGTTCCCAGCAGAAAGAGTTTTACATTTTAGTGATGGTCAGCAACCTGTGACCTGTCCTTAAGCTGCATTCTCGTCCACTTGGCCACTGGTAAAATAATTTCCGTCTCTTTCCTTTCATGAGATATGAATATTTAATCGAGTAAAAGCATTGAACAAGAAGGCACAATACTTGGGTTTTTGTCTTCATCCTGAAGACTTTGTCTAACCATAAGACACTACAATCTAAGCGTCCCCATCCTTCATTCATGAAATGGGAATCAGAATACGTTAATACCATCACAAAGTGATGGTGTGGGAAATGATTACTTTATGTGAAAGTTATGAAAATGTAAACACTACCACCACACTGTTATACATAAAGGTCCTTCCTTCCCTTAGTTCCTGAGGAAATTGGCTGTATGGTCATTTTATTTTAATTAAAAATTCGTTCCCCAGACTTGTGGTTGCCAAGGGGGAGGGGGTTGGGGGAAGGACGGAGTGGAGGTTGTGGTTAGCAGATGTAGGCTATTACATAGAGAATGGATAAACAAACAACAAGGTCCTAGCACAGAGAACTATATTCAATATCCTGTGATAAACCAGAATGGAATAGAATATGAAAAAAGAATGTATGTATATGTATAACTGAATCATTTTGCTGTACAGCAGGAATTAATACGACATTGTAAATCAACTATACCTCAATAAAAAAAAAGAAATAAAAATTTAAAAGCCTGGAAAGGGGAAAAAAATTCATTCCCTTGTCCCCATTGCCTTGGCAGTTACTAAGCAAGTCCGCGGTAAGCTGAGGGTCTGGTGATAAGCACCTGGGTTCTGTAGCCTCTGTGACATTTCAGATGCACACCAGAAACCTGAGGCTGTCCCAATAACAATTCAGGTGAAATTGCAGATAAGAGCAAACAGGAGCTGTAATTTTTCATATTCAGAATTCCTTCTGCAGGTACATTAATTCAGGGCAGTAGCATTAGGCCCCAATAAGAGCAAATTGCACTTTCTGACATGGAAGCGTGCAGACATCAGTCACAAGAATGATAGGATTGCTGGTGTCCCTATTATTTCATGAATCCAAAGAAATGGCTCTTTTGTAGCCAAAGTAATTCTCCATATAAAAACCGTACATTGAAGGCATTTTGTTAATGTAATGCTCAGTGCTATTCAGAAAAGGTTGAGGTTTCACTAGAAAAGGAGGAATTCTCTTTTTTCCACCGCCCAAATCTGATGCCTTAATCACAGCCTCTGGTTTTCCATGTGTGTCCATGTTACAGCTAAATCATGTTGGTGTAGACATAATAGAAGTATAATTGATTTAACTTCCCCAAAGAATGCTGATCTCAACCAGAATGATCACTTTTGCAGTATAGAGCTGATCTTTCCAAATAAATGGAAGAAAATAAAGCTGTCCTCTCCTATCACCAAAGCCCAGGAATAGCATTAAAATCAGCTCAAATTCCAGGTACAGAACACTATGAATACCCAATCTTCAAACTTTTATTTAGAATGCAAATAAAACCTCAATGGATACAATTTTAAATAGGAATTGCTTATATGTTTTGTTTGCATTTTACAGAAAAACATTTTCCTTTTGTGGGGAGAGTTATTTCTATTGCACAAGTTCGAATACACCTCAGTCTTTTTGAAAACAGATTAAAATCTAATCTCACCAGTGAAAAAATTGATGACCTGATTTGCACATTCTGCCATCTTTATGTTTGACTCACAAACTGTTACCATTCTCTTTCTTTGAATTCTGCCGCTGGAGTCTTCTGAGCTCCATCCAAAGTATGGAATTCCTAATGAATGTGCTGTTTACTTTCCGAGTGTGTTGGGACCTGTTTTCTGGAATCCTCTGTTAGTTGGCTTAGGTGTTTATTTGAATCAATGAAAGAAAACCAAATAATTGGCATATTAGTATTTTTCAAAACAGCTGAAATTAGAATCCTGATCTAGACAGTGGGGATTTATGGATGCTGTTTGGACAGTCTGTCTGGATGCCTTCATACAATTGGCTTAAGAAAAAAAAAAAATGTTGCCTCTTTTATCACATAAGTTTCAGCATTTTCTGAAGCCCTATTCTGCCCTGGCATTCATTGTATTGAACGGTTACTGTGTTTTAGGCATTGTGATAGAATATTCCATGTGTTGTTTCTAACACTGGATTATATCCACGTTTTACTTAAAGGAAACAGGCTTAGAGAAGTTATGTGTCACACCGAAGGTCACCCAGCATCTGAGGGGCTGCAGACCCAGGACTCAAACCACATCTCAGTTCAAAGCCCTCATATATGACATCATATCATTTCCTGTCATTTCCATGGGAGCTAATTCCAGGGGGTATTAGGAGATGCTTTTTTTTAAAGTATCTATGATCAACTAAATCTGAGAAACACTAACTACGACAACGCTTAGCAGACTTTTTCAATAGGAGGAATTCTTAAGCCCTCAAATCTGTTGAACGCCATTGCAAATTTCCAGGGAGGGACACAGGATGGAGTTTCCCAAACGTTTATCCCCCAACAGAAGGGATTAACTTTGAGCTCCAGGAGGACCTTCTTTGTGGAGACACAACGCCCTTGAAAGCTGGCCCCTAAATAGCACTGCAAGACGGTCACCACCTCACAGCCAGACCCCCAAGACTTGATTAATTTGACACCCGTTAATTCATTAATTTATTCACTTGGCTTTCAAACTTTCACTGGAAGGGGTCTGTTGAGTCTGGCCTGGTTTAAACTCTGGAGACCAGAGCTAGGAGACCAGGTCTCAGCCCCAAGTGGCAAGTCCAACGTTGTGGTGAGCTGGGGTTCTATGGGGGCAGCAGGTAGGATTAGGGGGTCCCCATCCCTAAACGCACAGGGAGCACTGAGGAGGGAGACTGAGGCCTTGCTGGGAGCAGAGAGCAGAGACCATGGGCACGGCAAAGCAGACCTTCCAGAAACTTCCACCTGGGCATTGCCCATGCGAAAGGCCACACAGGAAGCAGCCTGATTTTCTTTGCTTTGTCTTTTAAAGAGAGCCTGTAGTTTGTGCGCTCAACCAAAAGCACTGGAATTAAATTGCTTTCTCCGGATGACGTGTGAGGAGACGTGACATGAGTCTGCTGGGTCCTGAGGCCACCGTGGCCCCCTTCCTACATACACTTACCCTCTCCAGGCTTCTAGTAAATACGAGATCTGCCCCTTTAAAAAATTATATAAATTTACTCTTGGATTTTATGTAGAAACTAAAGAAACGGAAATAACCTTCGATGCCAGGTTTTGCAAACATAAACTCTTCTTGATGGTACCATCTTGTTTCTTTTTTTTTTGGTACGCGGGCCTACTTACTGTTGTGGCCTCCCCCGCTGCGGAGCACAGGCTCCGGACGCACAGGCTCAGCGGCCATGGCTCACAGGCCCAGCTGCTCTGCAGCATGTGGGATCTTCCCAGACCGGGGCACGAACCTGTGACCCCTGCATCGGCAGGCGGACTCTCAACCACTGCGCCACCAGGGAAGCCCCCATCTTGTTTCTTGACAACAATCTTCAGACTTGGATCATGTCTCTGAAGGGCTTATGGGGCTAACACTGAAGTCCTTCCACTTTTCCTCATTTCAGTTTCTATTCTGATTGTGACTTAAAAGGAATGGAAAACTAGTACATAAAAAGTACATGTCATTAAACCCAAGGCCAAAGGACTCCGTAGTAATAAAAGAAATAAATGGAGGACGGTGTGGGAAGTGTCCTGACATCAGAGCCCTGTGAGGAGTGTCTGTCCTGTAACATTTTGTTGCAGCATAAACAGTGAAACCTCCAGCTGTGCCTATTAATTGTTTTAGAAGTTATTTCAAAATAGATTTGTGTGAATGTTCACGAATTCATTCTTTAGTCAAAGTTTTAGGTCTTTATGCCATTGGAAGATCTGTGTCCATAGCTCCTGAGTGGGCCCACTTCACGTGTTTGTATGCAGGGCAGTTACCTCAGGGGTCAGAGAGTTGAGTGCCCAGCAGCAGAGTGTGTTTGTTTGCTGGGAACACACCAATGCTCAAGCAGCAAATTGTATAACATCATTCCTGCCTGCACCTCCTCCCCGCCACCCATGTGCACGCGCACACACACACACACACACACACCTGCACACAGACGTGTAGACACATACACATAGATAGACGTATACACAGAGAGACACACACGTGCACACACAGATACATATACATATGTGCATAGACACACATATGCATGAATACTCTCACATGCACACACAGACACATGCATGCACACATACATAGACACACGTATACTCACATGTACACGCAGATATGTATACATGTATGCACATGTATACACGCATGCACACACACACATAGACACACGCACACACAGACATGCAGATATTTTTCTGGGTGGGGGCAGAGGAAGTAGCCTCACCTTTCTTCTGTGTCCACCGCAACACTCCAGCCAAAGCCTATCCGGGCCCTTGTGCAGGTGGGATGAGCACCAGCCAAGGTCCCCGTGGCCAGCGTGCTGGAACAGCAGCGAGACATCCCTGGTCAAGAACAAGGAGCAGGGCATCAGGCATCAGATAAAGGTGCTCGCCAGCCCGGCCCCCTGAGGGCTCCTCTCACTGGGACTCACGGAAATCTGCCCCGGATTCTATAGGAGTCTGTCTGGGGTAAAAAAGCAAAGGCAGGTGAATTAGGAGGCTATGACCTGACACCTGACTGGGGCCACCCAGTCCCGGCTGGAGCTCTCCTCCCACCGCGAGGGAAGGCTGCGTCCCCTAGGGGATCACCGAGCTCCTCCTTTGCAAGAGGAGGAACAGTAGCTCCTGCCCACACCGCTTCCCAGGCCGGCGCCCCCTGCACCCCCTGGAAAGTGTCCAGTGAACCTGGCTTCTCCGGTTCAGCCCCTGGCCGCCCCCCGCCAGCCTGCTCCCTTTGCCACCTCTCCTGTGACACCATTTCTGTCCCGTTGCTCTCCCATCCACTGAGCCAGGATCGAGTATGTGTGTGCATGTTGGGGGCGCAGGGGGGGAGTGAGCGGCAACTCCCACCCAGCTTTGTTTTCCTAAGAAAAGACACTTCCACCATTGTAAAGCAATTATACTCCAATAAAGATGTTAAAAAAAGAAAAGAAAAGAAAAGAAAAGACACTTCTTCTCTAAGAGAGAGAGGCGCACACTTGCCCCTCCTGCAGACACCTCAGGCCACGGCCAGTGTGAAAACGGCCTGCCTGTAAATGTCCTGGATCAGGCTAGGCTGCTGCTGAGGGATCCACCTTTCTCCTCTTCCCTGTTATCATCCTCAAAATCGCAGCCAGTTCCAAGCATTTTTTCCTTTATTTTTCAGGATCCTGTAAGGGCAGGAGCTGCCGTCCTGGGCCCTGTGGGGTTTTGCCTGATTTTCCAAAACATCTGTGATACCGGAGGCTCCAGGGCAGGCTGATGTTTGGCTACAGTTTGGGACCTCAGCCCCCTCTGAAACTCCCGACTCATTTACAAGGCCATTTACATCAATCTATGTACTTCAGATGTCATTGACTCAGTGTAATTTTCCTATCATTCAATTATTCTGTTCTACGCTTTTAAGTGCCCCCGCCCCCAAATCAAGTGCACTCTTCTCCTTGGAGGCACAGTGGAAGCAAGGGCAGTTTCTTCACCCCATTCCAGAAGGCTGTTCCAGTTTACAGGTTTCCTCTGATATCCACTGTGCATGATTCATTTTATTTAAAGTAAACTGAGTTGTCCTGATGTAGCCTGAGGTTAAAAGTCTGCTGAAGTTCCAGTCGCTCGGGCTAAATTCCAAGGTTTTTCATCAGCTCCTTCCACATGCTCTGCAATCTTATCTCTCCTCCAAGTAACCGGTTTCTTATTTTTAGAGCAAAGGTTTCCCCATTACCTTCGGCCCTGGGGCTCTGGACACACCATTCCAGCCTCGGGCAGAACCTCTCCGGGCCCTTTCCCATCGACCCTAAATAAAGGTGTATTTACAGTCAGATTTCCCTTCTCCAGTTATGCTTGATTGCTTGGTTCCAACGCCAACGTGGTAATAGCATGCAGCTATAATGACATACGATAATGCAGTGTATTTACGATATTTTATAGCAAATCCATATATCTATGTTGCAGATGTATGTCATTCACCTAATATTTTTTCTCAACTAAAGCAGTTTTCCTTAAAGAAGACTCATCCTCCATGTCTACCAGACTGCTGTCATCCAGACGAAAGGCTCAACTTGGACCTAAACAAAACAAAAATCATAAACAAAAATGATTGCATTTTTAGCCAAAATGTCTTGCGAGAGATTGAGTTATCTAGTGAAAATAGGCTTGTGGACAGGGCATGAGAGCGGCAGAGCTGTATTTCAGGCCCTTCTGGAGATGTTTTCACCTTAGCCGAACAGTTAGGTTTTTTTTGGTAATGGTGTTCAGAATTGTTGTAAAATTGATGGAAAAAATCTAAATATACTAGATGACTACTCTGGATATTGTTCTTATATAGAATATTTAAATATACAAAATCAGACTTGGATCCCTGGAACACTAGACAGATTTAGAAATTCATTGCGAACCACCATATGAGATAATCACATTAAGCATATATTTCAAAAAGTTCCTTTCTTAACAACCTAAAGTGAAAAGGAAACTGCCTTTTCTTCTGATACTGCGTGGTAACAAGTAGAATATATGGTTTAAAAATATTTGTACTCTGTGCCACTCAGAGAAGAATTAGCATACAGACTAGATCTAACCCCCAAATCTGCACTTCACTAGCCAAGAGTCCCAAGGAAGTCACTAAATTTCACCAAGTTCTGGACCTTTTTCTGTCTTATAGAGACGTTGATATCTCTTCAAGGTCCACACTGGTCTTGGGAATGTCAGTGAGATAAAGGGTTTGAAAGCACAATGTTAGAATACATTTATAAAGGCCATGATAAATGTATTCTAACATTTCACATTCATTCCCACAAACCTTCATGCTATACGTAGGACAAGGGAATCAATATAGACAAGATGAACCACAGGTATTTCCTCTGAGATGTCAAGACTATTCTAACATAAGTTAGTATCGATGGAAATCAGGTGGGTTACAGACAAAGGTAATTCTCAGTATCTGTTAGGACTCTCCATTATGACCTAATTTCTCCTTCAGTTACATGGCAGCATTTTATCACCAGGCTATGTTCCTTTTCATCTAGATTTTCTTTCTCTTTGAAGATGGTAGGGCACAGCTGGAGCTTGGTCTTAGGCCCTTTTGACCAACTATCTCATCAGTGTGGTTGATAACACTTACCCATCTCTTTGATAAACAGGTGGGAAGAATAGCTGAATTTCCCAGAAAACAGTCTGATTAAAATAAAAGTGCTTAGCATTCCTCCTCCTTAAACGAAAGACCGAACAAAAGAAACGGTGTCCCTAGGGAGAGTTGTCACATCATGCTACAAGTGCTTCCTACAACACAATGTTATTCTTGATTGAAATATTATTCTTTTCCATGTTTCTGTCTTAATGATGCCACGATGAAGGTTTTGTAGATTTTAATTCACACCGAATACTGTGTTTATTTTAATTGACCAAATGTAGATCAGGGAACAGAGTTACTATTTGAGAGAGAGAACGAGATGAACAGGAATTCAGATAACTTCACACCATAGGCAGAGACAACCTAATGTATTCAGAAAAAAACTGCTTTTTTTTTTTTGGCGGGAGTGAAAGTGGCTCGTGTATTTTCATTTAATTTTAACAGCTGACATCTCCACCACCACTGACTGCAAGTCCGAGAAACAGGCCGTTTCTAGATAACATCCATAGATTCTTCAGAAAAGGGTGCCATCCTTAGATACTTTTAGTAGAATTCATGAAATAAATGCATTTTTTGGTAAAGTGCAATAGATGCTGAAGATACCTCAAACTTGCAGAATTGCCACTGTTCTAAATATTATAAAGTAATATCATGCTTTAGAATAAAAAGCACTGCAGTGATTTATCTGCATGTGAGTGTTAATTCATTTGTCCTGTGACTAAAGCACCTCTGAGCGGGTATATCCTGACTCCGTGTATTCCTTCAAAAAGGAAGCTGATGTACAAAAACATCGTGTCAGCAACCACACATTACAATATCTGAGCATGTTCTTGGGGAATGTCCAAAGATTCATCATGAGGAAAGCATCTTTATCTTATTTATTGAAAGTTTATTGTAAAATTTTGTTTACCAAAGTCCCTATTGTGGCGTTTCAGATAACACATTTCAAAGGGAACGATCACGTGGGTTCACGAGAAATGAATTCTTTTTTCTTCTTTTATTCTTTTTCAAATTCTTTTCCCATTTACGTTATTACAGAATGTTGAGCAGAGTTCCCTGTGCTATACAAGTAGGTCCTTGTTGGTTATCTATTCTAAATATAGCAGTGTGTACATGTCATTCCCAAACTCCCAGTCTATCCCTCCCCCCCCACCCTTCCCCCACTGGTAACCCTAAGTTCAGCCTCTAATTCTGTAAGTCTGTTTCTGTTTTGTAAATAAGTTCATTGTATCATTTTTTTTTAGGTTCCGCATATAAGTGATCTCATACAAATTTGTCTTTCTCTGTCTGACTTACTTCACTTAGTATGATAATCTCATGAATGGATAAAGAAGATATGGAACATGTGTACAATGGAATATTACTCAGCCATTAAGAGAATGAAATAATGCCATTTTCAGCATCAAGGATGAATTCTTGTTTTGATGTAGGATCTACAGAGAGCATGAACCCACTGGATTCTCATCCATGGTGAAGAGCAGAGTAATCAGTTCCTCAGCCAGGGATCCAGATCCTTCTGGTGAGCCAGTTGTTGGTCTTTCTCTTAAAAAACAAAACAAAACAAAGCAAAACTTTCTGCCATGAGACAAATTTGTAGGCATAGCTTAAGGATTCATAGTTATTTTCTGTGGGAATACTAAGTGCCAACATCCATGAATAATATAAATTGAAATGGCGATTTTCAACTTATTGAATATGTAATGTTCAGCCATGAAAAGAAGGAAATCCTGCCATTTGCAACAACTTGGATGGATCCCATGACATTGTGCTGAGTGAGGTAAGCCAGACACAGAAAGACAAATACTGTATGATCTCACTTATACGTAGAATCTAACAGTAACTGTGTGAGGATAGGTGTGTTCATTAGCTTAAGTGTGGTGATTGTTTCACAATGTATAAAGCATCACACTGCATACCTTCAATATATATAACTTTTGCCAATTATACCTCAATAAAGCTGGAAAAAATTGAAATAGCCTATCCTGGAAATCTATTTTTCCAAAGATGAAAATTTATTAGAACCTTTATGCTTAGCACTCAAGGAAAGAAGATAACTGTCACTTTGCTGAGACAGAAACTAGAAAGCTTTGAAATTGATGACATCATTGATTCATTCAGCAAGCACGTGCACAGTCTACCAGATACACCCTGCACAGGGGGCACAGGAATAGCGGCGGCAACCCCTCAAGGCTCTAACCTGGGGAGTCCCACTCTCCTCGACCCGAATTTCCAATGACATCCTCCAACCTAGAGGGTATCAGAATGAGTCCTGCAGGTTATGCATTTTAACAGATAGATTTGGACCATCTGAACCTGGGCAGCGGGAGTGGGATTGGATACGTGAGGCTGGGAACTTCAACCGGCCTGTTCTGACCCTCCTGAAGGAGAAGGAACTTCTCAGCAGAGCTGCCCACATCCTCCACCCTCCACCCCCACGTTAGACCAAGCCCCGCAGCCAGACAGTCATTGCCTTTCCCAAGGCCAACTTGCCTGAGGGTAGCTGTGTGTAAGTGAGCAAAAGAGCATAAACAGCAAAAAAAGGTGTCCCAGGCTCTGCCCTGTGTGAGCTCTGTGTACACCTCGCCTCAGTTAACCCCACAAAAAACAGTGGACACAGGAGTTGTTTTCCAGTCAATTTTATTGAAGGGTAATTTGCACACACCCAAGTGCACCCTTTTTAAGGGTCCAGCTCGATGAATTTTGGCAACTGCACAAACCTGTGTAACCAAACGCGCATCAATACAGAACAGTTCTATTAACGTACAGCTTCTTCACGCCTCCATCAATCCCACCAAAACTTCCTTTGTCTGTTCTGGGACTTTATGAGACGGAATCGTAGGGGATGTCTCTTTCCCGTCTGGTTTCTTCTGCTCAGAAACATCAGAAATCACCATATAAATGTTAACCATCCAGTATTTGTTGAAAAACATGTTTCTGATTATATACAACCTGGTACCCTTTTTGTTAAGTCCACAGAAAACCTAAAATTAAAACATATGCTTTTTAGAATTACACACATACAGAATGAAACGGTATCAAAATCAGAGGAAGGAAATAACCATCACAGGATCCAGCAAGGCCTCACCCCGGGTGGAAGGAGGTTTGTGGACGACACTCCATGTCACAGAGGGAATGGAATCACTGATAATAAGGGTCAGAGGAAGATTGTCAAATAAACATCAACAGACAGTCAAAAAAATTCTTACTTAGACACCCAGGGTGCTCACGTGGTGATAATAGGTGTATAAACACCTCTCTGTATGTGTGCACAGGCGTGCAAACACACACAGACACCCCTATATGGAAAAGGGCATTGACTTTTATTCTTTTACTGAGCCCTGGAACCTGTTACCTTGTGATCTGTTTACAGATGGGTCCGCCAGTTTCCATGGGGAGCAGTTACTGTTTATGTCCCAAACTTTGAAATCACAGACAAATGGGGATGGTAAACAATGAAGTTCCCTGTGTGTTCAGGTACAGGTTTCTACTGGGTTGGTTTGGACTCATTCCTGCACTGGGATGGGGAGAGGTCTCCAGATGGAAAACGATGTCACATGGCCTCAGCCAGCTCGTCCACCTTCCTGTTAGGGAGCTTGGCTTGGGGGTGGGACCATGCTTAATACAAACATAAATGAACCCTTCTGGTGGGTCAGGAGGCTGCTCCAAACACATTTTCCCCTTGGCGTACTTTAGCTCTGTTATTTTTCTCATGTGCTTCCTGGAGAACGGGATTCTCCAGAGTCACAGGCATGTGCTTCTCAAGATGAAGCCTCCGAGAGAAGCGCTGTAGGCTGGTGACGCCAAGACGCCCCAGCTCCTTCCTTCCCTGGTGTCGGAGAAGGACAGAGAGCAGGAGATCAGCTGTCTTCTGCTTCACACCTTCTTTAAAACTCAAGTCTAGAACTGGACAAATAAGTGAGCCTCGGGGCCAGAACACTCTTAAACAGATGCTTCAGAAGATGTGTAGGGCTGGCAGATCCCACTTCCATGCTTATATCCCAAGAGAAAAATGGATCTAGGACATCATTAGAACCTTCTCCAGAGCTAATCTATTTATATGCGTAGTCAGAAATCTGCTACACAAAATTTAATTGTGATTAGCAAATACTGACCCCCAATCTGACACGCCAGTCACATCAAGATAAAGTGTTGTTCTTCTTTGAACAAAATCCCTCCATGTGGTACTATGTCATGTCTAAGCAGAACAGTTAGAATACAAAGGACCCAATGCCAACTTGGTCCCAAAAAGGCATTATTGTATTTGGGAGGTGACTAACACAGTTGAAAAATGGTGCCACATCCTTTGACCCCTCTTCCAGTGTGGGGTGGGGTCTATGCCCTTTCTGGTTGTATGCGTGATGGCTTCAACCACAGCTATGATGGACATGAAGCTACAGGACTTCCGAAGTGCACAGAGAAGGCTGTGTACCCCCCGATGCGGTATGCTCAGGATGCTGGCTCTGCGGGGGCTGGCTGCATGGTGACATCCAGCTCTGCAGAGTCTGCCATCATGGGGGGTCACCTGCTGGTGCTCCCGGCAGCTGTCCCGGCCAGGCTCGCAGCCAATGGGCAGCACCAAGCCACCCCAACCTCCAGCACAGGGGGCCTTTGGAGGACAGCAGCCCTGGTCAATATCTGGCTGCAGTTGCATGAGGGACCCCAAGTGAGAACTGCACTCTTGAGTCCGTCCCAAATTTCTGGCCCACAAGTCCCCAGAAAAAGTTGCTAAAGGTGGGAGCAACCTGTTGCATAGCAGCAGTGATGCACGATCTACCATCAAAGAGACACGCACCCAGGAGCACAGCAAGGGTGCTCCCTTAACTAAGGGGATTCCAGAGCCCCTGGGGAGGGTGCTGGTAACATGCAGCTCCCTGGATGTCTTTTAAAGAAACATGGGAATTTGGGGAAAAGTAAAAATAAAGGTAGCAGAGTAGGAAAGTGTCAGCATGACCTGGGTTTAATTCTGCAGCCACAGGCCATGCAGCATCAGGGTCAGAGTGAGCTGTAGCAGGAGTGGGTTGATCCCAACAGGGACGGTTTGGGGCTGCATCCTTTTCAAGGGGTAATAAACTAAGTCACTGAAGCCTTCCAAGCACGCTCGCTGGCAGATGTTCACGAAACTTACACAGATGTGCCTTTTTCACCATGTGACTCACACTGCACCCAAGTGAGAAACATGGATTAAAAACCAGATTCACAGATACTTTAAAAATAGTCCCTTTATTTCCCTCTGTGTCTTTGCAGAGCCAGAATGGAAAACAAAGGAAACACTTCTGTTCATTTGTTATACACGAGACTCTCTGGTAGCAAAAGAGAAGACTTCACTGTGAAGAATGTACAATGTCATAGGACTCCCAGGATGCCTGAAACACTGTACCTAAATTCACATCAAGAAAGACAGCCTATGGATTTCACTGCTCTGGAGCACTGGAGAGCATTCTCATTCAGAAGCCTCTAATGCTCCACTCATTAAAAGTAAATATAGTGATAGTGTTTTCAGTGCTCCCGTGAATCTGGCTAATGGGACCAAATTAAGCAGGTGGAGTCTGTGCAACCATGAAGAACAGGTGGCCCTAGTCCCCATGCGGGAGCAGCAGGTAGTTCCTGATGTGTCCTGGGGGCCAGAAAGTGTCAGGGACAAGACATAACAGGGGTAAGTTAGGCTCCCAGGCTGGGAGTCAACCTACCTCAGGCCTGAATTCTGGCTTTGAAACTTACCTTGGTTTCCCCCCTCACATATAAAGGAACCATACCAGACAAGAGGGGAATGTCTTTTAATTCCAACAGAGGATGTTTCTACCCAACCCGAGAGAAGCAGTGGCTTGGCTGACCACTGTGGTGTGTGCCTTGCAATTGTTTAAAACCTGGAGTGAAGACTTAATCATCAGATGTAGGCAGAATTGCAACATTGATGCTGCCCGTCTACTCCCCTCACAGGGGATGGGGAGGACAGAGGTGGCGGGCCCTGGAAGGAGAAGTCAGAGCCACAAACCAGAAGGGAAGCTCCTGCCCCATAAAGGGCTCGGTGGTCTCAGCTATTCTCTTTAGCTGCCTACGCACAGACCCGGTATTATTTCCAGGTGGTTCCCTGTGAATTATAAAAGGTAGCAGCAGGAGGTAGATGCCTTTGGGGGCATTATCTTTATACATGCTGTAATCCCAGAAGGATTACGAGTGTTTACAGAATCTACACCATCCACAAGGAGTATGCTGACAGCCAGAAGCACTCAGTATAAGTAGGGGGAAGAAAGAGCTAAGTCATGGGCCCAAACAACAGGGAAGCCCATCAAAGCTCTTGAACAGGTGTCCTGGTGAGTCCATCTTCGAGTTTTGTATCAACCTCAGGCCCATTCTGTAAATGAAGAGCTCAAACATTTAGGACTTATAGAAGTGGAAAGAATTTCCAGTTCTTATAGGTATAAGTTTCAGATTTAGGAGAAAGGTTTTTGGTTTTTTTTTTTAATGTCAACAAATATATTTACCATAAAGCACAGCAATACACGTGTTTGAGGAATATGAAGTAGTATATCCTACAGAGTAGAGTCTCAGCCATGACAAAATTTCAAGTTGCTTTCTCACATCACAGCTGTGCCCCATGTGAATTTTGTTCAGCCCTCTTCAAGTGCCATATTATCTTGGAGGAGCATTATTGCAGGAATGAGCAGTGTTACTATGGTGATATGGGGCATATGTCAATAAATTGAACACAAACCACTGATCTAGAGGAAGATGGTATTTGGAATCCCCTGATAACCATCTGCACAATGGCCAAGTGACCAGCACAGGAGAATTTGAGTGTTTATCAGCAGAACCATGAGCCAGCGGGATCACGTGTACTCTGGGATCCTTTGGGATCTACAATTTTTACTAGCTCGGAAATGCCCAGGACATATTTGCTGATGAGTCAATGTGATAGGTTTCTGTCATTCCTCTCCAAGTGGGAAAAACTGGGGAGATTATGCTGTACTCTGCTAATCGCCGTTAACATTAATAAGTGAACCTTGCTTTTGAAAATATAGAATACATACCTACTAAGAAGGTCCAAATTGATCGCCTTTGTGACTCAAATTTCAAAACCAATTATTTCTACATTAAGGAGACAAACTCCTTAATGTATCGGACACATAATGTGCAGCATGGTGACAATTAACACCATGGTGATTAACATTATGGTAATAGTTAACAACACTGTATTGTGTATTTGATGGTTGCTTAGACAGTAGATCTTAAAAGTTCTTATATCATGAAAAATAATGTGTAACTATGGATGGTGACAAATGTTAACTAGACTTAATTGCAACAATCATTTCACAGTATACACATACACGGAATCGTAATATTGTACACCTGAAACTAATATATAATAGAATATTATGTCCATTATATCTCAATTTTTTTAAAGTTTTTTTAAAGAAGTTTATTTTATTTATTTTTGGCTGAGTTGGGTCTTCATCGCTGCACATGGGCTTTCTCTAGTTGTGGCGAGCAGGTGCTACTCTTCGTGGCAGTGCATGGGCTTCTCATTGTGGTGGCTTCTCTTGTTGGGGAGCACGGGCTGTAAGCACGCGTGTTTCAGTAATTGTGGCTCACGGGCTTAGTTGCTCCGCGGAATGTGGGATCTTCCCAGACCAGGGATCGAACCCATGTCCCCTGCATTGGCAGGCGGATTCTTAGCCACTGCACCACCAGGGAAGTCCCTATATCTCAATTTTTAAAACATTTTTGAAGAGGAAAGAAAGGAAAAACACTCCAATTCTCAGGAACCTTTTTTTTTTTTTTTTTGCGATACGCGGGCCTCTCACTGCTGTGGCCTCTCCCGTTGCAGAGCACAGGCTCCGGACGCGCAGGCCCAGCGGCCACGGCTCATGGGCCCAGCCGCTCCGCGGCATGTGGGATCCTCCAGGACCGGGGCACGAACCCGCGTCCCCCGCATTGGCAGGCGGACTCCCAACCACTGCGTCACCAGGGAAGCCCACAGGAAACTTTTTTTAAGTTCTGCCTCTTTGTAGAAATCAAAGAGTACAAGGGAAATTTCTCTTTTGTTAACAAGGAAGTTTTTGTTCTGTGAGTGGTACACTTCACTCAGGACCGACCTCACCAGCCACTTGACACGCCGCCATCTTGGATGCTCCGAGCAGGAGACGTGGTTTAAGTTGAACAGGTGTGGGGCCCCAGGAGGGAATGTCGTCTTTAGAGATAGAGCTGACCTGGCAGCCACAGTCGACACAACTGGGGAAAGTGTCAGCAGAGAGCAGATGAGCGGAAGGCTCTCTGGAGAGAAGAGCTTGGGTAATGAGGAAGCCGCAGGCCAGATGGCCTAAGGCACTTCTCCTGACCCCAGGTGAAGAGAGAGCTGTGGGTGGAGGACACTGGTTGGAGATTAAAGTCCTCAGAACATCCTCGGGCCTCTTGATGTTCTCAGCGCTGTGGCCCTGGAGGCATTTCCAGAGGACAGGGGGTTGATCTTCTAAGGGAAAGGTTGCTGAGCTGAGTTAAGGAAACACTCCCAACTACCCAAAGTCCACCCCTCTCTCTTCCACACGGGTGTCTCCAAATAGATGACTTTGGGCATTTCTACGAAACTGATGGCAGAGAGACGACAGCTGGGTGCTGAATGGTGTAGCCGTACCGTACACCTGAATCCCGTAATCCATCTCTCCCTGAAATGTGCCTACACGGCATCCTCGGGGCAACACATGCCAGGAAATGCCATATTTTAGAACTTCAGTGCCCACTCCCAGATCTGTGAGGAAGGCAGCGTGCGGCCCAACAGCAATGCCACGGAGAGGCACTTAGTGACAAGCCCTGATGAATCCCTATCGAAATGAGATCATTTCCGTGCATTCCTCGACATATTTGTGTTTACACTGAAAGAGCAAAAACACATTATATTAGTAGGAATTTAATTTTACTCTTTGAGCAAAGTAAGTGATGTAACTAGCTAAAAGGAATGCAAAAGCAATTTGCAAACATGCAATTGCTTTAAGGAATAAACACACAATGATGTTATTAAGATTATCATCAAAATTCAATTAAATATTCACTAGTTTTTAGTTATGAGAAGGAGCACATAAACAGAAGTGAAATGCTGGCCAACTGTTAAATAATAATTAGTGGAAGCAATGTTTCCTGATTCCACCCTGGAAGTTAGTGAAGCTTTTCAAATAAATTTTATAAAAGCAAATTTAAAAACCACCTGGAGTTTCATTCAACATGCCTTGGGAGTTTAAACTCTCTTTCACAGATGAGAGTTTAAGCATTTTTCTGCTGTGTGCAAAAAGTTTTCCTTTTTACTTCCTGTCGAAATGGTTACTTTCACCCATATATGGCTCCAAACACATAAACCATTTCAGAGTGCCTGTCGAAATTATTCACTCTTGTCCTAGAGCTAATTTTGGATTTTCACTCCTAACAATATCTTCCGGGAACACTGTAAGTGAAAAATAGGATTGTAAGGCACATGTATATACCATGTAGCATTCTTGAACAGAAACCATACATGTTTTTGTATTTTGTTTATTTGTGTTTGGAACATCTGTGTATAAGAAGCTGCCCATGACTATTGGGAAACACGTTTTTCAGCCGTGTGTGTGTGCTGGAGGACTTTGAACGCACTTGCAGATTTCAAAGCAAGGCAATATCTTTTTGGTGACATCAACTTCCATTCCTTTGTACTGGGAACTCACAGTCCTCGGAACAGAAAGTTAGGAGTGGATGCCAAAGGTTGTTTCACCTGTGAGTGTTTTTCCTGTAAGCCCAGTTAACCATGCATGGGGAGCTGACAGATTTGATAGTGAAGCAAGCATCCCCAGTTCTTACATGCCTCAGCATCAAGGCTAATTCCTCAGTTATCTTTAGAGCATGGCCAATTCCACGCAGAATCCCCATACCTACCAGCCTGCTCCTGTCCTCTTCGGCTGCCTGGTCATCCGGCAGTCGGAATAAAGCCAAATGGTCGATGCAAAATGCTCTGACCCTTGTGAGCATAACATGTGCTGACTAGTGTGTGTCACATACCCACAGCCAAAGCTTGCTGTGCCAGCCCCTCCAGAACTGTACAATCATGTGCTAAAGTTCTTAGGGACACACATATTGACAGACTGCTTTAATGGGTCTAAGGAGAGACTCTTTCCTGGGATTCCAAGAAGCGGGTCATTCAGAAAACAGAAAAGTAGATGAGAAATTTCCCTCTCTCTCTCTCTCTCTCTGTCTCACACACACACACACAAACACACACACACACACACACTGCAGTATATATGTTTCTACAGACACTGTAGAATGTTCCTTACAGTCTGTCCCTTCCCCCCATAATTCATATCACTGGGTAAATCTGATTTCCCCAACTTCACGTATAAAAATAAATAAAAATGTTCTAAGATATCTCTTTTGCTTAAAAGTATTTAAAAACAATTCTGAATGGAAGATCGTGTTTTTAAGCTCTCACATTTTTTTCCTTCTGAGGGTGACATGTCACCATGTAAACTTGGACAAAGATCGTGGACAAGACCCTGGCCATGATAGAGTCTGCCCTTTGGGAGCGAGGCCACGCCAAAATAGATGGCAAAGGAAAACAATCCAGAGTGAACAATACTGGCCCCAAAATAGCAACAGGGTTGACAACCACAGCAGCAGGAATGGCTGCTCATCGTCTGCCAAGAGCTCCAGTTCTGGCCTGTCTCTCTGGAGGGACACACGGGACTTGGGGCCCACAAGCAAGCCAGCTGACAGCACACCATTCAGAACCTCAAATCTGAAACACTGATAACAGCACTTGGGACAGAACCATCTTCCTGAGGAGCTTTCCAAGAAGAATGAATGAGCTGACTTCCCCAGGGATGCCGGGAGCTGGCAGGATGCAGCCACTGAGCACAGCCTCTGTTGCAGCAGGACCAGGAGACTCCAAGAAATAGGTCTAAGCGTCCCCAGCCACAAATGAGGGAACTGAGACCAAAGCAAGACTGGCCCACAGTCTCACGGCTAGAAGCTCTTTCTACCAAACCATGGATCTACGGGTGTGTTGGGAGTTAGGGAAACCTCAGACATCCTTAAGTAACATCCTCAACTGAAGACAGCACGCAGATAAAACCACAGATGTCAAAGTAATCATCAGGCAGCTCACAGGGACACAGGGCATGGAAGACACGTGGAAGAGAAGAGCTGTTGGACCAGGGATGGGGGAAGAAGCTGTCAGGAGGAGGCAGGATGCTCCCTGGAAGGGAAGCCTGAGAAAAGCAAGGGCCACAGGGGAGACAGTTCATGGTGGAAATAAGCCGAAGGAGAAGATGAGGATTTACAGCCCTTCACCATGTTCTAGGCTGGGAATTAGACTGGTGAGAAGCACCTAAGTACAACTGCAGGGGCTCAGGAATTGGAAAGATTGCAGCTTAGATCCCCAGCTAAGGGAAAGCCTAGAGAGATTTTGAGACCAGCAAGTGGGAAGTGAGAGTATCAGGTAGACCTCTGTCCTCCCCTGTAGGAGGATCCATGTCCCCATGATGCTGCCCAGAGTGGACAGGCCAGAGACCATGGATGACCCAACTGTTGCTTTAATTTCAGTGGAAGCAGGAAATTATAGCCCCAGTTGCTGCCCAGCCCACGAGCTCTTGATAAGCAGAAGCAATTGAGGAGCTGACTTGTATTTCTTAGGTTCTGCACGGGACCCAGAGATCCAAATTACTTCTAAATGTGAGGGATGGACCAAGTCATTCCTGAATGGATCGAAACCCTGACATTAGCCCACTTCGGCCTCCCCAGCCTGTGCCTGATCAGGACCGGAACCCATGTCTGTGGCCATGAACACTCCTGAGGATGATACATTTTTCAAGAGCTATATCCCTACCCCAGGAACATCAGGCTTTAGCAGGAAAAAGCGTTAACATACTTTCAGCAGCATCTTAAGCAGTGTTCGCGTGACTGAGTCCCAAATGAAGCACAGAAGGAATAGAAGTGTCAGCACTGATCCCAGATATGTGGGGTCCAAGCAGGAGGCGGTTACAAGCAAGTCTGACTCAGCCACACGTGTGCATCACTCACATAGAAGGCCACCTTGAGCTATCAGTGACAGGAAAGCAGGGGTTTGCCCATTTTACTTGGCAATTACAGAATACCTACCACCACATTAGACACCGGTGTAGAACTATACTGAATGCAAATAAGATGTTAATTATTACAACTTAATGGTGTCTTTAGAGTGAAACTCTGGATGCATTTTTAGCCTACACTCGAGAGAGCAACACGGTCAGAAGGGAATTCTCTACGGGGATTTCGGAAGAGAAATGGTGAGAGTCCAGATGTTCCCGTGTAGGCAACAGGATTTGTAATTCGGGCACAACCTCCACTCGGTGTTTGTCTGAGGTTCCCTTTTGCCAGAAAGTCCTCCTCCCTCTGATAAGATGCTGTTTCATTCTCACTCTGAGGGGAACGGACACCCAGTGAGTCAGCCAGGTGGCTTCCTCCAGGTAAGCCTGGAAGGTCCTTGAAGGGTGTCTCTGCACTGAGAATCACGTCTCCCTCCAAGACAGCCTGGGAGTATTTCAGAAGTGAGTGGACTAGAGGCCTCAGTTCTCCTCCTGACCCCACCTTTGCCCTCAGAGCTCTGGACAATGTCGTCCAGCTGATCTGACTGGGGACTGTGTCTGGAATCCTTCAGCTGCTGAGTTACAGCAATTTTCACAAGTGGTAGCACCGAGGCAGGAGCCGTCCTACCCTGAAGGCAGCGTGGCGATGACTCACCCAGATGAATCATTCCAGTGAGCTCTGTGAGGTCTCTGGGGGGCCAGGATCTAAACTGAGGGAGCATCAGACACCGATTGTGCAAAGAATACCAGCTCAATTTCACGATTCCAGGAAAAGAACCATAGCGTTTTTCACTGGAAGAAGGCTTAGAGACCATGCAATTCAACGCCATTATTTTGTGGATGGGCAAATGCAAGTCCGAGATCAAATGGTCACTTGGTAGCCAAGCCAGGTGAAAGTTCAGGTCTTCTGATGTCCAGCTGTGACATTCTCTCTGCCACACGGCTGTAGCACACCTCTCAATCTTTGGGAAACCAATGTGCATCTGTGTTCGAGCTTTGGTGACAGGAGTGAATTATGACTTCCCTGGGCAAAAATGCAGCCCCACTTATGCTGCTGGGCAAGCACTGTCCCTTCCATTAGGGAAGCTTAGGTTATAGCATCAATAATAAACAAGGCCACAGCTGCTGCCAAAACTGCTCACCAAAAGTTTCTTTCTTGGTATTAGAATAATGAGTGTATTTTCCCTAAGAACTTGTTTCTGGCAACGTGTACAAATAAAGCAACACACACAGTGACAAACTCTGCTGGTTAGTTTAGCTGATGACATTCTTGTTATTGAAACAGGAAGTGACTCAGCCACGACAGATCATATATTTTATTCCATTGTGTTGGCTCATTTGAAAAGAAAATAAACTATCGCAAGGTAACAGCATTTGTTTTCTAAATAATACCTTTTCTTTGGAGAAAAATGTAACAGAGATGAACGCTTTGAGATTTTAATGAATGTTTTCTAAGAAATTAGGGGAGGCTTCCTCAATTGATATATCATCATTAAAGTAATGTGAAGTAAGTTTCATAAGTATTATACAGAATCAAATGAGTATTTTTAATAAAAGGAAATGCATGTTTAATATTTTTAAGGACATGGATTCTAGTATTTGACATACTGTTGTAAAACCTTTCACAACACTGAATAGTAGTATGACTGCTACTAACAGGAAGCTTACATTTGGTTAGGGGGACCTTTTAAGACATTAAAAGTTACTATGTTTTTAGATTTTACTAACTTTGGAATTTTTGCTCATTATGACCTGGGCTGAGCTGAAGTTTACCTTTGTCCACTAAACCTTTGCATCTACACAGTACAAATTAATAATATAAAAAATAAGTATTTCAAATGCTTAAGACATTTAAACAAATTTTTCACATAAACAGCTGAAGCTAATTGCCTATGAAATACTGAGAATATATGACAGTTCATGGGGGGATTTGAGAACAGTGCCTCTTCTACTGAAATGTGCTTAAAATAAATAATAAAGGATTTTAAAAAATTTGATCATTTGATGTTCACAAAGTCCCTTGCCCAGCCCTTAAGTGATTCAAATAGAAAAGTTTCACTGATGATGGAGTTAGATGTGTGATATTTCTTGTCAATCGCTGGCTTTCCTAGTAAGGCAAACCTCCATCCGATGCATAATGTATTGGGGATGCTATGGAGAGATTGTGGATGGCTCGGTCTGGGGACCATTGATCCCACTGTGGGCCTCTTCCTGCTCAAGCAACAGAGGGCCAGCTGAAGGCCCTGCCTGGGTCACAACCAGAACCAGAACCACAGCACATGTTCCCTGCCCATCCCTTTCTCTCAAAGACTTGCCATCTCCCCTTGCTGGAGAATCAGGACGGCCCTGGTTCAATTCTCTACAGATGCTCAGGCATTCAAAGGACGTAGGCTCTCTTTAATTTTTTTTCCTGCTTTTCCCTCCTTAAATCTCAGAATGAATAGTTTCCATCTGTAATTGTTAGTTTTATATTTTAAAATAGTGAACCAAGAAACTTAATGTCTCATTATCTCCAAAATGATTCGAGCATTCGCTGCATGCAACTATATTGATAACAGCCCAAGACTTCCATTTCACTTTGTCTGCTCAAAGAAGGTCCCTTTTTTATTTTTCTTTACTGGTCTGTATTGCCAGATATCTGCTGTTTCCACACTCTGCATAGGTCTAATTTAAGTATTAAAAAAAAGAGATAGCCCAGACATTATCCTGGATTGGCAGTTTCAAAAACACTTGTAGTTTCAAGCCATCATTGCAGATCTGAAGCAAATTATTCTTGTAAATGTGTGAAAAATTGACTTTTCTAAAAAATGGCCTGTGATGTACATGAGCTGAGACATATTCAGGAAAACCACAGTTTCTGACACCCCTCTCCATTTTCCTGGAGACATGAAGAGTTCTTGATAATTTCAGTTCTCTAAAATGACAGATACCGTCAATTTGCTTTTTAGAGTATCATGTTTTCTTGTGCTCTGTCATGTAATAGTTTACCTTAAAGCATTAAGAAAACACCTCTCTGCTCTGCCATCTGTAAGGGCTTCTGGGCTCAGGAGAGCGACACGAATCTCACCACAGAAGTTCAGGGCTTTGTGGTTGTATGCTCACTGCACAAAGAGACAGTCACACCGTTAAGGTTTTCACGCTACCATGACAACATGTGATTTCCAAGCACCACTTTTTCTGCCAGACAGCTCCAGGATTTAACTCCCAAAGAGATGCTGCCTTTCAACAAGGTAATCTTTTAAAGTAGTGCTATAAATAGCTCATTACCCAGAGCGTTTTCTTTCAATAGCAAGGTGTCTGAGGATAGGTAATTCTAGACAAATATTTTCTTCAGTCCCTAAAATTAATTATTAAAATACTCTTGAAACCTGGCATGTTTTTATGAATCTGTTTATCACAACAATACTATATTCTGAAAGTAGTCTAAAGATATTCATTCAGGTGGTAATTTGCCTTATGCCAGCTGGAAGCTCTAACATCCCATGAGTGAATTGTCCACAATATAACCAGGTGACCATCATGTGTGTGTCTGTGTGTGTCTGTGTGTGTGTGTGTGTCTATGTGTCTATCTGTGTCTGTATTTGTGTATCTCTGTGTGAGTGTGCCTTTGAATATGTGTGCCTGTGGGTGTCTGTGTGTGTCTGTGTTTTTGTGTGTGTGAATATGTGTGTCTGTGTGTGTGTCTGCAAATGTCAGCATCTGTAAATATCTGAGTGTCTGGGTGTGTCCACTCCCAACCAAGACTTTTTCTGGGGGAAATAAAAGCCAAGCAAACAAAGAAATCAAGGAGGACTGAGTGTGTTGGGACCAGAGTCACAATGATGGGCTGTGTGGAGGTGCCCCCAGCCCCGCCTGCTACACACTGGCCACCAAGGACCAAGAAGGCGCCCCAGTGGTGGGGACTCTGGAATGGTCCTGCGGTCTGAGGCTGTGGAAAGGACAGAGAGTGACCTGATGTCTCCATTACTGAGCAGAGGGGGAAAAATGTTCACCCTCCAAGATCTCGCCCTTCTCTGCCCACCCGTCGCTGGGCCACCCCAGGAGGAAGCAGGCCTCTCTGGTTACTTGTTGATGTGTCCCCATTTTCTATTGGTGGAATCTTCCCCGGAGTCAAGCTGAATTTGTCCCTGTGCCTTAGACAAAATCGTACTTATAATTAGCAGCGTCCATGAGTTCATTTAATCCCCAACCAATCCTGTAAAGGCAGCATGTTTTTAACGGAAATCCAAAGGAGTTGAGAACCGTGTCCGCAGCCAAGTAGCTGGTTACTGTTAGAGATGAGGTCCCAAGAGCAGATCCTCCTCCGTGGCACCAAGTGAGGTGCGCTGATGACAGGAGGGGAGAGGTTACTGGAGGTCATCAACTCTGGGTCACCCAGACTGGCTGCCGGTTTCTTTAATAACAAATAAGAAATGGCAGAATTCATCAAGCCTCTGCTGTTAAAATTCCAACTGGAGGCCTAACACCTAAATCTCTCACCTCAGACACCGCTTCCCTGACCCCTTCACACGTGCCCTCAGACACCCCTTCTCAGACCCCTTCACACGTGCCCAGGACTCCTGGGTGACGCCTCCCGACAGGTGAAACCTCAGAGTCCCAGGCGGCCTCTAGACTGGGGAAGGCCGTGCAGACCCCATGCTGCCAAGGCTCCTGTGAGACGCAGGACTCCGAGAGAAGGGAAGGACCACTTATGAAAATGGAAAAGAAGCCCCTCCAAGGACCCAATCGTGTAAATGATGCACTTGTGCAAACAGCCCAATCATGCAAATGACCCAAGCAAAGACTTTTCACTGGAAGTGAAGCCTGCGTTTGCTCCACTCTCGGCAGCTTTAGTGTCACAAGAAATAAATCTTGAAGAACGTTCGCCTTGGAGTGTTCTAGGCTCTTGATCAGCTCAACAAACGGAGATGTTCTACTGGCTGCAGAAGTGTTAAGTAAAATCATAAGTGAATTGGATTAAAAAGCCAATTTTATGTTTATTTCCTAAAATTAGAAAATACTGACATCATTAACCTGTAGTAAGTCCCTTGTTCATGCATGCAGTCACTCAGGGACTCATCTTTTAAAAAGTGTTTACTGAGTAGCTGCTAGATCCTAGGCATTGTGCTAAACACTAAAGACAAAGACAGAAACCAATATCTAAAGCCCTGAGTATTTTACTGCTCAAAGGTGATACAGACTTCCTGGATGTATGAATTGGGTCGTCTATATAAAGCAGGACAGGTGCTCAAAACCTGAAGATCATTTATACTATATCCCTCCTTTGAAATTTAATTTCCTTGGGAAATTTCTAGTGATTTTTATGTTTTTAGAAGGCATTATTGGTGGTTCATCTTTATTTAGGACATAGTTGATCAAAATAAGATTAAAGGCATTCACCAGCAAATATAATCATAGCCTATTTAATTTACAAGGGCAGACTTTAATCTTACTTACAATTGCCAATCTTCAAGTATTTTACTCAACTGTAATTTTTTCATATTCTCTCTCTCTTTTTTTTTCTTTCACAATTTAATGCCCAATGGCAGTCTTTGGATTTATACCAAATGCATCAATCACTATTCTTTGGCAATCTTCCCTTTTCTCTTAGCCTTCTTATAAACTGTAGCTCTGAATGTTAATTATTAGAGGCTGCCTTACCTAGTAGTCGGCGACATTACTGCCTTTAGAAAATTCTCTTCAGATGGGTGCCTGCTGACGTTCGCAGAAGGAGGAAGGGTGGCTGAAGACTGGTACCACTTTCTTGAAGTGGACAGTCTAATAAGGAAGATAGGGATTCACAAGTAACACAAGACGACCACAACCTCCAGACAGGCAGACACTCGGAAAGTCTGCCTCCCAAGCACCATTTTGCAGGAAGTTAATTGAGTTAAATGTCTGACTGGAGCCACAAACTCTATCCATCTTTGAATGCCCTGTTGTGGTGATGAGCCATGGGAATGGGAATCAGTGCCTCTTATTAGGGAGCTCACAGATCTCGGGGAGGAGAGAAGCATAGCAATCCACGGTCACAGCACAGAGGTGACAGAGGACATGGCGAGGGGCCTGGCACTTAGATGGGGTGATGGGGAAGGCTCTAGAGGTGCATTTGGGCCGAGTCTCAAAGGACAGTTACGGAAGGCTCTCAGTATTCAAAGGCTGGCCACCTGGCTGACCAAATCAGAGAGGGTTTGAGGAAGCAGTGGCAACAATGTGACAGCCCAGCAGTTTCAGCAGCCAGGACCGAGGGCAGGATAAAGCAATTAAGGCCGGTCTGCAGGCCCCACAGCTCATCGCTTCAGACCCACGATGGGATTACAATTTGCTTTATCTCCCTGTTACCAAATCCTGATGATTGCCCTCAGAAACAAATCTGCCATCTTTTCTCTGTATCTCCATTGCTACTATCACACAGCACTGTGGTCCTGCCCGTGGGCCTGGTGCTCAGACTGCCCTGCTCCAATTCCCAGCCCTGTCACTCTGAGGCTACAGGGCTTGGGCTGTGAGCTCTGGAGCATCCCCTCAGCCCACCCCTCCCTACCTTTCAACCTGGGCCACAACTCACAGCCAAGTGACCCTAGCCAAGTGACTTCTCCTGTGCTCACTTCAGTTTCCAGATCTATAAAATGGGGTAACGAGAGCTTTTATCTTGGAGGCTTGTGCTGCCAAACATATATGAAGTGTCACCTCTCCTTATTCCTCCTGGGTGATTTTGAGCAAGTTATATTACCTCTTGTGCCTCAGTTTCCTCTTTACTTAACTTCTCAGCGGTGGGGTGGTGATGAGGATTCAGGTGGATAATCCACAGTAAGCACTGAGCATAGTAATCAGGAAAGGATGTGGTATCCAACTTTGTTTCTATTCAGCCTGTCTTGTGAGAGTTGCTTAATGTTTATCATCACTGCCCAGCTCCCTCTTACCACTTGCCTGCCCATCTTGCCATATTCTTTCTGCTGGTCCACACTCCTGCCAGAATTTCTTTCCAAGAAAAATTCCCCCCGTGTCCTCTGTTCTCACCCTCCCAGGTGCTCACCTACTCATAACACTGGACAGCGTGCCAGTGTTGCTTCTGGTCCTTCTACCTGCCTGTCACCGCCTGTTGAGACCGCCACCATGACACTCCCCGTTCCTCTGCTGAAGTCAACATCTCCCTTCCACATTCCCGCTCTACCGCGCGCCTCTGCGAAAGGTCTACTCTGCTTTCTCCAGGCTGATGACCTGATATTGGTATGCTGAAAGGAAGAGGCCTTATTCCTAATCCCTCATCCACTGGCCAGAACACAGCGCCAGCTCTGTATCCTGGATAAACCGTGCTCAACATAGGTGTCCCCCCCTGTTGGTTTGTATCAACAATCTATCAAGTGTTTATGGGAACACTGAGACTTGTGCCCCTAAGGCTTGATGGATGCTAGTTTTTTCAAGAACAAAAGGATTAAACCCTAAAAGTGACCATATTATCTAAAAAAATATTTTAAATTTTAAGTAACATATCCTTTACTATCCAAAAATGTTTATTGTTGACAATCTAGGAAACTAGGTGGAGTCTGTCATGTCCCCTTATTCTACTACTAAGTACTATTTAATACAAGTTAATTTATATTGTTTTTATGGACTGCAAAAAACGACCTCCCAAAAGAACCACGTTAAAACCCTGGAATCTATGAATGTGATCTTATTTGGAAAATGGGTCCTTGCAGATGTAATTAAATTAAGGATCTTGAGATGAGCTCATCCTGGATTATCCAGGTGGGCCCTGAATCCAATGACATGTATTTTTAGGAGAGAAGAGAGATGGAGATTTGAGACAGAAGAGGAGGAGGCCATGTGACCAGGGAGGAGAGATTAGAGGGATGCAGCCACAAACCAAGGAAGCTGGAAGCCACTGGAAGCTGGAAGAGCAGAATGATCCTCCCCCAGAGCCTCCAGAGGGACCGTGGCCCTGCCACCACCTTCGTTGAGACTCATGGCCTCCAGACAGTGAGAGAATAAATTTCAGTTGTTTTAAGCTACCAAGTTTGCAATTTGTTACAGCATCCATACGAAACTAATATATGATAAACAAATATTAATTTTATATTCTGATTCATTAGATGCTTTAAATCAACATCCTTTCTGTCTGTCTCTCTCTTTCTTTGTCTCTCATTTTCTCTCTCTCTCTGTTCTAAGAACACTGCACACCTTAGTACACTTCCCCTCTGCAGCTTCCCCATCATTAACTGGAGTTCAGTATTTATTTATGGTTCTTTGTGTGCATGTGTGTGTGTGCATGTGAAATTTACCGAAAGTTAAATATGGATCAGTACGGACACATGCAATCACCCGTGTAACCCACACCTCTATCCAGACATAGAACAAACCCATCACCCATCACCTGTCACCATCACCGATGACCATCACCAAGAGAGCTTCCTCATGCCCCTTCCCAGTCAATCTCCAGCCCTGCCCACCAGATGCAACCAAACATCAGTTTTACCTGTTCTAGAACTTGAATACTGTAGTCTGAATCTTGCAGTAGGTATTCATGTGTGCAAGGCTTCTTTCACTCATTCTAACATTCCCGAGATGTGTTTGTGTTGCCACACGTGCAGTAGTTTGTTCTATTTGTTGATGAGCAGTACCACAACGGACAAGAATACCACACCTCCTGGTGATGGACACCTGGGTGGTGTCCAGTTTTTGACTATTATGGATAAACGCAATGAATGATCTTGTACAAATCTCTTTGTGAACACATTCTTTCAGTCTTTTGGTTAAAGGCCTGGAAGATCTGAGTCATAAAAGTGTATGTTTAGTTTTATTAAAAACAGTCAGATCTTTTTTCACAAGTTGTTCTAGCGTTTTACATCCTCACCAAATTGTAGCAAAGTTCTGGCTGCTCCCATACATCTCCACCAACTCTTGGTGTTTCAGGGCTTCTTAACTAGCTGTTTCAGTGGGTTGTATTTCACATTTCCCTGATGATGAATAATGTTGAACGCATTTTCATGTATTTACTATTTATATATATTTCCTGTGAAGTATCTGTTCAAATATTTTGCCTATTTTTTATGTTCTTTAAAAAAATGTTGTACATCCATGTTCTCCATGTTGCTCCTTTCCCCCTAATAACAAGAAAAAGTCAGAGCATCTACAAAATCCTCATTTTCTTTAGTCTACTTAAGAGCAGAGGGTGGGGGGGCCCCATGTGAACAGAATCTCAGAGGGTGTCAAGGCTCTCCGAGGAGAAGCCGTGTACAGCAGACTTAGGGATGGATGAATGCTGAATTCATGACTGGATGAACGGCTGAATGTTGATTGCCTTCAATTTATTGAATGGCTACTCTTTGCCACAAACCAGGGATTTTAATGCATTATCTTTTTCAATTCTACCAAACTGATTCTAAGAGTTAGACATTTTTATCTCCATTTAAAAGACATGACCAAGGCTACACACCTAGCGTGGGTAACTAGAGTCTACAGTCCATCTTTCATACAGTGTCACACTTCCACCCTCTGAATGACTTTTGCCTTCTATGATTCTTCTTTGTTGATTTTTTAAAAAATCGGATGTGACTAGTATTGCTTAGATCCCATGCATACTCTTTTTCATGTAAGAAGCTGACATTATCTCCCCACCAAATAGTAACATGCACCAGGAGTGGTAACACGGTTGTTTTAAGACATCGACCTCCCTATGTATTGCCTACCTCCTCTGTCACAGGGAGTATTGCCTGCTTTGTGAATGGTGTGAATTCCAAACACCTGACCAGTCACAGGGCGTGAATAGTATGTGCTGAATGGCTAATGGGTGCAGAGGGAAGTCATAGTGCTTATTCTCTTTGAAATTCAGCCGATGTACTGTTTCTATAACTTTTTATTATTTTTTTGAAAAATAACCATTTTGAGTGTATCTGTATTGTGTCCAATCAGGTTCACTATTTTAAAAATAAACTATACAATCTTCTAAGAACAGGGAAGTGCACGTACAAGACAAGGACAAATTTACATTCTATAGGAAAGTAGATAAAGAAATGCATTAAAACAATAAAGAATTACCATGAAGAGATTACCTGATGATCACTAATCATCAGGAAATGAAAATCAAAACCTCAATCAGAGATCACCCCACACTGGTCAGAATAGGTATCACTAAAAAGTCCACAAGCACTACTATATATAAAACAGATAAACAACAAGGACCTACTGTATAGCATACGGAACTATATGCAATACTTTGTAATAACCCATAAGGAAAAATAATCTGAAAAAGAATACACACACACACACACACATATATAATTGAATCACTGTGTTGTACACCTGAAACTAACACAACATTGTAAATTAACTATACTTCAATTTTTAAAAATCCACAAACAATAAATGTTGGTGAGGATGTGGAGAAAAGGGAACCCTCTTACACTGTTAATGGGAATGTAAATTGGTGCAGCCACTATGGAAAACAAAATGGAATCTTGTCAAGAAACAAAAAATAGAACTACCATATGATCCAGCAATACCACTCCTGGGTATATATCTAAAGAAAATGAAAACACTAATTTGAAAAGATACATGTACCCCAACATTCATAGCAGCGTTATGTACAATAGCCAAGGTATGGAGACAACCTAAGTGTCCATCAACAGATGAATGGATAAAGAAGATGTGGTACATATATATATATATATATATATATATATATATACACATATATATACACACACACACACACACACACACACACACAATGGAATACTACTGAGCCATAAAAAACAATGAAAATTTGCCAACAACATGGATGGACCTGGAGTGTATTATGCTTAGTGAAATAAGTCAGAGAAAAACAAATACTATATGTTATCACTTATATATGGAATCTAAAGAAATAAAACAAATAAATATAACAAAACAGAAACAGACTCACAGATAAAGAGAACAAACTAGAGGTTACCAGTGGGGAGAGGGATAGAGACAGGGGCAAGATAGGGGTAGTACAAACTATTATGTATAAAAAATAAGCTACAAGGATATAGTGTACAACACAGGGAATATAGTCAATATTTGATAATAACTAGAAAAGGAGTATAATCTTTAATAATTATGAATCACTATGTAGTACACCTGAAACTTATACAATATTATAAATCAGCTATAATTCAATAAAAAATAAAATAAAATATTACTAACAGGAAAGCAAAGGAATAATCGTCCAAAAGGTAAATAATCATCGAAAAGGTAAATAACCATGACGCCCACATACACTGCACAGAGAGCCATCACGTGCCTTCCCTTGGGCAATATATTCTTCCCTTCACCTAACTCTCCTCCGATCGGTCCAGGATGCTGACCCTCCCTCGCATAGTCACTGGATTCTTGCTTCCTTTGATCACTGCTGCCAATTACTGAGAAAACCCTGTCCCTGATATAAGCACACTCTCAAACCATATCCCAAATACAACCAGCTGCTGGTCACCAGGGGGTGGGCTCAACCTGAAGATGGTTCAAGGCAAGCCATTCCCATTCCCAGAAATTAGACTCAAGGCCCATGTCTTCCCTACGGAGGGCCAGTCACCCTCTCTGTTTCTGGGGTAAAATGAGACTGAACACAGGTTAATGATCATTTTAATCAATTCATTATGAATCATCTTCACAGCCTCTTTAATACAACAGATACAATAAGATAATAACTTCCCCTAACTTTTGATTGACAAAGGTCCCTGCCTAGAATGTTATAGGGTCATAGCCCTGGTATACTCAAGTCTGCTAAAATCTAACATACAAAATCCTCTCAAAACTTCATTTTACATACTTCAGTTTTTAAAAACTTTATTTAAAAGGATGTTTCATTAAACTCTATTTTGAAATAATAATGGAGGTAGTAGCTATAATTCAGTTTTCCATTTCGAATTTTAAAAGCACATTCTTTGTAGTCTTGGCATTTTGCTTGAAAATGAACATTATGGTATATTTCAGGAGATAATTTATATGAAAAAAACCCCACATTGAATGTCAGCTTCAACCTCATTTAAACTGTTTTCACATTCAACTAGGGGAAAGTCTAGTTGTTAATCTTGGTGAGGGTCTCTGCATCTTCTCGGAATGAAGGCTGATGTATGGTAGGTGACAAGTAAAAGGACATTTTCTAGATGCCCAGTTCCCAAACTTTACTGGCAAGAGATTAACCTGGGGAGCTTGGTCAAAACTCAATGGCTGGGACAGGCTCCACCCTCTAGCTTATGATTCTGTAGGTTTGGGGTCAGGCCCTGGAAACTGCATTTCTAAAATGTACACAGCTGGTGTGGATGGAGGACCCTACTGAGAATGGTTATAGGCCCCCTCTTTTTTTAAACGCCCCCTCCCAAAGCGCCCTCTTTTTTAAAAGAAAACTGTGTTCCCATAGAATCAAGAGTGTAAATAACCCCCTCAAGAGCAAGCAGATCCAACTTGGGTCTTCCAGGCCATTTTGGTCCTTTTCCTGCAGGATAGGCAGGCATGGGGGTGGGGCGGGGCAGAGGCGTGTCCCCCAGGTGTGTACCCTGTCCTTGTGAGGGAGGCTGAAGGAGGGACCTCAGATTCACATACAACATACCCCAGTGACTCTGGAGTACCTCCGGCCCCTCCCTGTTCCTCACCACACCCGTGGGGCTGCCCAGTCCACCATCCGTCCACCACCACTGGGTCACAGGTGCCACCTGAGGATTGAGGAGGACGGATGGGGATGGAGTGGGACAAGGGGGACAGATGGGAACGGAGCGTGTACGGAGGGGAGAACAGTGGGAAGGAGGGGAAACAGAGAGGGACAGAGGGAGAACAGAAGGGAACGGAAAACGGGGAATACAGGGGGACGGAAGGGGGGACATAGTGGGATCGAGGTACGGATGGGACCAGAGAAGGGCAGGCCGGCCCGAGGTCGGAGGGAGGTACAGAGGGGACCCGGCCCGGCTCCCCTTAGCCAGGCAGCGGCACACTGAACCGCTGGACCGGGGGCAGGGGACTGGACCCGCGTGACCGGCCTGAGTGACGAGGGCCGGGGTTTGCGGGGACCAGCCCGGGTGGTGGGGATGGGGACGGGGACGGGGACGACAGGGGTACGGTGACCGGGGACCGGGGACGGGACGGGAAGGAACACTCGGCTCCCTCTGCCCGGCAGCAGCGCACTCAGCCGCTCGGCCGCACACCTCCCAGCACCGACTCCTCCGGCGTGAGGCGGCCCGCGCCTTATATACCCTGCTAAAAATAGCCTGCGAAACCGCCTTCCAATCACAGCTGGCCGAAGTTCGAATTCAGCCAATGGCGACGGTTGTGATGGAGAGGCTCGGTCACGCCAGGCGGGGCCGCTGTAAGCCGCTGCCCGCGATTGGCCGAAGCTGACATCATCGTCGCGCAGCCCCCGGGCCGGGCGCGGCGTGATTGGGCGGTGCGCGGGGCGGGCGCGGGCGAGTCACGTGGGGAGATGGGGGGGGCTGGGCGGGGAGGAGGGGAGGCTGGCAGCGGAGCTTTGAATAGGGAAGTTTTGCAGGGGTTACGTTTGCAGTCAGTCCGGTGTTTGCAAATATTGTGTGGGCTCGCGAGCGAGTCTCCGGGCTCCGGTAGGATCCGAACCCGCGGCGCCTAATTGCTGCCCACTGAGTTTGCATGAACTTCCCCGGCGCTGCAGGCACGGCTGCTGCGCTCCCGACTCCAGACCGCACACCTCCCTGTTTTTACAACAGCAGTGACTGTCTTTTCCAACCCGACATGGATGTGCTCCCAATGTGCAGCATCTTCCAGGAACTCCAGATTGTGCACGAGACTGGTTACTTCTCGGCGCTGCCCTCCCTGGAGGAATATTGGCAACAGGTAAATAGGAATTTTCATGGGCCAGGTGCCCGGGTGCGCCGAGGAGGGAGTGCATGCACTCACCGACAGGACGGTGTGTGGTTGGAGGTGCATTTCTTTTTCTTCTTTTTTTAATGGTTCGGGTAAATTTTTTAAAAATTAAAATAATTAGTCTTAAAACGTACTTCTGCTGCCTCCGGTGTGGAAGGCACTTTAAAGGGGCCTTTTACAGCGTGGAGCGGAGTTGTCATTTGAGTGGGGCGCAGCAGTGGTTCGTCGCTTGGAGTGTTTTTGCCGTTTCAGGGGCTTATGAACTGCGTTCTCCGGAGGGCAGATCCAGCTCCGCGGCCTGATCCCGGCCCTAGCCCTTGGCAGAAGTTTGCTGCTTGTACCAGCTCCAGACTCCACAGCTGGATCTGGTCGTATGAACTTGCAAGGACTGCCAAGGGTGTTTTTTTTTTTTTAAGGGATTTTGGTTTTGTTTTGCTTTTTGGTGTTTGTACGTGGAGATTTTTTTTTTTAATTAAGGATTTCACCAGCGAAACATCCACCAGCTCCTTTTCTCTACCAGGCCATTTTCAGTTTCTTTACCTTCTTGGGAATCCTTAAGATATGCCTCGATCTGCCTTGTTTTTCTTAACCTGCTTCTTTTGTTGACCAGAAAAAAGAAAGGAAAAAAAAACCCAATGTTTGCACAACCAGTGACTTATCAGTCATATGACAATGAGCCCGTCCGAATTGCTTCAAGTCAGAGTTTGGGAAGAAGAGTCTCTGTTTCCGGCATTTTTTAGTGGAACTGGAATTTTTGGCATTGGACATTTAAGAAACAATTTTTCCCCCTTCTGATGCGTTAGGATTGCCTGAAGGGAGAGAGATTCTGACACTTGTCCCATTATCTTTAAAGATAGAAGGAAGGTTTGGGGTTTTCTCTGTGCTGCTAAGCAGTTTGCTTTTTTGTCACAAAGTGAATTAGCAGATCAAATATATATTGTGGGTTTCAAAGCCTGGAAGGCTTGTAGGGGAGATGAAATGCAAAGTGTTACAACCTTCCCATGCCTGCTTAATTGTTCCCAGCCCTTTCCTGCCTCCCTCTCCCCTCCAGGCTTTTCCTCCTAAAGAAGCTGCTTCCTAGGACGTGATTGAAATTGATCTAAGTAGTTTCCTTGGGCATTTGGGATTTGGGCCACAGGCCAGGCTGAGCTCTTGGTCGCCTTCAGAGGCTTTTAAACTCTCCCTGAGAGCTTCCTTCTGGTCCCCAGAGCTCGTCAGCATAATGGAGATTTTAAATTAGCCAGATTATTAAAGTTTAACAAGATCTCAATAAACGTGCTTTCCTTTTTCTTTGGAACATCCATAGAATATCTTGCTGTCTCTCCGCAGAACACTCTAGTGTGCTTTGTAACCCAGACGTCTAATTTTAGGGGTAACGAGAAAACAATGATTGTTTTTTCCCCCTCTGCTTGCTAGGTGAGGAGGGGGAGGGGGAAGGGTCTGTTCTGATAGCAGGCACACTGCTAAATAACCAAGCGGGAGCCCTTTGGGTGGGCTTTGCTAGTCCTGAAAATGATGTGCTAAAAAGAGCAGAGTTTGCTGTAGAAATCTAAAGCTGTGGAATTGCAGTAGTATAGACAGCCTTATATGGACATGCAGACAGTTGATCCTAGTGAAGATAAGGGCAGACATAATTTAAACCTAAAATGTTTCCTACCGTTTTTATTTTCCAGTGGCTAGAAAGTTTGAGATGGTGGGGAGAGGGCATGCTGGTCTCTCGGCAGTTGTAGCTTCTGGAAAGGTTGGTTGTGGGGCTGGGGGGGCACTCTGGCCATGACACGCTGCATGTATATTTGAACCGGGTCCTTTTTTGGCCGCTGGTCAGAATTTCAAAAGGAAGTCTCCTTTGGCATTGTGTGAAAGAAATAGAGTGATGACTCATACAGTTGTACTCTTGGCCAGTAGATAAAGTTCTTGTCCATTGTGGGACTCCCAGCAGGGCTGCGGAGGAATTTCCCCTCCTGCATCCTTTACAATAGCAGATGGCCATTCTGGAATGATTTCTCCACTCCTGTTGTTGTTTTCCTCTGACCACTGTGGAAGTCATTTAAGTTGTGTGTGCGCATGGCCCTGCACTTGGGAATGGCATTCTTTGAAAGCCTATTAGGTCTGGGCTCCGCAGGAAACGGGTGGTTTCTCTGCAGCTCCTTCCTGACCCTAGACCATCAGCTGGCTGCGTCTGCTCACTGAGTATGGCCTGTGCTGTCAGCGGTTCTCCAGAGGGAGACACATGCCATGTCAGAGCACACTGTGTTGAGAGCAGCAAGCCCTCTGTCTGTGCCTCTGGAAGGCGGATGCCTGGGTTTCCTTGTTGCACAGGGTTCTCGACTGTCAGATAATATGGTTAAACCTGTCCGGTGGGGGCAGGTCTGAGGCTGGTATTCTTTGTGTGGCTTACAGAAACTTATTAGAAACATCAACACTGTAACTATAACAAAAACCGGCTCAGTGACCATCAGCCATTTGTGGCCATTGGTCCAACTTGGGGAAGTGGGGAGAGGTTTCACCTCTGGTTTTTCTTCTGAATGTGTACCCATTCCTAGAAACAGCTTTCCTCTCACTCTGCTAAAGACACGGATTCTTGTAGTGACAAGGCCACAGTTTATTTGCCCTTGACTCCTGCATGTTTTTGGAAGTGCGCTTTCGGTTCGTTTTCGGTAGTCGTCACAATCACGTGCCTTCTTGTGGTTCCTTTCGCACAGACCTGCCTGGAGTTGGAACGTTACCTCCAGAGCGAACCCTGCTATGTGTCAGCCTCCGAAATCAAATTCGACAGCCAGGAAGATCTGTGGGCCAAAATCATCCTGGCTCGGGAGAAAAAGGAGGACTCGGACCTGAAGATGTCCTCCAGTCCCCCTGAGGATGCACTCAACAGCCCCGGCTTTGGCTACAACCTGGAGACCAACAGCCTGAACTCAGACGTGAGCAGTGAATCCTCCGACAGCTCCGAGGAGCTCTCGCCCACCACCAAGTTTACCTCTGACCCCATCGGCGAAGTTTTAGTCAATTCGGGGAACCTGAGCTCCTCCGTCACCTCCACGCCCCCTTCCTCCCCAGAACTGAGCAGGGAGCCGTCCCACCTGTGGGGTTGCATGCCGGGTGAGCTGCACCCTCCCGGGAAGGCGCGCAGTGGGACTGCGGGGAAGCCTGGCGACAAGGGCAGCGGAGACGCCTCCCCAGACGGCCGCAGGAGGGTGCATCGGTGCCACTTTAACGGCTGCAGAAAAGTTTACACCAAAAGCTCCCACTTGAAAGCACATCAGCGCACCCACACAGGTCAGTCCCTCCTGCGACCCGGGTGCCGCTGAATTAATTGCACCAGCCCTGGGAGGGGGCCGGGGCTCCGCAGGAGGCTGTCAGAGCAGACACGTCCTCACCTCCTTTCTTCCCTCAAAAGAGTTGGGTCTCTGGGGAGGACAGAGTAGGCGCTGAAAGACTGGACATGTGTGCCCGATGAATGGTTATCGCTTTCAGATTAAACAAACAAGAGGTAAATCACATTCTCTGTCTACACCGAGTACCCCACCCACCCCAGCCACCTGGGTTATCAAGGCCCACTGTGCAGTCTGCAGTGTCCGTGTACAGTGCTACTCGGAGTTGCCTCTGATTTTTGGAAATGAAGCTCGAGGGTTGGGAGAGGGTGGCCGGGCTGTGTGGCGCAGGTGGGTGCCGGACAGCGTGTGGGGTCTGAGCTAGACCCATCGACTCTGTGCGAAGCAGTATCATCAGCAGGTACTTAGTGAGAATTTCTCTGTGTATCATGCTGCCTTTGTTTTCTGATGCCAACTTTAAAAAATAATAATAACTTCTTAATGAAATATCACAGTCTAGAGAATAGTTCCATTTATAGTTACCATGACAGTCTAGGATGACTGGTGAAGCATCACAGAAATTTTGGAGCTGGAAGCGGTCTTAGAGATCAAGTCATGCAAACTCTCGTGTTACCAATAATGAGAGGAGATCAGGATCCTGAAACAGCTCAGGGCAGATCCAGGATCAGGACCTGGGTACCCTGGAACCAGGCTACTGACTGTGGCAATTGTTTTTTATATTCTCAGGTAGCACTTTTAGTGAAATCATATTTGTAATCCGACCAAGGGATAAAGTCGACTGGGTCTTTTGCTTGTCATTTAGAAAGTGTTTTGAAGACCTTGGAACGGGGTTTCCCAGAAACTCATGACCTCAGTTTTGGAGAAATATAGTTTCCCGGAGGAAACTACAAAGCCTCATTCCACAGGGAAGTGAGTAAGGAACAAAATAAGTGCTTGAGAGAAACCGTTTCCATGGAGAAAGAAATAAAACCCAGCCCTGGCCAAGGCCACGGGTCCAGTGCGCTGACACATCACCTTGGAAGTATTTCTCCAGTCTGAGTCATTGTCATTCTTACACGTTCACTCTGATTACGGTCATGTGGGCCCTGCCAAGCCTGGGTCTCTTCCCCAGCACTTGGAGGCCCAAGGCTAGGTCAGGAAAGAGCCCCTGCCTGTTACCTTGGGAGGGCCGGCTCCCAGCGCTAACTGAGGTGTATTCTGAATTCCTGAGGTCAGTGGCCTCTGGGCCTGCTCCTGAGTGGACTTTCCCGCCCCGTGTTGGGGTAGCAGGGCCCTTCCCTCACTGTTCAGTGAAATCATGGCGTGCCTGTCGTGTGCTCTCTTCCCAGGAGAAAAGCCTTACAGATGCTCATGGGAAGGTTGTGAGTGGCGTTTTGCAAGAAGCGATGAGTTAACGAGACACTTCAGAAAGCACACTGGTGCCAAGCCTTTTAAATGTTCTCACTGTGACAGGTACGTGCATGAACAGCAGGGGCGCGGCGGTGCCATCCCCGGAACGGAGTAGGCATGCAGTCACCCTGCAGCAAGGCAGCCGTCTTCCCGGCCTGCACTGGCATCTCTCTTTTCAGCCCAGGACTTTTTAAAAAGGCTCTAATATGCCACTCGTCCAGGTTAGGAAGCACCGCGTACCGAGTGCAGGAGAATAGAATGATTTCGTTCACACTTTCTGAAGACTGGCCCTTTAACAGTTTTCAAATTTGAAGGCTGGGCAGTAAAGTCAGGTGACATTCCCAAGAGCTGATTGGCAACCTCCTTGATGTATACTCCTGCCCCGAACGTGGATGGGGCTGACTCAGCATGATGACTCCCACCCCCAATGGAGAGGGCTAATTTAGCTGGGGGGTGCACAAGCAGGAGGTCTGTAACTGACGGGGCTGGAGACCTAACGTCTGGGACCCCGATTCTCTCTGCAGGTGTTTCTCCAGGTCCGACCACCTGGCCCTGCACATGAAGAGGCACCTCTGAAGGGGCAGAGCATCGACTCCTGCGGGCTAAAAAGGCTTCCAGGCTGAGACGGCCGTGGAAGGAGGGTGCGTGTTCCAGCCAAAGCCATTTTGCACCCTACCCGGTCGCCTCCAGGACCTACTGGGAAGGTCTTTCGAGGGCGAAAAAAGTCATGTCCGAAGCGGCAGAGCACCCAGGGTGTGTGGTGTTTGGGTGGCCCTGGCCTCGCCACTGGTACCTATCCTCTGAGTGGTCCCTAAGCCTTTGCCGTGAGCATGTGCACTGAGAATGTTAGTGGTGGGTGGGCTGTATGTGGAGGGTCTCCTACAGACTGTGTGACGAGACAGAGTCCTTTCCCTTGCGAGGCTGCAAGAGACAGAAAAAAAACATAGTTTGAATGTTTTGTGTGTGAGGCGTGTTCCATGAGATGAGATGGCCACCAATCATTTCCCGGGGCGGGGTGGGGGTGGGGGGTGGTGTAGGTAGAGTCTGCGCCTTAGAGGAAAAAAAAAGAAAAGAAAAAAAGAAGGGAAAATGTGGAGGGCAGGCGTGGGCGGTCAGGACCCGGGAGTGGCGAGTGGGTATAGTGAGGGGAGCCCCTTTCCCTCTAGTGTGTGGCGAGAACTTTCGGTGTCTGGTTCAGCTGTGTGAAGTGAGTAGCTTCTGCTACTCTCTGAGACAGAGTTCATTTGTTACCCATTGTATAAGCTGTGTATCTACAAATATAATACATTGATAACTTTTCCTTCTAAGACAAAAGTAATGCATGGTCTGGGGAATTATCTGCTTTTCCATTTTTAAATCAGGACTACAGTTTTGATTCCAGTTCACTGAGCAGCTAAGATACGATTGGTTGAATTCGGTGACCCCCTAGCCATCTGGGCTTGGCAATACACAATCCTTCCCCCCTTCAATTTCATAACACTCCCCTTCCAGAGAGGCATTGTGCAGCATAGGACTATTTTGTAAATGGTTCGAATTTGAATTACCTTTTTGGAGAATTTCGTGATGCCCTTGAAAGATGTTGGACACGAGTTGGGTGTCCAGGACACTAGGGCTGGGAATTGCTGGTCTAATGTCTCATTAGACTCAGAACCTAAAATTTTTCTCAGTTGGGTGGATAAAACCACTAAAGCTTAGAAACTGTTTTCTCATGCAGCTAAGTTTCTCTTATTTATGCCTTGAGGACTAATTTCTGGTTTTCTAGCTGTTAATGCACTGTAGATCTTAACAATGGTGCCTTACGCAAGTGGCCCCTTATGTAGGGGTCTCGTACAGGGGTATGGGTGATGCATGCTTTATTAAGGCTCTTTTTTCACCTGGCTTTGTACTGTATCAATATATAATACAGAAAAAAAATCTCTTTAAGGTCCTCCTTCACAAAGTCAAATAGATGAAAACCCCCCAAACAAGTCAGTATTTACTCAGTAGTTTAGACAACTTGACTGTCAGTGTTAAAGTGGAAAACATGTGATAATTGGAAAATCAGACCATTTCTGCCACCGTGAGACTTCCGTATAGACTTTGCACAACAGTTGTACAGATCATACACCGGCTGTGTTTAATATGTAACATTTTCACATGTATTAAAGATACAGAAGTATAAAAAACAATGTATTTGCTTAAAAGGCACAAGTTTCTCGCGTATCTATCTAGCTATCTGTTGGTAACACAGAAAGTATATTACTTTTTTTTTAAAGTGGGCGAAATTCTTGTGTATGTATATTTGTGTGTACAGTATGTGTATGTGTGTATGTGTGTGTATATATATATACATACATATATATAGATAATATATACATATTTTTTTAAGGAGAAATTAGAATGTCTAGCTAGAAAATTCCACAGCCTGTGAAGACACATTTCAAAATGGCCACAAAGGAGGTAAACATGAGAACTCTAACTTTTATAAAGGCTTTCCCTTTAATTTAACAATTTGCCACAGGCTCTTGGCATCAAATCTCTTCCAGACTGCCAACTCGCTCATCATAATCGGCAGGTCTGGGATAGGGTACCTTCGCCATTCAAAACTGGCATGAACGGAATACTAGCCCAGTCGTTGGTCTCAGACACACTAAGGTTTTGATTTTGAATGTCAGCTTTATTGAAAATCGAGCCTAAGAGTAAGCTAATCACAGGGATTCCTTTTTAGAGCACTTTTTATGCAGATGAAGCTATTTTTTTCCAGCACATAGATTCTTCCAGTTTTCCAACGAGTAATTTCCCTGAATTGGCACACCGCAGCATGGACAGCTGATCCTCCATCCAGCTGCTGGCTCATGGGTGTGGATCTTTCCTTTATATATATTTATATATATATATATATATATATATATACACACATATGAGTCTGGCTGGGCTGGTATTTTGTTTGGATCTTCCTGGAGATGAGCAATGGTGAAAGCTCACATAACTGGGGTTTTTTTTGTTTTTTGTTTTTTTTAATCTGGACTGATGGATACACTTACCTAAAGAACTCATTTCATATTGCTGAGGGGGGAAATGCACTTTTCTTTTGGCAATTCCAAATCCAGGCACTTGATTTACTGGATTTTGGAAAACTCCTTTTTTGGCCCTGCTGTGTGCTTAGCCATAACAATTCCATTCAGCAAGAAGGTAAACAAAAGACAAAAAAACTTGCACTGGCTTGTCTCACTTATGAAACACCATGGAGTGGTTTGATTGGGTGGGGCTGGGTGCCACGTATGTCAATGCCTGTAATTTTCATAATAAGCAAGTACATAAAGAATTACATTCTGTTCAGGTGATAACTGAGCCTCAATCAAGCAGAAACTTTTTGCTTGACGTTAAAAAAAAAAATTTCTATTAGTGAAATTTCTTTTTTTTTTTTTGAAGCACCCTGTTATCTAAAAAAATCTTTGTAAGATTTTTGTAAAATTTTGTTTTACAAGATTTTATTTGAAATTGTTTTTTGCAAGATTGTTATATTTCTGTATGAATGTATTTTTTATTGGAATAACATAAAAGAATTCTTATCAGCATCTTGAGTCTGGTTGTTTTTTTTGGGGGGGGGGGTGGCGGAGTGTTGAAACAAATTCCTGCCAGATTACTCACCGGGCTCTTCCTTGGGAAATCTTCTTTGTGCTACCCAGGGAGCCACTTGTCTCCCCCCCACTCACTGCCCTTCCTGGCAGCAAAGGTGGAAATACGAGCCTGGGGTTGCTCCCCTGATGGGCACTGAATTCTCCAGAGACTGGCCACCAGGCCTTGGGGCACAGGAGGAAACACTTGCTGTGTTTTATCTTCCTGTCACTCCAGCCAGGAGAATAAATTGCAGAGGCATCCGCAGAATGTGAAACAAACACCTCCCTTTCACTTCCGCATGCTCCTGCAGCCCTGTTCCACAGAGGCGGTCAGAGCCCGGCAGCCGCTTCTGACCTGGCCCGCACACCTGGCTGAGATGTCACCCAAGAGGGTGAAAAGGACACAGTTGGGACAGCAAGCCCTGAAGCCATCCCCCTGGCCTTCAGTCCACTCTTCTTACCTACCCCCTCCCACTCTGGTCAGCCCAGCAAAATAGGGCAGAAGGTAAAAGATTGTTTACATGATCACCAGATTTTTTTTTTTCTTGAGGTAAATGGGATGCATTCAAATGCAGAGTTTGTTCCAAAACAAAATAGCTTTTGGTTCTCTACAAACATTTCCTGTGAGCAGCATTAGATCTTAGTTCTACTGAGCGGCGAGTGGCAAACAAGTTTGTGTTGAGTTCATATTAAGCTCCTCAGTAGTGACAGTAAAATCAGTGTGTGCTTTCTAGAAGGGGCTATAGGACGATGGACATTTCTGAGGCAATGAGCTTCTTAACCTTGTTCTTAGTTTAAGGAAGTTCTCTGGTTGCTGGAAGGGCTCACTGCCTCTTGTTCCTAGCAGATCTTCATTTTGCTGCGTGGGCAGAGTTTACACGAGCCGCTTTTAATTTGATAATTGGGGAGGGGAAGTTGAAGTGCGTCCCCAGATTAGAAATGTTAAGTAATTTTCTTTCTAGAACTGTGGTAAAAATATCAGCCATTTGAACGGAGTTGTGATGTGGGAGGGTGCAGGAAGCAGATGCAATTTTTGCCAGGACTCATGGGTGTGTTGTGTTCAAAGCACATGTCAGGATGACTAATAGTTGGATTGCCCTGACTGTAGCACTAAATAAAGGCTTGATAATGCATTCTCGGCTACTAGTAAGACATGACCACTTTGTCATGTGAAGACTATGCCGAACAGCTCGGTTATGTTCAAATAAGGCTGCTAGGAGAACTGCCATGCAAGGAATCAGCTGTAAACCAAGGATAATTATAGAAGGACAAAAACTTTCAGTCTGCTTAACAAAATTTTTGAAACCTAGCTAAACGAAAGGATATGTTCTCAGTCGAGCTCGCCGTGTGCTTTCAGACAATTTGCTGAGCTACGCTGTACCTCAGTTTTCTTATTGCTAAAATATTTTGGGCTAGGTCACGTGTATCGAGCATTTTATAGAGCACTGCAATTCTGTGGTCTGTGAGTATAGGGTGGACTTCAAATTACATGTCCACCCTCCTCGAAATGCTCAGCTCAGATCTAGAAAGCTTTCTCTTGTGCTACAGTAGACAGCATTGTTGAGAAAATTGCTCTGACTTAGGATGGAAAGAGGGACATTCTCAAATTGCCCCTTTAATTATAGTTAAGTTATTCAAACATTTGGTGCTTCATAGCATACCATTTTTTTAATTAAAAAAAAAAAAAGAGGGCTTCCCTGGTGGCGCAGTGGTTGAGAGTCCGCCTGCTGACGCAGGGGACACGGGTTCGTGCCCCGGTCCGGGAAGATCCCACATACCGCAAAGCGGCTGGGCCCGTGAGCCATTGCCGCTGAGCCTGCGCGTCTGGAGGCTGTGCTCTGCAACAGGAGAGGCCACAGCAGTGAGAGGCCCGTGTACCGCAAAAAAAAAAAAAGAAAAAAAGAAAAAGAAAGACCTCTTTGAAAACTGCCATTGTAGCCATTGCAGATCCAGTCTCAAGTTCTCCCAACTCACCAATCATACTGCACACATTCCCAGCTGACCTGTGTGCTCAGAGGGTGGTGGAGTCGATGGGAGGTTGTTTACTTTTATATTTTAATTGCTCCGAAGAAAGAACATATCTTTCATATGTAACTCCCTTCTTAGTTTTTAACCTTACGCCACCATGAGCTATATTTTTAACAACGCTCCTTCTCAACCTGAATTATTCCCCTCCCCAAACCGGGTGATGATGAATATGACGATATCTACTACTTCTTGTGCCTTGACTACGAATCGGGGAGGCAGTATGTTATATATCTGTGTGTGTGTGTGTGTGTGTGTGTATTTATGTATATTTCCCAGTGTACTCCACACGGCGGGCGTTATCCCCATTTCACAAGTGAGGAATACTGAGCAGCTTTCTCTAGATGGCTCAGCAGGAAGCATCAGGCTAAATATTTGAGGCCACATCTCTCAAATGCCAAAGACCAAGGCTTTAACCACCAGCCAACACTGCTTTCTGTCTCACACAAGTTCTCACGAGAGCCTTCTGCTCGTTCTGTTGGATTCACCTTGAAATGAAGTTACATTTATGAAATGGAGACAGAACTTTCTTATAACTCAGAAGCACTAAAGCTATAAACTGTTCTGTAAGCCTAAGCAAACAAAAGTAACCATTTTGAATTGCTTTCAAGATATGAGACAGGTGGCATGTATTTATTTCTAATGTTTAAGAAGCTCGATAAAGCAACTGGGGATGTGACATCCTGCATTAATTGGCAAGCATCACCTAATGTACGTAGTTAAGACACAAAGAGAAGAAAATTAGGTCCATGCATCACACAAATGAGGCAATACAACAAAGTGTGTTTAACTAGATTTAGTTTATAACACAGTGTCTCTGTTTCACCCTAAGTAATTTTAATGAGAATTCTCTAAACATCTGTGAATGGAAAGAGACAAAGACAAGAAGGAATCTGGGTACCACATGTCCTGATAGGAGTCATGCTGGGCCGAGCAGTCACCGCAGAATTTTCAGTAAGAGACAGATTTAGCTAGCATGCCCCTTGTCACTGTGAGTCTCTTCAAACTCGTGTTGCTAAGCCTTGCACTGACTTCCCTTTACATAATCGTGCTAAAAGAGAAAAAAAAAAGGTATCATATGATCTAGAACTGTTCCTTAAATTCAGAGCCCCCAATCCAAAGCTGCCACAAACAAATAATTATTAACTTTTTGAAAGGCTTGGCTACTTAGATAGTGGAAAATGTTCGCCAGGCCAGAGAAATCAGCATTTTCCGAAGCTGTGTACTTGCTTGATTCCCAAGCACATGTACTGGTGACTTGCATGTATTGACTAATCAGAGTTCTGTTCCCCTCGATTTCTTAAGTTTCACATTACCACGTTTCATTGTGGTTGTGCAAGACTTCCTTCCAGATGTGCAAGATAGGTGATGACAAGCACGGGCTTTATCAATTAACTCACTGTAAAAGCAGGCGGCATTGCCTGGGTGTCATTTTTCCGTTTGCGTGGCTGAGGAGATGGGAGAGTGGTGGCACCGTGGGGTAGGTAAAAGGGCAGTAAATGGTGTGTGCCCTGTCTTCCCTTTCAACAGGAATTCGAAAAAATCTTCACTGTCACCCCCGTGTTCACTCACATAATTTGCCATCTTCCTTAAAATAGGTCATTTACTCACAAGCTCAAAAGCTGTGCTGACTCACCAAGAGACATATGTCTGTGTGTGTGTGTGTGTGTGTGTGTGGTATGTGTGTTTGTGTTTGAACTGTAAAAATTTAACTCTTCATGGTAAAATTGCCTTTGGGCAACATTCGGACATATAAATCATTTAGTTAAAGTAAATTAAAGAGAACATCAATGCTCACTACGGACTGAAAATTTTGAACCATAACGATGCGATTTTGAATATCTATCTGTCGTCAAGCCGCACCAGAAGATGGGGAGGAGACGGCAGGAGCTGAGACCACCAAGAGTCCAGCACTGGTGAGGTTGCCCCCAGCAGTAGCCCTGAGACCTGAATAAGGCCCAGTAAGACCAAGAACGGGAGCCTTTGCTGAGTGAACAGCAGCACGTGAGGATGCCCCAGGGGACACGCCACCTACCTCCTGGGTTTCTCCAGTCAGTGATGCAGCATTCACACTTTGCATGTATCAGGAGGAGGGAACCAGGAGAACAGGTTCAGTCCCATTTTGGCCAGAAATGTCTGTGGGGTTTGAGAGAGGAAGACTCAGCAGCAGCTCCTTGTTCATCCTTAATCAATCGTGACCCACCCACTGTGCTTCCTGCTCTTAGGTAACAAGGAACATTGCCTTTTAAGGATGCTTGTATTTGAGTGACCAGCCGGAGTGGCACCTGGAAGTCAGGAAACTGGACAAGAACATGGAAAAGTCGTCCAAGGGCTGGAGCCCTTTCTTTACATCGTGACTTTCCTTGGAAATTTTTAACAGTAGCCCAATCTAGGAGTTTCGTTTTGTTTTTTAATTTAATTTTTTTATAGTTGCTTTACAATGTTGTGTTAGTTTCTGCTGTACAGCAGAGTGAATCAGTTATATGTATACATGTATCCACCCTTTTTTAGATTTCCTTCCCACTTAGGACACCACAGATCACTGAGTAGACTTCTCTGTGCTATACAGTAGGTTCTCATCTATTTTATATTAATACATAGTAACGTATATATATTTTTAAGGGAATTCTACAAATTATATTTGCAAAGACTGGGCATTTACCCCATCATGTTCTGAGGAAGCAACAGTGAACCTTCTCACATGTAACTCTCAAGCAGAAGAATAGCTAACTCCTGGCTTTGAGATGGTTACTTAAAACACTTTCAGCTTTGTTTTTCTCATCTCCAAAATGTGAATAATGAGAATCTTTTAAGACTGTTGTAAGATTAGAGGTAAGGTATACAGGGATCGATAGTAGGTCATTATCATCGTCCTGCGGTAGATATTTATTTCTCAATCAGAAAAATAATTTTTGTCTTCCCATTGAATTTATTTAAAAATAGAATTTAAAACATAGCATTAGGAAAAGTCAGTCATGTTTAGTTCCCACAACATAATTTTCCAGTAAATTCAGTGAAGGACAAGCTTAGGCTTTATGCTGCATTTTTATGATCAAGAAAGCAGTTTCCTCTCGAAATTCTTGCTGTTCTGCTGCAATCTTACAGGAAGGAAGTTCTGCAAATCTTTGAGGGAAACACTTTCCTGTCGAAAGCTGTGAACGCTCTGACCAGTGGCAGAATTGAATTGACCAACAGGTTCAATGAGTTGAATTCACAGTGTTTTTGACAAATGACAAAGCACCCAGAGGTCCCAATTGTTACTGCATTTTCAGGAATGGCTGTAAATCCTGAGATGGGTCCAATTCTTCTGAATCAGGAGGATTGTGCCCAGCTGGCCATTGAACCACTGTCTCCTCATGGCCATCTGGAATGAGTGCATTATTTAACTAGTTACTTTCTTTCTGATTAAATGGATTCTGTGCCTAGAATACCTCATCCATGAGGGAGCATCAGCTTAGATGCTGGACGCCACTTGAATTTGGCATATGTTCTATCCAGTTAAAATTCCTATGCTTACCTTCAGATATACTTGTTGGTTTATATTCTTTATTTTGTCTTGTTTGTGTTTGTTTGCTTGATTTTTCTATTTTCACCACCCATTTTCTTTCTTACGTGCATAATTCCCATCAACATGCACTCCAAGCATCCACTGTCCTTAGTGGAAATAAAATACCGTATATTTGCAGAGGTTTTGTGTTGTTTTGGTGTCACTGTTGTTATCTGTATGTAAAATAGTCTCACTGGACATTTTCTTTGACAAATAAGCACTGAGTCGATCAGATGCAAGCCGCCACTCTAGGTGACAAAGCCGACTGCCAGCACGTGGGGACAACCCTTATTTGCTCCTCAGATGCCCTATGATGAGCAGGGCATTAGCATTTCATTTTGCAGGGAGTCAGCCGAGCCAGAAATAAAGCCAACCCATCTCTTTCCACTCTCGTAATAGGTTTTGTTTAGCTACCTGTTAAGGTCTCCAGTTAAATGCTACGGAGGTCACAGGTGCTCCTGTGTAAAGTGTGGGGCGAACCACGTCTGCATCCATCACCTGGTCAGGCCATCACCTTCTCAGCCCACCCATGCCTCAGCTCCACGGGAGCCAGTGATGGAGCATCGGAGGCAAAGCCCATACTTCATTCATTCATTCATTCACTGACTCACTCAACAGCTGGGAAGTGTCAACGAGGGGCCCGGCACCCTGCTGCGAGCTCCACCTTCCAGAGCAGAAGACCAAGTCTTGACCCTTCTCTTCAAACTATAGCTTATATACTGACCCTGCCACCAACCTCCCAGGCCACATCAGCCGCAGAGGGTCCCCTTCCCTTAGCTCCTGTCCTTTGCTTCCTGTTTGCCTCCTTTGATACTCAGTGGGAGGTGCCTTTGTGTCTCTCATTTGTGATGCTCAGCTAGAGAGCTGTGCCTTTCAAAGCAAAGCTGGCTGTGTGTGTATCAAGCACTTGCTAGTTTTGACGATGACAATGAACTGTGTGTATGTTCTGTGTACCCACGGCCCTTCGTCATCACCATCACAGCCCCCTGACTTAGGATCCATTAGATCCACTAACAAGTCGCCAGGGCCCCCATCTGGCCACACAGCTGAGCCTCGCTGTCTGGAATCACGCCTCACGCTGCCCTGACTTCTGCACTAGTGCTGGAGCCACCACCAAACAGCCAGGGTGCACCTGAACAGGACACAAACACATTTGTTTCCATTTCTTCTTTGGCTGAACCATAGGGAAAGAATGTCTGGCACATCCTTCCCAAGGGGTAAAGCATTTCAGAAATAGACGAAAGTGCCCTTCACCCCACGGTCTTCTCTGCTCTCTGGATCCGTCACCTGCCACTGCTCTGGGCTTCTTTATACCTCTCTCTCTCTCCCTCTCTCTTCCCCTCTCTCCTCCCCTGTGTAGGAGTCCCTTTAGGCCAAGACTGTGTGTCCACAATTTTACACGTCTGAGTGCCCAGCCCCTTGTGCAGGTATTCTAGAAATGCTTCTTCAATGAATGAATGAAAGGATGGCCCTGCCACTTATTCCACCTGTTGCCAACGGCACAGAGACCTTAATTCTGAGGATAATCTATGAATAAAATCCAACCACCCACTTGATCCACAGTATTAGACTAATAAATCTATCCCTTGGTGGCAAGAAAGGCTGAGCATCCATTGTGTTCCGTCCATCTCTTCTCCCCCTTTCACCTTGGTTGGAAAAGTTATTGAAGAAGAGGAAGTGGTCGAAGATCAGAGGAAAACAATTGGGGAAATCCGTACACCTGTCAGCTCGGCTCTGCATGACAACACCAGCAAGCTCTGTCTCCTTTGGGGAAGCACCTACACAAGTGCTCGTTCTTTCAACCTTTTTTCTTTAATTTAATATAAACGCATTGAATGCACCAGAAGGAGCGGCGTGCCTCTGAATGGAGCTACTCAGTGAAATGAAAGCAAAACTGTATTAAAGCCGGTTTCTGGACTTGTCAATACAATTTAAATAATCAAGTGTTATTACTTCTAAACTAAATACAAAGCCTTTTAATTGTGGATATGAGTCTTTGGCACAGGAGGAATGAATGGGTATTCCCAGGTGACTAGTTAAAATGTCTGCAAACCTGAAACCTCCTTTCTCACAACCTGTTTCCACATCCTGACATTGGATGTCGGTTTTGCTGTTTTCAGTCGGAGTGGCCGTCTTTTCCTTCAGGGTCAAATGGGTGATTAAGCTGTCACTGCTCATCATGTGTTCATTGTAATCAAGCATTACAACTGCACGTGGTCTTTTTCCAGTTAAAAGTAACATGATTCGGTGAGCGTTTGAGATGAAAAAATTTAGTTTGAATCCCTCCCACACGCATCTGTGTAACCAGGGCGAGTTTCAGAAGCTGAGTCTGCTCTTACCTAAGCAAGGGGATCTCCTCATAGGGCGGCTGAAAGTATTGAATAGAAGACCCATGCGAACATTCCTGATACAGTTCCTGGTACCAGGAGACCCATAGGAAATGAGATCTCATCCACTTTTCTCTTAGAGGCAGATTGTTTTTGTCTCAAATCCCTTGGATAGAAACTTCTCTTGTATGACATCATTCCTTTTAGCAGCTTTTTTCCATTCAATTGATTTTTGTAACACGTCCCAGGGAAATATCCTTTCAGGACATCTCAGCAACAAATAAAATGCTCCAGAGCCTGAAGGCTGGTCCCCTCCTGGGGTCCTCCTCTGGCTCTGTCGTTTTGGCCAAGATGCTCCACTTCTCTGAGACAGAGATGCCTGTCTCCCCGCATCCCTGAGGCTGATGTGCAGACATCAGGAGTGAACACACAGGAAAACACCCCAGCTGGAGGGCTGGGCTCAAATACTACGATGCTGCTATTTTTTTACCTCCTTCTGCTTTGGTTTTCTCATCTGTAACATTGGGGATGATAATAAATGGCCAACGTGCTGAGGTGTCGTTTCGATTAGAAATAACACACGGAAGGAGCTTAGCCTGGGGCCTGGTGCCAAGGTGGGTGATGCACATCGCAGTTCACTCAGATTCGGATGATTGCTGTAATTTCTTCTTTGTAACACAGGAAAAAATAACTGTAAAATACTCTCCTGAAATTCACAGATATAGAAACACATTGAGTCCAAAACAGCACATACAGATACTGCTATTTTTCTCAGTATGACACAAGCAGTTAAGACTGTTTGTCGAATATGCCTGCACTTTGCCAACCCTGCTCCAGCAAGTGACCCTAAAAAATGACAGACAGAAATTAGGATTGCAGCCATCTGCTTCCTGCCACACAAGGAGAAGCTGCTGTAGTTTCCTCTCCTGGATATGCATGTCATGAAGATAATATTCATCTTTGTTTAATGATCAGTCACAGTTTTTATTATGGGCCCACTCCTGAGAGTTCTTTTTTATAAAGAGGACAGGCATTGCTGGCAGATGGAAGCTTACCTGAGACAGTGGTGTTGCTAAGCATCAGTTGAACTGACCGGTGGCCGCCTTGTTATGAAATGGTTAGATCGCCCTCATTTACATAACCCCGGGAGTATAGCATGCACTGTCTACACTTGATATTGTCATCCTGAAGGCTCATGTTTGCTGTGGTTCAAGGTTAGAGAAAATGTTGGGTGCAAAATGACCTCAGGACAGGAGGGCAACAGAGCAGCAGCCAGACTCCTTTACTCACTACCCACAGCAAGTAACAACATCAACAGCCACAAAACTAACAGTAATAATTTCCACGGGCACAGACCACAAACAAGGCTTGCACCTACAAAATGAACAGGCGGGTCACTACTTTGGCGAAATTTCCCTTTTGAGTCCTCAACATCCTTTCTGAGTCCCCACCCAATGCAGTTGTCCACGGCCGAAGCCAATCTCTCTGTCCCTTTTCTACAACCGCAGTAAAGTGAGTGAGAGACCAAGTGCAACACCCTTGGGGACAAGTCTCTGTACAGGCCTTAGATTAGAAGATGGACATGCTTTAGAATCCAGCAGACCTGGAGTCAAAGGCCAGTTCTGGAAGTTTCTAACCATGAGACCTTAAACTCCGGGGCATCCGCCTTCTGAAATGGGGGACATTTCCCTCTTGGGTCCCCGGAGCACAGGATGCAGAGCCTGGAGGGGAGGAGTTTACTGTTGGCAAGTGCTCAACATGCAGCTGACATGCCTCAGATTCCAGTTCAATCCTATAATATCTTATAGATACAGAGCTGAGGCTCTTCACATGTCGTATCTAACTCCCACAGAACATAGCCTCGGCCTGGACCAATTTCAGTGCTGCAGCTTTCTTTTCTCTGCCTGTTATTCCCCATGGGTTGAGTCCTGAGTCCAAATTACAAATGCTGTTAAATCTCAGGTAGTAAGACCATAATGGCAAGACTGTTAGAACCCAGGCCTTCTGGCTCCCAATTCTGTTTACTTCCTGCTGAATCACGGTCATGACAGCTTCTGTGACCTTGGAAAACACGGGCAGGCTGTGTACAGGGGTCGGAGAATAGGTCGCAACAGAACCAACCCTCACCCCGTGCAGTCTGGGCTTGCTTGAACTCTATGCTTGCTCTTTAGATGGTACTTCTCTTATGGACTGACTGTTGTGATCCCCCCAAATCCATATGCATATTGAACGTTGTCTCATTTTACTCTCCCCCAAACCTGTAAGGGCAGGAATTACTGTCCCTGTCTTAGAACGGTGGTCCCTAAGGCTGCAGCACGCCAGTGTCCCTGACCACAGACCATCATCCAGATTTTTATTTGGCTAAACAGCTCATGACACCTTGGCACTGCAGAATATTTGAGGTGTTAGTCAGGCTCATGGGGAGCAGCTCTCTGGGAAGGATCATGGAGGAAGGCTGCAGTGACTCAGGTCTCCTGGGCTGGCACCCCCAGATGGCCCGTGAGTCAGGAGAGGAGCACCTGGGGTGGGGCAGTCGAGCAAGACTCTGCACTTTTCTTGCCCATTCATACCTGTTCTGGGAAAATCTGACAGGCCCTGGGAAGGTAGACTGATGACACATTTCACCAGAGCTTAATCTCCTGGGCCTGTGTCCAAAAGGCACCACACCCTTAACCTTTTAGCAAAAGGAAGGACCTAGGTGAGATTCCCTGAAGAAATGCGAGGCGTGTCCTCATAAAACTGGTTTGTTGGGCGGTGACTTATGCCCTGGGAGGTGGCGTGGGGCAGTAGAATGAGGGGGGTTGAGAACTGAGTTCAAGTCCGTCCACGTCTGAGCTGTGCGGCCGTGCATGAGTCACTCAACTTCTCTGAGCCTTCGGTGCACCATCTGTGAAAAAAGGACAATACCTTTCTCGCAAAACTCTGTGGGAATCATATGAAATAGGCATTCAGCAAATATTAATTCTTTTTCCTTTCAAATGTAGGGAATTTAACTTTTCTAGGGGCAAAGAAAGGAATGGTCCAGGAAAAGACTGTTTAAGAGGCTGGTGAGTAGACAGGGTAAGCTTGCTGGAAATAACTAAGCAGAACCCCAGCAACGGTCATGGGCCGAGAGGTCATGGGTTCAACTCAGTGCTTTCGAATCGGGTGGGGGAGCGCACTGTAGACTCAGAAGAGCCAGAGGGACGTACTAACCTTACCGATCGATGATTATTGCCAGGAATAATTTATTTCCAGGATAACTTGTTTTTTGGGTAATTTTATATTAGTTTACATAGTATTTACAAATGTTATTTTATCCCCATATTTAATCCAAGGAAGAAACTATTTTTATCCTTATTTTCTAAATAGTTTGTGTCCTGCCTAAGAATTCTCAGGCTTACATCCACCTGACCACCACATGTGCTTCTGCTACGGCGAGAATGACCCTTAGGACAAGCTTGGAGGGATGCACTTGCCCTCAGGTACCTCCCATTAAAACAATAAAATCTACAGACTGAAAAAAAATAAAATCTTAGGTGTTGCCTAAGGGCTCTCAGGTCCAATAAGTAATGAATGCTTATTAAAATATATTGACGTGGTGTGTTCATAACATAAGAGCCTGGGTTTGCAAGTTGCTTCTCATTTGAAGTCTATTTGCGGTGTTCTTATGCAGAGAAAACAAATAATTTTAACTCAACTGTGGCTTCCAATGAACAGATGGGCGGGATGGGGTCCTGTGTGAGTTGTAGGTATAAACTCTTCCAAGATTTCCCAAGAACTATGCTGGAGGACAGTGTCATCAGGAATCCGAGTTTCATTATTTGCACTCAAGAGAATTCTTAAGGCTGCTAACGGTCAGTTTCCCTTTTTCCAAAGTGCAGAAAAACATACACATTTGGTCTTCTAATGCTTTGCAGAATGGGTATGGATCAAAAGGTAGATGCTCAAAGAACTGCAAAAGGTTGTTTGCATGTATGTCCAGTTTGCTAACTCTGCAGATTCAGCAAGTCAAAAGCAAGAACCCAAAGGATGAAAGGCTTGCACTGCTGGGGCTGGGATCTTGCACAGATTACCTTGGCTTACAGTCTTTTTTGCAGCTCATTTATTCTTCAATTTTTAATAAATTTGTCCAACTTCTTTTTTGCCTAACACTCCTTTCCACAGAGTCAGTGATGGCTTTATCTCCATATGCTTTTTTTTAAAGCCTCAAATGTTTGGCTGAGAAATGAAACAACAAGTTAGGGTTCGAGATGCTTCTCTGCTTTCTCAAGGAAGCCAGGAAAGCAGATCCAGCCAAGCACAGTTAGGCCAGGTAGGAGGAAGAGTCCTCAGAGGGGGATCTCTGGTGGAGAAATACCTCCCTAGTGCATGCCGTATGTGCAGATCAGGGAAATCAGGTGCTTTTACTATTTTACTACTTTTGGAGCCAAATCTAAATCAAGAGACAGAAGTCAAGATGACTCAAGAGGTCTTGGAAACAAAGACAAGTCTCTTATAGAATTGCATGTTTTTATACAGCCTGTGTGGAGAGAAAGTTGTGATTAAGGATCTGTAATTTTTATTTGCAGACTTTCAGTTCTGCTCTCACTTGGTTGAAACCATTGGTTCCGTCTTTCATTTCCTGTATCAGGCGTATCTCTGAGCACATCTTCTCTGCACTTCTACATTGTCCGACGGGCACTCAGATGACCAGGGCTGTGCCCGTGTTTGCTGCCTGGATGGATGGAGGACCCCGTTCACTTCAAGGTGCTCTTCCCAATGTAGATGTGAGCGATCTGACGCTGGGACGCCTGGGAAAAGTGCCCGGGCTCATTCCCACAGCCTCGCACATAACCAAGGACTTGATACCAAATGCAGAAGTTGCAAATGCGAGAAGATGCCATTTCAACTGCACGTGGAACTATGGTTTTGAACCAAAGCGAAAATCAGAAGATTCAGGGGAACTTGAAACTTATCCAAGGCCTTTTGCTCAGAGATTAAAAATTCATCTTCTCTTCATCTTAAATATTATGCAGATTCTGACTCCTAAATGTGCACCAAAAAGAAAAAGAAAGAAAAGAAACGAAGGAAAAAAGAAATAAGCATACTTTTTGTGCACTTTGAAAAAGAAGGGACCAATCACTACCAGTCTTCAGTATTCCCTTAATGCTAAAAATTGAGCTCAAATTCCTTGGCTAAGCATAAAACTGTTTAGCAAGAAGAGTGCTGTGACCTCAGAGGTGGAGAGATGGGGACCTGGGAGGTGTCCCCCGACTGTGCTGGTTACAGTCTTACAGTCCTTGTCATGATTAACCGCATCCCCTTGCCTTCAACACATCCCAAGTTTCAAGAACACTTATCACTCAGGGGCATTCTGAGACTTACATAGAACATATTTGAAAAAGAAAACAAAAAGGCCCTTTTATTGTTTTAAGAGAGCCTGAGGTTTGCATCCCGAATCCATCTCAAGGCCACACAGTGCGTCCTGGATCTGATCCTGGGGAAAGGAAAGAGGGCTGGTGCGTGGTGCCCCAGCACCCAGAGGACCCCAGAGCAGCCCAACTCTTCCTTGGATGGGCGGGAATGAGACTCACAGAACTCCACAGCCCTGGGGGCGGAGCTGGGGCGCAGGGGCAGGGGGCAGAAAGGACAACTGGTTGGCACAGACAATCTCCTCTCCTCTTGCCTCCAAGTCATTAAAGCTCCATCAGGAGGAATCAGCTCGGGGGCATCACAATGATAAAGGTCTTCATCACTGATTGTTTTCCTCAAACCACAAACCTCTCTCTTTTACAGCTTTCTCTTTTGTCCTTCACTGTCCTTGGTCCTTCCTCCTTTTCCTCTCAGGAGTTTGCTAATGATTCTTTCACGTGGAGCCTGAAAATCTCACAAGAAAGAGACCCTTAGAGTCTTTCCTAGGACAGAGGCTGAATAACTTAGACCACTCTTAGAAATACTCCTTTGCCCTGTGGTTGTAGGGTCATTGGAGAAGCCCTTAGGGCACAATCTACTCTTCCAAGCTTGAGACCTAAAAGCTATCTTCTGTACCCCTTCCCACCTTCTAGCAGCATGCACTTTGAAGTCCAATGACCTGAGCTGGTATCTCAGCACTGTCACTCATGCGTGGGCCTGGATAACTTATTTAACGGTAGATACTTCTCTTTCTTCAACTGTGAAATGGAGTCATAATTGCACCCATCTCCCAGTGTTGTTCTAATATATAAGACTTGGAATGATGTAGGGTCCATAGTGAACACTCAGGAAGCACTAGCTATTCCTACTGGTTCTTTCTTCAGCTCCTGCCATGGCCGTACACCTCTGCCAGGTGCAAGGTGAACAGAATGGAAATTATGAGCTGGTCTTGCTTCCTGGGATCAAGTGAATGAGCTGCAAGACGCAAACATGGAATCATTAAGCAAAGCCACATCACATGCACGGCATCATATTAGTAAATGTCAGTATGAACGAACAAGCCGAGAAAAGGAACCCATTTAATGTGTGAATGAGGGTATCATGGGAGAGGTCGGTGGCGTTTGCTCCTTGAAGATATTTCGGTGGGTAGAGGAGCAGGGAGACAGTTTTCCTGTGGCTTGTACTTGAGGGGTTGTCCAGATATATCTAAGGCCAAGAGAAAGAGTTTTAGCTAGAGAAGAAAGTTCACTGGGGCAGAGTGGGGCAGACAAGTTTGGGTAAAATAACATGAGAACTGACTTACAGAGAGGTCTGTGGGCCCCTCGTTGGAGATTTTGAGCTACTTCCTTCATCTACAGGATGATTTCTGATGACCCCTTGAGGTCTCTGCAGTCAATGACATCTTAGTTCTGTCCTGGTGGAAACGATGGTGGCAAAGGGATGGGGGGTGGTCCTTGATGTTTTTGAGAAGGAGAGCGACGCGACAAAATAGGTGCTTTAGAAATATTCATCTATCTGTGGTGCAAGAGATAAGTATAGGGATGGAGAGAAAATCCACACTTATTTCCCTCAGTAAATACATACAAGTCCCCCTGACGCAGGTGTCATTATGCACATAAGGAGAACACGTTGCAGAGAAGTAAAGGAACTGACCTGAGGCCACCCTGCCTGTGAAGGACCCACATTTCTGTGGTTTCCAGAGTCCAGAAGCAGGCCGTGTATGAAGGAAGAGGCTGGGACCTGGGTTTGGACAGAACACACGGGGCTCTTCCCTGGGACCACTCAAGTACCTCCACCTACCCTTAAATAAGATCCTACCTATGAGTCCTGCCTTAAAACACACAGGGAATTTTGTCTTTGCCTTAGTCTGTTTGGACTGCCATAACAGAATACCATAGACTGGGGGCCTTAAACAACAGACATTGACTTACCACAGTTCTCGAGGCTGGGAATCCAAGATCAAGGTGCCAGCTGAGTCAACGTCTGACGAGAACGCTCTTCCTGGTTCATAGACGGCATTTTCTCACTATCCTCACCTGGAGGAAGGGTCGAGGGGGCTCTCTGGGGTCTCTTTATAAGGACACTGATCCCATCATGGGGGCTCCACTCTCATGACCTCATCACCTCCCAAAGGCCCCACCCCTTAACACCATCACATTGGGGGTTAGGATTCAACATAGGAATTTGGGTTGGGGGGGACACAAGCCTTCAGCATATAGTACTCTTCCTACTGTCACCCCAACATGGACATGTAGATTGGCCTCCACGTGTAGGGTCGGTTTGCTGTGGGCATCCTTCTCCATGTCCCCCTATGGAGCCAGGAGAGCACAGGTACCGAGAGAGTAGCCCAGGCAATGCCCACAGGGCTGCGAGGCGGCAAAGGCTGGCGGTGCTGGGGCAGCTGAAGAAGAGTGACCCTGGGGAGACGTTTAACTCCCTGGAGAAGTCAATGGGCAGGATGAGACTGGTGCTGAAGCGACACCTGTGTTGGGTGATCTGGCACTGCAAATCCACCGAGCGCCTCCACAGTAAGAGCCAGCGCGGGAGAGGATGGAGCCTCCCGCTGATGTCACTGCTGCTGTTCCTGTGCCCGAAAAAAGCGGTGTTCTCTGCTCTTCATCTCCTCCCACCTACTTGTCGGATCTTCTACATGATTCCCTTTGCTTAGATAATAATTGGAATCATGAAAACAGACAAGTTCAGTGAAGGCAGTGCTGAGCAACCCTGAAGCAACCCCTAAGGTTTCCCATCTTCAAGTTCGTGGGTTTAAAAAGCCAGCTCCTCTTGGTAGTTCCTGAGTGTGCTTGGCTGTGGGAAGCTGCTCTGCACGGGTGGAGAAAGTGCCGGGGAGGATGGGGACCAGCCTAGCTCGTCCCACCCAGAGGCCTGAGCCAGGTGCCCACTGGCATAGGCACCTTCTCCCACCTCTGGAACTGTCCCAAGAGTTTAATTACCTTCAAATAAGTTGTGTGTGACCCCTGCTGGATACGCTTTTTAGTAAATATGTGTTGTTAGTCACTGCGAGATGTTAGAGAATTCTGTGCTCATTTTTAGGGGAAATTTCTCTCATATGAAAAATTTAAAACACTTGTTCTCTCAATCTGGGACTTCAACCTCATAAAAAAAAAATACAAAAACAAAGAAGGATGCGTCCCCATTCTGTATGGAAGGAACAGGACTTTCCCTGACTGACCCCTGACTGAGGGCGGCTGTCAGTTTTAGGTCCCTTTCAGTAAAATGATGTCCATCGGTAAGGAAACAGGCTGAGCCAGTGGGCAGCACTTAGAACAGACGCTGCTGCCTTTTCCATTTGTGCATCTTTCTTGTCTAATTTGATTTTTATTCTTTGTTAGGGGATTTCTGCTCTGCTGTTCCATGGGACCCCCCTTCCACTATAGAAGTGAAAAACCTTGTATATGGTGTATGAAAACTCAAGGTCATAATTTTCCTTCATTTTCTACTTTTGCAGAATTGCCTCCTCTCCCAAAGGCAGCATTTAAGAACAAATTTCCAGGAGTCTGAGGGGCTTTTGCTACCCAGAGAAATGCGGGTGTCTGGGAGCTGCAGACCCTCTCACTCTAGATGCCCCAGGAGTTGTTGACAGTAGCCTCAGGGGATGACCCTGGGACTGCAGGACAGATCGGCACAAGCATCCATCTGTATGTCTGTCTAAAGAGCAAAACTTAGAGGTGAGCCAGGCAAACAGACCTGGAAGGACTCTAATGCAGAGATTCCCAGGCTCTTCAGAAGCTTTGAAGCTCACCTTTAATTGTTTGATTTGTGATTTCAGCTCAGTCAGGAAACAGAGGGGGACCTTCGTGCGAGACTGGGTCACTTCTGTTAAATTAGTGACATCTCCACACAGCTGCTCTTTTGGGAGCATCCCCAGCATCCCCAGGGAGTTGTCTGGGGTCCTGGGGAAAATAAGACTCTCCCCCAAGTACTTCCACACAGTGATTACAGAGAAGCGAGCCCACTGCCTCTCCATGCATCAGTCGCTGACACCCCTTCAGTGAGAATTCAGACAGTTACGGCTGCCAGCTGCGCCACTGAATCACAGGCAGCCAGGTATCCGAGTTCACACGACGTTTGCTGGGCAAGTCTCAGCGGAGTCAGGTTCCACTCCAGACAGAGGGTGTCAGGAAGGTGAGTGGCTCCAATCGCTTCACGCCTTCCTTTTCGTTTGCAGGCATGACGATGCCTCCTGATCACAGCCAGTGACTCAACTGGCCAGGGCCATTAGTTAGGTTCTTGGAACATTCTTGCATAAACCACAGCCAAGAAAGCTCCAAAAGGCCATTTAAAAATTTTAAACTCTGCTAGGAGAAGTGGTGAGAGATGAGACTTGTCACGGAAGTAAGTTCCTTTTCCTTGGAAGCGCTCAAGAAGTGACTTGCCTCACGGTGAACGTGGGTTTAGTGGTTATTCTGCTAGCTCATGAGCTGTCCTCCCTGGAGATCTCAGAGTCTGTTACAACGGAGGTGGGTCCTTCCACAAGGTGAGAAGCTGATTTTCATAACCTCTCCTGCTCTTCCAGTTGGAATTCTCCCAACAGATATCACCTTTGCTCCCTTTACAGTTTGTGACAAGGACTAGAGAAAACAAGAGTTCTTATTGAGAATTGTATTTTATATATTTGTTTTAATCAACCCCAAAGATCCCATGTTAATACATGATTTTTCTGAACGCCAAGTTTAGGTTCATTTCCACATAATGACTCAGGTGCAATGCTAAAAACTGCAAAATAAGAGCAAATATTTATTCAGGGTTTATTATGCACAAAACACCAAGATAAGCGTTTTACATTATTTAATACTCTTGGAAACACTGCAGTAGACATTATATTTTTTAATTTTCAACTTGCATACAATTTTTAAATATTACTTACCATTTACCATTATTATAAAATATTGGCTATGTTCCCCCATGTTGTACAATACCTCGAGCCCATGAAGCAGACATTATTTTTATCACACTGTTACCGATGAGGAAACTGAGGCTCAGAGGGCTGTCTGAGGTCATGTGGGGCCAGGCACATTGACCCCTTACTGTCATCAGTTTAGCTTTCTAACCTAGCATTGCCTTTCTTTTTCATATGCATACATATGTATATATATTTATAAACTTATTCATAAATATATACATATATAATTACTAATATACTTGTCATATACATACAAATTATATATAATTTACATATAAATTTAAAATCCATTTCCTTCCAAATAGTTTAGACTGTGTTTCCACCCTATTAACATTTCAGCCCAGATATTTTCTATGGCAGGGGCCGCCCTGTGCCCTGTAGGAGGATCAGCCACATCCCTAACACCCAACCCACTAGATGCCAGTAGCACCCCACCCCCAGCTGTGACCATCAAGATGTGTCCAGACACTACCCAATGGTCCCTGGTAGGGGCAGTGAGAGGAAGGGCCCAAACCATCCCCAGTTGAGAACCACTGGTTTAAATGCTTTAAGACAACTTAATTCTTGAGATCCCATTTCTTAATCTGAAACATAGAATGTGTTAATGGCAAATATTCCAACAGTCGCTGGTTAGACAGGAGGAAATCAGACTGCCTTCTCCTGTCGTCACTCCCCGTCACCATTCGGACTGAGTAAACTTCTCAGCAGGTTTTGCTCCTCTTTCCTGAGACTGTGTAAGAGAGTCTTCAACTTTCTGTTAGGCTCAGCGCTTAGACCTCTTCCACATATTTCTCAGGACTCTGCTCATCAAAGGTCTGGTCTTACACAAGATCTGATAATATTGTATGACCTTTGTTTTAAGCCTTCAAACTTCTCGCTGATGAGATGTTTTTCTTCTCTTTGGAAAAAAAAAAAATCAGAGCATTATTATTGGTTTGCCAATCATTCCTGGGCTGTACCAGCAGGCTTCTTCCTACAGAATATCTGGAAGAAAATCCTCACAAGAAATTGACTTTGAAATAATGTGGTTTTCTCAAGTCCTCAACATGGTTTTTATCATACAGACCACCTGTATAAATAGGTCATGAGGCCTACTGAATAAATGAAGGAAGTATAGTATAAAAGTACATGCTGGCACCTTTGAAAACGACCCTTGGGAATTCCCTGTGGTCCAGTGGTTAGGACTCGGTGCTTTCACTGCGGAATTCTGGCTTCAATTCTGGTTCGGGGAACTAAGATTCTGCAAGCCCTGTGGTGCAGCCAAAAAAAAAAAAAAAAAGACCCTTGCCATTGTCTCTGGTGTAGATGCCCCTGTATCAGATCTCTGGACGGCAGGCATCCACCCAGAGTAGGTACTGACCTGACAACCTTGGCCCAGTGGGAAGCAGAGCCCCTCCTGTCTTTTCTAAGGCCTGGGGGTTGAGCAGGAATTTCTCCAACCACCTGTTCCCCTTTTGCTACAATTTCTCCTTCACTTCTAGTGGTTCTTTCCATATGATGTAGATTTATAGCACAGGAATTTCTCTCCTGGATCCTGCCTTACATCTACAACTTTTGCCTCTTTCCAATTGAGTGTATGTCTGAGTCTACACTGACATATCTTTGAGAAAGTTGGCTGACTCAAATTTCTGAGCCCTAAACTCAGCCTGAGTGCTCTGTTGTTCTTGTCTTTGGTTTGTTGGGAGGGGGCTATTTAGAATGAGGCTCTACTCATATTAAGGGTAAAAAGATGAGATCGAATTAAGGTGGCTCATTGGTCTAGGGGTATGATTCTCTCTTTGGGTGCGAGATCGAATTAAAGGGGATACAAGATGTATTTCTAAAAGATTTACACATTTCTAAGATTTCTAAACTCTTTTAAATAAGGACTAACCTGAAATAAATACTCTGTGTTATTTTTAAGTGAGGTGAGGAAAAGTTTCTATCATCAGATACATATTTTCTTACAAAGGAAAATATTTCTTCTTATGGAAAAGACTATGAATAAATTTAAAGGGAAAAATATATATATTCTAAAATAGCTCCTAATATTCTCTTAACATTCTGTACCAAACTTATTTTTTTTTTTAATTTATTTATTTAGAAGATATTGGGGGTAGGAGTTTATTAATTAATTTATTTATCTTTGCTGTGTTGGGTCTTCGTTTCTGTGCGAGGGCTTTCTCTAGTTGTGGCAAGCGGGGGACACTCTTCATCGCGGTGCGCGGGCCTCTCACTATCGCGGCCTCTCTTGTTGCGGAGCACAGGCTCCAGATGCGCAGGCTCAGTAGTTGTGGCTCACAGGCTTAGTTGCTCGCGGCATGTGGGATCCTCCCAGACCAGGGCTCGAATCTGTGTCCCCTGCATTAGCAGGCAGACTCTCAACCACTGCACCACCAGGGAAGCCCTCAAACTTATTATTGATTGATAAAAAGCAAGGAATAATGCCACTGGAATACACTGCAGTGGAAAAACTTGCACTTGTACAAGAGAATCAATACTACACATGACATCTTTCTCTACAATGATAATTGATTATTGTAATATCTTTTCAAGCTACACCACTCAAAACTCTTTTAAATCTTACACAACTCACCGTGCGTATTTTCCTTAGTCACCTACATGATGTTTGCACAGTAAATTATGATATTCGTGCCTTAGAACAGACATCATAAAGCATTTAGCACCTCACTTAGATTAAACATCAGACTCTTTCAGGGTTTTCTTATAAAATTGAACAATAGGGCATCATATTCTTTGCTCCCATACAATGTGATAATGCAAGTGTAATGTGTTTCCCCAGTTTTTCTCCATTTAAATGAAAATAAGCTGAAATGCTTGGAATCCATGAATTTCCCATCTGGAAGCTCTGCAGCCTGGCTGTCATGACTGATCCCAGAGGGTGAAAGAAACCTGACTCCAGGAATTGGACTTCAACTGGTAGAGCAAAACAGGGCATGCCAGCCCATGTCCCTCCCCCTGGACAGGGGTCCTCCTGCAGCATGGGGCTCACAGACTCACGTCTGAGCTCTGGGGAGGTGGTCCCCGTGTGTGTGTGTGTGTGTGTGTGTGTGTGTGTGTGTGTGTGTGTGTGTTGGGGCGGGGCAGGGGGAGGCATGTGTTTCCTTTATCAGAAACCATTTCCTGTATTCAAATGTGCTTTCTATATTTATCTGCTTTCTATATTTATCTGCAGTCTCAACTACAGTTTGAGGCAGGGAAATAACAGACGCACAGGACGCATTCTATCCCATGTTTAGGATAAAGATTGAGTCTAGCTGGGTCAGTCAAGCACCCACATTCGGTCTCTGTCTCTCTTTCTCCCACCCCCACCCCCTTTCAATATCTTGCCCAAAGCATTAAACATTCACTGTATGTTTAGGCTAAACACTCCATTCTATTTAGCTGAAATTTTTAAATATATTAATAGGAATGCGAGTGAAGCAATCCACCTGAAAATGGAAAACTTCCCCTTTAATCTCTCCATCCCACAAAAGACAGATGGATGGATAGACGGATGGATAGACAGATGGAATGGATAGAGAAGCATAATAAAGTAAGTAGAAAGTAGCCAGAAGGAAGCCAAAGAATAGCAAAAGTAACACCAAAAATTGGCTTGAATTTCCCTTTCCTGGTATTTTAACTAATCATAGGGAGGTCTCCACATAACATACGTTAATCAAATATTCCTTAAAGATCTGAGCCCACCCACACAAAGCAATGTTAGTTCCTTTAAATAAATATGAGCTCACAGAAGTGCTTGGACACAGAGTTGTTTTTGGTCCTTGGACAAGGGCCAAATAACCTATGATTTGCACTGGGGAGAAAGAAAATCCAGCCTTTTTGTTTCCTTCAGCATTAATTCGATCTGTCGGAATTGAGAAGCCCTGAATTTGAAGACTGGCTGTGGCTGAGCTGGGCCCCCTTCCTAGGGGGCCTGACCCTATCGAGGTGCTGCCAGCTGGGCTGAGGGTCAGCTGACAGCCTTAAGTGGGCCATTTGCTTCAATCGTTTCTCTGATGTCACTAAACTGCTGTTAAAGAGGTGATGTAATACAATTTTGGATTCAGTCTTAAGCCCAAAGGATGTGTCTGGTGGGATGTCATTTTATTTCTATCCTTAAAATACCTTTACAAATTTAATTGATGGGAAATCAACAGTCACATCCATCTTTTGAAAATCAAATCTAGGGTGGCTGGATTTGATTTTCTTGTGTATTTCCTGGTGGTTCAGGTTTTACTCCTCACTATTCTCAGCCCTGTTCCCTGACCCTGTCAGGGAAAGCTCAGGAACAACTATTTTTAGACCCAGGCAAGCCCCAGGGCGTCAGACGGTAAATCATTAGCTGTGACTTTAAAAATAGTCCTCGAGCCACTTTGGGAACATTTATTTCTCCATAGCATATGGACTTGGATACGCTATGGAGAAATCCCCATAAATAGAATGAAACCAGCCACCAAGGCTGCCCACAGCTGATGTCTCTGGGTTGAGTCGAAGCTGTAGAACTGCCCTGTGGGTCACAGAGGTGTTTCGCAGTGTTTAGGAAACAAACGCTCTGGTTAGGAAGGGCCAAGCGCTCTCCCAGTTTCCTTATTCAGCACCGAACACACAACAGAGGGCAGCCAGCATGCAGAGTCTGGATTCTATGTTGGACTCTTTGCTTCATATTTTCTTCCATAAGGTCAAGGTCAGATGAGGACAGGACATTACCTCTTAGAACCCGCCTGAACGTTCTAAATCTACAAAAGCAAGGTCTTCTGTAAAACTTCTACCACCAGTTGTTCTCTTACGGTTCATAAAATCACCGAATGTCAAATTAGTATCTTTCCAGACTCCTTATTTTACTGAGAGGAAACTGAGGCCTGGAAAAGGGAAGTGACTTTTAGGAAAGCTGTGGCAAAATCATGATGACATCAGAGGGGTTCAGACTCCCAGATGAATCCGTTTTGACAATAAAACATTCTGCCTGAAGCAGGCAGGAGGCTGTTTTCTGTGTAGTTGAGCACAGCACAGGAATATTCACCTAGCATAGCATCACTTCCCTAGATGTTATTGGGGGAGGAAAGGAGATGAGATAGTGAGGGAAAGCTTGAAAATTCAAATTCCCTGTGATCACATGGCATAATTCCACACGTCATGAATCTCATCTTTAACTGCTCAGGTGGGTGAGGAGTTATTGCAAATGGCATTTTATTCATCAATGCCAGCTAGTCTGCTTTCCAGAAAAGACTTGTCTTTCTGCTGATCTAAGGGACATTTCAAAAATGGAAGGGGAGAAAAAAAGAATTAAAGAATAATAAGAAGAAGCTTTTGTTTTGGTACACTTTTTTTTTTTTTTTTTTTTTTAGTAGAGGAAATTCTTTCATACCAGATTTTAAAAGGAAGGCGTTTTAGAAGTGACAGAGGCAAATATCCACCTCCACTGTTTATTCAGCTTTGGCCAAGTTCGAGGTCAATTTCCAGTTGTTGACAGGGAAAGTCTAGTGAGCAAAATACCTTTATCATTAAATATTATCTTGCAAAAATATTTACCAGGGTGTAAGTGTAGAACATTGTGATAGTAATGGGACACACATTTTGAAACCGTAATCCAGTCCCACAAAACAATACCCAGAAAAAGGCTTTGTTTTCATCTCTCCCGGGTGTGCATGCTGCTTGTAGTTGTTTGCAGATGTGTTATGAATGCCTGTTTTCATGGATTTCAATGGCTGTTGGTCAAATAGGTTACTTTTTTATTACTTCCCCAGATTGAATGTAAAAGAGCTTTGAGTTTATATAATAAAAGTAAGTGGCACTCCTGAAAATCAAACTTTATTAAAATCATATTCCTATTTGGTGAACATTCTTACTTTCCTCCATTTTTGCTCAGTCATCCTTCTATGGTTTTTCATAGTGTAATAACAACGTCAACAAAGACAGGGGTGCCTTGTAATGCTCCATTGTCTGAGACCCTGGGGAGTTATTCAAGACCCTTCCTAGTGGGGATGACAGTGGAAAAAAGATGTGTGCAGCCAGGAGGAGGGGAATTCAGGGGAAATAAATTAACCCTTTTCTCCTCTGGGAATTCTAGAACCTGGCTATTTGGGCGTCCCACATGCACACAAACCAAGCGTTGTACCCAAGGGTGTGGGATGCATCATCCTGCCTAGTTTTGCAGCCTTATCCTCTTCTCAGTCCTCCATGCCCAGATTCCTGCCACGACTCTTGGCTGGGTCCTGGGAGGGCACTCTCCACAGTCCCTTTCACACAGCTCACCCAAGCCAGCCTGAGCTTCCAGAATGTTGTTTTCACCTTCCCTCCTCCAGCCTGAGAAACAAAGAGCTCCCTTTGCCAGATTCATCAGGCTTCACGGATATTGAAGGCATCCCAAGTCCTGACCGCTATTCTCACACTTGCATCCTTCTTGGTGGGGAAGCTGGTCCGCAAGCCTCCCACCTTGGTTGTGTGGACTCTGGCATCCATGTCTTTGCCTCAGCACGAAAGGGTTCCATCCAGCCACTTGCACCCCTGGACTCTCAGTGAGCATGACTGCATTTCCCCACCTGTGTAGACATGTGCTGTATGCACCCCAAGGGCTTCACTTTAGGGTTCTTGGACCAGTGGTGAGAGAGTCAGCCTTGGATTTTTACTGGAAATGTCAACCGGATTTCATAGAATCATCAGAAGTCCCTTCCTAAATAGAAAATGAGCATCTACTCTCAAATAAAAATGTTTCTATTTATTTTAAGTCGAGCTCAGTGAAGACTGAGAGAGTCTAAATGAACAGCATCATATGGTCGGCAACCCTGCCTCCTGGACTGAGAAGTGTGGCCTCTTGCACCCTTCTGTACATGAAGGGTACATGTGTTAGCCGGAAGCTGCCAACAGTGTTACCGCCTGGCAGACATGGTGGTCCCCTAGGCTCTGCTGTGTAGTCAGTGTTTATTACGTGGATAGATGATACAGTGAGATATAGTAGTTTTAAAAAATCCATCTATCCAAATTTTGTAGTTGTTATTGAATTTTAAAACCTCTTCACTTTTTAAGGTGGAGAAACTCAGGCTCAGGTGGTTCAATGGCCTTCCTAAATGTCTTGGCACAGAACTAGAAGAACCCAGAGCTGTCCCCACCCCAGACCCCAATGCCTTTGCATTGTGTAAATTATACATGTGTAACAATTTTTGACTAGTTTCAAAATACATATTCACTATAAATATTAGACAGTGGAAAAAAATAAAGGGACAAACAGAAAACAACTCATCATCCAGCATTAACTGTATTTATAGATCCTAGAGAAGTCTCACTCTCTTTTCTTTCTCCTTTCTTCATGGTTTTATAACAGAATATTATTTTACTTACTGTTTCGAACCCGACTCTTTTTCATCAAATATTACAGCTGTCTTTTCCAGTCAATTGATATGGCTCTACATATCTACTTTAAGATTGACATGTTATGCTACTGAATGGATATTGTGAAATTGTGATTTATGATAAGAAATATATATTTGGTCTTCTCCCCTGTTTCTGGAGTAGAGCTCCTAATACCCTTGGAATTTCCTAAGTGATAAGAGTGATAAAGGTGTCTTCTGTTATGCTAATGAGAAGACTTTTGGCATGCCCCTAGGTTACCTAAGGCTGGAGGCTGGTTGCCAGGGGAGCCAACCATGTGATTAGACGATTAGAACTTTCAGTCCCACCACCCTGACCTCCAGGGAGGGGAGAGTGGCTGGTGTTGAATCAATAACTAATGGCCAATGACTTAATCAATCTTGCTTTTGTAATGAATCCTCCATGAAACCCCAAGAGGAGGGGGTATGGAGTGCTTCTGGGATGGTGAACACATGGAGATTTGGGGAGAGTTGTGCACCTGGTGAGCATGGAAGCTCTGAGCCCTTTCCCACATCTTGCCTTCCATCTGCCTGTTTCTGAGTTATATCCTTCTATAATAAACAAGCAATCAAGTAAGTAAAATGTTTCTCTGAGTTCTGTGAGCCATGCTAGCAAATTCATCAAATCCAAGGAGGGGATTGTGGAAACCAGGGATTTATAGCCAGTAGATCAGAAGCACAGGAGATGACCTGCACTTTTGATTGGCATCTGAAGGGGGAGGGCAGTCTTGCGGTACTGAGACTCAACCTGTGGAATCTCCAGGTAGATAGTGTCAGAATTGAGTTGAATTGTAGGACTTCTAGCTAGTGACAGAGAACTGCTTATTGGTGGTGGTGGTGGTCGTGGTGGTGGTGTGTGTGTGTGTGTGTGTGTGTGTGTGTGTGTGTGTGTGTGTGTCGGGGGGGAGGGGTGGAACCCGCCCACCCCCAAACACACCTCGGGATTGTGACCAAATAGATGTAATGTCATTTATTTTACCATCTCCCTGTTGATGGGCATTTAGAGTGTTTCCAATTGCCATCGTCTTTTTTTTTTTTTTTTGCGGTATGCGGGCCTCTCACTGTTGTGGCCTCTGCCGTTGCGGAGCACAGGCTCCGGACATGCAGGCTCAGCGGCCATGGCTCACAGGCCCAGCCGCTCTGCGGCATGTGGGATCCTCCCAGACCGGGGCACGAGCCCGTGTCCCCTGCATCGGCAGGCGGACTCTCAACCACTGCACCACCAGGGGAGAACTGCCATCATCTTTTTAAGGTAAATATTTTCTGCCTCAATTTTATACTGGTGTTTCTCTTAATGTGGATGAGTTCCTGAGGCTTTTTAAATGGTGTTTTCCTGTTGAAAGCAGTAGTGACATTGTAATATTTCATAGGCTAGTATTTTAAGCGAGAGACTTCTTTTGGAAGGGGTGCAGCACATTTTTATGAGTTTGGAATTAAGGTCTTGCTTTATGCTGATATTCATGAACTCTTTCCTATGTTAGGTGCCTGTCTTTTTGCCCACTGTTCCTGGTCTCTTTTGTGATGACTGACAAAAGGAACGGTGCTTCTGAGAGATGGGAGGATGGATGCTCCCCTCTCTGGCTCTCCCTTATCACCTGTTCCAGAATGCAAGGAGAGTAAAAAATATATGTACAGTGACAAAACTGTCATGAGGAATAAAAAATTCTGGAACTAATTTAACTTTTCTTTGAAGCCTGAGAATTTTGCAGCTCATGGAATCCTAATTAACTGAGAATATTGGTTCTAAAGAGTGACAATAGAAGAAAGGGTGGTGACTTCAAGTGTAGGGAGAGAGTGATGGGGTGCAGCCAGCTCTCAGGCAGGTAAATAATGAATGCATGTATGTTTCTGCCCAGGAAGGTGAAGGGAACCTGGAGTAAATGAAAGAACACAAACCCTGATTGGCTGGTAATATTCTGATGGATTATAAAGTCTGGTAGTGATTGTAAGATTTTTATGAGTAAAACAATATTTTTACATCATACTCTAGTGAAGAGCTTTGTTCAAAGCCTGGAATTGTTTCACTACGATAAAGGGTGGCAGGATAACAGAATTGTCAAACTTTCAGCCCTGGAGGTCAAGGACAAAGCCTTATTCATCACAAATCAGCAACACCTAGCACAGAGCTGGTGAGCCCAATCAATGTCTCCTAATGTTCCTTGAATGTGATAATTGTCCTTTCTCCCTATTCATACAACTGCTTTATGGCTGTTCTTAGCTCATAGTTAATTCAATCAGCGTTATCGATAAAGATATTGTGTGAGGTACTGTCATTGTTTCAACCTTCTTGCTCCTCCTGATATTGACAGTAGAATTTCAAAATGTCAAATAGTCATTTACATTAGTCTCGAATTTAATTGAGAAAAATATAAAGATTCAGAAAATGATAGGAAATAGGAAAAGGTAAAATATATAGACAACTAATTCAGGAAAAATAAATTTAAAAAAAAGAACAGGAATTTCAGCCTAAGAAAATAGAAATTATAAAAGAAACAAAGGAAGAATATTTTTCAAACCTAAAGAACATGAGCCTTTAGACCAAAAGGTCCCCCAAAATACTCAAAAACTCAAATAAAGAAGAGCCACATCTAGACATGTGCTTGTGATTTCTACATAACCAAAATTAAAAGACATTACTAAAAAGTTCAAGACTTGAAAAAAAATCACTGAAAAAAAATTACATCAGCAGTACCGAATGAAAAATGCAATAAAGCAAAGCTGTCAATTTATTGGCCCAAAATTATTTTGTAATACTATTTGTTAGAGGTAGCTACTGTCTTTTCTTATGTGCCTGCATTAAGGAAGATATTTATTCGTTTGTCATTTATTCTTCTAAATTGTTAACCAATACATTTAGATACACTATTGCTATTCAACCCATTTCAAATATTTTGAGCTACCAGAAGAGAAATTCTAAGCAAATGATCATGTTAGTTTTCTCCTAAAACTTCACATCAACAGATGTTGGTCTGGGTAAACAGAACACACGCTCCGGGATGTTTTTTTCCCTCTGCCAAATTTCCATTTGTCTGTTGACATATATAACCAATTACAGTCTTCTTTAAAGCTTTACAGATTTTCTGGTTTCTTTTCTGCAAGTTAAACTATTTTCACTCTCTCATTCATGCATTTATTCCACAAACATTTATTGACGGTGTATCACAGATCATGCATTGTAACAGGCATAAACCAAATAAACTGCATTTTTTGTCCTCACAGAGTTTATAATCTAGTGGGAGGAGGTAGTTTGTAGACAGATAGCTAAGGAAATAGGTAATTAAAATCCAAGTTGATAACTGCTGTGATCTAGTCTGAAGAGTGGGCTGAAAAGCACATAGGTTTGTTATTTCAAACTGGAAACAGGCAGCAGAGAAAGCTTCCTGGAGGTGTGGACATTGTAGCATAGTGCTGAATTTTAAAAAGGAGGTATCTTGTTGAAAAGAGGCTAAGAAATTGAAAGGCTTTTCCACACAAAGGAAGCATCCTATTCAAAGTGTGGATGCTGGAGGGAGGGCTTATAGAGTATGAGGGCCATCAGAGATGGGGAAAGGGAAGAGAGCGAACAGGATTAGATTGCTAATACTTCGACTCTCACGTGAAGTAATTTGGACCTTATCTTGAAGATCATGGGAGCATGCTCTAAAGGGGGGAGGGCAGGTGTAATCCAATGGATGGTTTCTCAGGAAGGTACTCTGGTGACTATCTAACACAGGGGCAAAATTGAAGGCAAGAATGTCAGTTAGAAGCCTGCTTCCATGGCAGTCAAGAGAGATGGAGGAATGAACCATGAAATCAGGAAAGAGGAATAAAGAGATTAAAGAGATACTGCAGCGGTGATTTTGAGAAGATTTCGTGCTCAGGTGGATATGGGGCTTAGGGATAGGAATAGGGCAAGAATATAACTCAGCATGGGTAGGGGGAATGTTCAGAGGGAAATGCACAGATGCCAACAGATAAATGTATGGGGACTCAAAGAAGAGACTTGGATAGAGTTGGAGATCGGGTTCTATCTGCATACAGTTGGTGACAACACTAAGGTAACGGCCAAGGTCACTAAGGAAAACGTGTGAGATCACCCAGGGTACTCTAGCCCCTAAGGGCTGTGCAGGGGAAAAGGATTCCAAGAATAAATGAAACTGGAATACCAGACAGGGAGGATAAAATTCATCTAATCTTGCAGAAGAAACTAGTAAAAACAATGACAGAATATTTTTGTTGTATTTCGTAACAAAGAAATTATTGATGGCTTTAGCAAGGATAAGACACAGTAGCTACAAATAATTCTATGTTTGAAACATGTTGTAAAGGATTTTAGGATATAGCCTTTGTTATCTTTTACTTTTGGAATATGGTGATGGATTCTGACATTGAAATCGTCTTGTCTAGACAAGTGAGGGACGAAGCTGCTGCACATTTCCAGATTTTCCCTCCCATGGGAGGGAGAGAGAGATGTCATTACAGTCCATTAATTGGTCATTTGTCCTGGCCTCATACAAGTATTCAAAACTCTCCTAAGAGATGATGAAGCAGAGACTGTCACTGCAATAGCCCACCCCTGCCATTTCCATATTACAGAACATTGTAACTTCTGTACTTCATCTGATCGCCTTTGGCCCATGTCCAACACGCCGTCATTGTTTTTAGTCTTTTATTGTGCTGAGTTATTTTTCCTCCCCTTTTCTAGTTCTCTACATTTTACTTACTATTCCCAGCCACTTACTGGAATAAAAACACAATAATTTTATTTGAATTTTTATTGTTTTCCCTCATTTTCTTTTTCCATCTTCTTTCCTCCCTCACTTCTTTTTTTCATATCTTCATTTCCTTTGACAACTTAGTCTTCATCATTCCATTGAGTTAGTGGATTTTGAGATTCTCCTAAATTTATTCTATAATCTCCATGTTTGTTCTGCCTTTTTAGTTTACTTCTCCTCATTTTACCAGCTGCAAAACTCCTAAGTGAAAAACTCAACAGAATGAGACAGAAGGAGGCAGCTCTCAGTGGGAGCAGGCCTCACCTTGCAAAAAGGACTTAGTCCATCAGGTATTTACTGTGTGCTCACTGTGTGCCTTGTACTTTGATAGACTCTGGGGGGGGGTGATAATAAAAAATGTGAAATTATCATTCAATTTCATGGAACAAACAATTCTACTGAAACATGTGAGATAATTAACAAACATTATATAATTTAGCACCAAATTTCTCTCCCTCCCTCTCTATGTATATATAATTATATACTCTGGCTTTCCTCCATTAGGAATGAGTTCTTGGAACAACGGAATAAATGATGCAATTAAGTATTAGATTATGTCAACATGTATTAAATTTTACTCACTGTGGTGAGTTGGAAAATTCTTGGGCCGGGTCCAGAGTTCCCAATGCCCAAATTACTTCTACTACAGACTTGGCCACACTGGTTAGTTCCAAAGGGAGGACTAAGCTGGAGGACACTCCCTAAAAATACACACTCTTTATTGCCAGCTAGTGTCTGGCCTCAAAAATCTGATGTGTTCTTTTGGAGATCTGGATTTGAGCTCATGTAAGACAAAACGACTATTTTGGGAAAGACCAGGCAAGCCTAAGTGGCTGGCTGCCTGCTGCCTTCCTCTCGGTAACGGCACTGGTTTGGTTTTCTAAAGGGAAGGAATCTCTCCCAAGTGGGAGGCTTTCACAGTCCATAATATAATATCAGCATCAAGGAGAAAGAGAGATTCCTAAAAGAGTGAACCTCAAGACCTCACCATGCAGAAAGCAGGAAGCCTTTACATCATGATGTGGACATGAGAATCTGCTCCTTAGATGTCACTGGAAGAATCTTTGACCCAAGGAGCTTGACACCTGCATTCTACACAATAAGGTTAAATATAAGGTAAATATGAAAAGACGGTGGATTGGTTACGAAGCCTAGTCTCACCCATAGGAGGTGCTTCCCCTTCCACACTGTGCATGTGCCCAGGATGGGAGCCTGCTCAGCTGCAGGCATCCTCACCGTCCTCACCATCACCTTCCTCACTGTCCTCATGCTCCCTGTGGTCGTTCGGACCCACACACTTCACCTCTCCTCATATCCACTTGGAATCTGAATTTTAAGAATTGGGTCATTCCAGGGAGATAGAAAACACTGAGAGAGACATGTTTGACTAATGTGAGGTTGCTTCCTAAATGGTTCAGATTAGTTTCTATTCCCATGTAAACATTTATTTCTCTACTCTGATAATGTCTCAGGTCACTGAACCCCCATAGGAAGGTTGCAAAGAGTTGTGCTTCTAAACATTAAGAAACTTGGTTGAAAAAAATGCTAAGGTGGGACAAGTCCTCTGTTTGGGTACACTTCCGAATGGGAAATAGCTCTAAGCTCCATGAGTGCAAAGACTATTTTGTTCACTTAAGTCTTTACAGTGTCTAGCATAATCCTTAACACATAGGAGATGATCATTAATCATTGTGGAATAAATGAAATTTTAAAAAGGGAAAATACACTTGGGGCTTGAGGGCAATTCGTGAGCATGTAATTATTAGATACCTAGTTGCAAGGCTGGAATTTTCTGATAGGTCTTTGATGATCTTTTTAGTTTCCAGAGGGCTGAACTTTGACTTGGCACCCAGTGTGCACCTGGTTTGCCAATGGGGTGGAGTATGCCAAAGGCTTTGGGCTGAGCATAAAAGGACACTCTACTAATTAAGCCCATCCAGTGAATTTTTTATTTCAGTTAGTGTATTTTTCAGTTTTATAATGTGTTTGGTTCTTTTCTATAACTTGTATATCTTTGCTGAAATATTCTATTTTTTTCATTTGTTTGGAGATAATTTGTAATCAATTGCTGGAGCATTTTTATGACGTCTGCTTTCAAATTCTTGTTGACAATTCCAGTGTCTGATTCATTTCCATGTGGGCATCAGTTGATTGTCTTTACTCATTTAAGCTGTGATTTTCCTGATTCTTGGTATGACAGGTGATTTCTTAAAATTGCTTCCTGGAATTTTGCCTAATATGGACCCCATTTCAATCTCGCATTTTTGCATGCAGTCACCCTGTTTAGGTTCTACGTTTGTCGCTATTTAATTCTTAGAGCCTTCTGTCAAGCTATTGTTGTCTGCTTGGTTGGTCTGGTGCTTCTGGAGCACCCACTGATCCCTGCTGGGATGCCTGAAGGGGTGGCAGCCACTTGTGTGGGATCCCCTTTGCCAAGGCCTCAGGACACCATTGTTTCCAGGTGGAGAGGGGTTCTCTGGCTTTTCTGCCTCTCTTGTTCCCTGAGTCCTGGGGTCCCTAAGAAGCTCACCTTTCTCCTTCTACACCTCACTCCAGACTTTATAGTTGCCCTTGGTGGGAATGAGTAGGGAGGCACGGGTCTACATTACCTTACCTGGACTGGAACCGGAGTTTAATGATATTCTATGAATCTCCTTCCTAGACAGGAGACCAGAATCTCTGGGGAGTGAGGGGGGACCGTGGATCTTGCTCTTTGGATTGACAGAAGAAAAAAACAATTCTAGGGTTGTGTTGGCTGCACACACTCACATCTGGGAGGCGACCCAGCACTGCTTCCTCCTACCTTCTCTTCTCAGGAAAACAGCCCAGGTAATTGGTTCAAGGCCTCCTTATGGGGAGATAGCAGAAGAATAACTTACCCTATAAGGAATAAGCACTTTTCCCCATATGTACCTTCCCTTCTTTATTGTTTCTTGGTACTTTTGTACACAGGTGATGTTGCAAGATTCTGAAGTCAGGATGTGCTAGTGGTCCCAGAAGAGCAAGCAGGCCAAGCGGTTACACCTACTTTAGTCTGGGCCTTACTCCCAGAGTATCAATGCAGCTCTGCTCCTGCACTCTGCTGGACTCTGGGTTGGTTTCTGTGCATTAGGTGAAACAGCTTTTCTCCAGCCTGGAAGGAGGGGCCACCTGTAGGAGACGAACGCTGTTGTTGAACCTGCCCTAGCTCTTGGTTGTCTCTCAAAACTTTGTGATTGTCTAAGTTGTGTATTTCACCTTCGGAGGTGCCTAGTGGTTGAGGGGATCTCAGTCAGCACCGATACTCAGGCTGGTTGGAAGCCGGCTCCACAGGAAGAGCTTTTAAAGTATGTAAATACATACAATGCTGAGGGACCCTGGAGCACGAGCCCCACTAGCCCAACAGACCCGGACGGCCTACAGGTGGCCCCTGGGGGCAGTGAAAAACCCAGAGGCCCAGCCAGAAACTCGGGCCTGATGTTAACACCCCAGAGAGAACCCGAGCCCTGAATAACCCCCTCGCCCTTAAGTAACCCCTGGTCCACAGGAAAACCCAGATCCATACCTAAACCTGGGGGCTGTGGTAACCTGCCCCGCCTCCAACCTCCCCCTCACGCAGAAACCCGGGTAAACCCCTCAGCCGTAAACCAGGGGCCTAGACGTAAACCCCCCAGTCGTAAACCTGGCCGAGTCGTAAACGCTCCAGTCATAACTCCCTCGCGCCAAGACGTAAACCCTTCAGATTTAAACCGGGGGTCCAGTCGTGAATTCCCACCCGGTGGTAAACTCTCCAGTCGTTAGTCCCCAAGACGTAAACCCGGGTCGGAGATGTAACCTGGAACCCCGCACGCTGTGCTCTGGAGCATAGACGGCCAGCACCCAGCGCCCCTGCGTGCCTCAGACGCCTGGCCTCAGGCGACTGCGCTGACCGGGAAGCCGCTGACAGGAGGCCGCCTCTCAGGCATCTCCCGGCCGGAAGAGAGGAGCCCCCACAGGACGCCAGGCCCTCAGGCGACTCCGTGACAGGGCGGCCGCCCGAGGTGAGTGTGTGCGTCTCAGGCGGGTCTCCAAGCTGGGCGAGGCGGGCACGGCCCTGGGGTTCGGGTCTCCTCGGGGTGAGGCCCCTCCGGACTGGGGTCGGGGGTGTCCCGGCGACACCACCGCCTCTCGCCCCCGGGCAGCTTGTCCGGGCGTCTGCGAAGCCTACGCCGAGCCGGGCGGTTCCCGGGACTGGTTCACGGGGCCGCGGGGTCCGGGTCCTCCTGCAGGCCCGGCGGCCCTGGGGACCCCGCGCGGGGCACCCAGGCGGCGAAGAGGGGACGGACGTGAGGCGCTGGCCAGGTTGGGGGCCAGGGCGCCAAGCAGGACGCGGCCTCGGGCCCCTCTAACTCTGTTGCCCGGATTTCCCTCTCTGTGGCCTCTGGACCGAGGGCTTAGATACTAAAGGGGACCGGGCTGCCCGTTGTTGTGGCCGGAGCGCGGCGGCCAGTGTCGTCACAGGAAGGATGGGCCCGGAAAGAAAAGTTGGCTGTCAGACCACAGTTTTACCATGTGATAAGATATGTCGTAGTTTTATCAAGTGAGAACTGTATCTTACGGTAGAAAATGATCCTACTAGGCATGTTTTTCTGAAGCTCCTTAGATTATCCAGGGAATACCCGGGTTTCTGACGCCGGTGATACTCGCGGTGTTGGGGCACTGGCCTTGTGACAGGGGCCGGTGTGCAGCGGCCATGGGTGGCCCTTTACTGGCTGCACGTGTAGCAGGAGCGCCGTCCGCAGTGTAGCAGTGACTGAGTGATTTGGGTCCTTACTCTGGACCAGCCTCTGGGCTTAGTGCACGTCCTCCCATAAGATCTGCCCTACGAAATAGCTGCTGTCCTGCATGGAAAACGAGGACACAGACGTTATTCTGGGACCTTCGGTGGTTTGCTGAGATCACGCAGTTAGCCAGATAGAAAGGCAGCCCCCGAATTGTCGCTGAAATGGCTCACCTTATTGAGAAGGTTCTCTGCCTCAGCTGGGAAGCCATCCCCTCCCGCGGTTACTCGTGCCTGGGGGTGATTCCGTCTTTATGGATCCTGTTCCATTCAGTCTGTTTGGAAGCCTTGCATAATGGAGCCTTCCCTTTGACCCAGTCCTGTCATTTCGGTAGTGTGTTTGAATCTCTTCAGAGGTAAAACCTGGAGGATTTGAAGATGGCAAGGTGGGAATTAAACAACTTATGAGACTTAACTGTAGTTCCTGTTTTGAAGAAACAGGAAAAGCATTTTCTTTCCAAATGGGCTGGTTGGCCAGGGTGGAGCAAAACCCTTATCTCTCAGCACTCCACCCCTTTCGGAGGGTAAATGCCCTCCCAACTTTATTTTATTGTGGATTGTGGCGTGTTCCTATTTATCTAGGGAGGAACCTTTAAACAAAAGCATTTGTCAGATATCTGGTTGGGAAAAAATATATTGACATACCTACTCTTAAGTCAAGTGATGTATTTTTAATTGTTTTCCATAGGATTATTACAAAGCAGAGTGTGTATAAAGTTGAGAGACACATTATTCTAGTGCTGTTTACTGCTTATGTGAAACATACCAACTATAACTATAACTGGTTGAAAACATTTTTCTGTCACTTGGGGATACATTAAAATATTTTTTCTGATTATAAGATATATTCATGGTAGTAAATTCGGGAAATACAAAAAGAAAAAAATAAAGAAAACAAACTACTTGAAGACCCACCATCCACAGGTGGTATCTATGAATATTTTGTTGTATTTCTTCCTATGCCTATATGTCTACTATACTTGGATGCAATTTAGGGGTGATGATTTTGTTTTTCCCCTGAACATTTAATGATCATGGAATAGTTCGATTTTAGCACTTTCAGGAAGCTATTCTGTGTAGTTGTAAAATGCACAGTAGCTGGGTTTAAAATATGTATTCCTAGAAAAGTAATCAACATTCTTATAAAGAAATTAGGATAAGAACGGAGAAGAAAATAAACATCTCTCATCATACCATCACTTAGACATGAGGACTATTGGTTTTGTCTCTTTGTTGATATATTTCCTCATTCTTTCTCTGCATATGCGAGTATTTTTGTTCTTAAACTGCATGGTTTTATTACAAGTCAATATATTACAAATAACTTTCATACCAAAATATTCTATCACTTTTACTTACTTCTCCTAGAGGTATTTATTTTTTAGTAACAAAGGAATGAAAACTTTTATTTAGTAAAAAAATCTAATGGCATAACATAATTATTGAGAAAAAAAATAGTCCTCTTAAATTATCGAAGAAAAACAAAATCTCACCATTCTGGAATAACTTCTTTGCTATATCTACTTCTATGTATTATTTTTTACCATATATTATATTCATATAAATATTTTTTCTCACAAAAATGGGACTATAATATATATTGTTAACAGATTGTTTAAATATTTGATCAGACATTAACAATGAACATATTTAAATCTTTGAGGAGATCCATAATGATTTTATTCCATTTCAAAGTGGGACCAAAGGATTTAGTCTTTTGAAGGTTTTCCATAGGACTGAGCAAATTTGTGCAAGTATGTATCAGTTTGTCTTCCCCTCAGTAGTGTAGGAGGCTCTTCACTTCTTCCCATCTGGGACAACATTAGATACTGTAACTTATTTTTAACATTTCATAATTTCTTAAGTGAAAACAGCATATGTATTTTCTCTTTCAAAATTACCTGTTCATATCCTTGCCCATTAGTCTGTGGAGGTGTGTGTCTCTTTTCAAATTTTATCTGTCATTTATATTTTAAGAGTATTAACTCTTTGCAACCATATGTGTGGGAAACATTTCCTCCAACTTTTAAACTGTTTATCAGATCTTGAGGCTACAGGAAATTTTAATTATGTACCTTATTATTTCTGATACGTTGACTTTCCAAATCAGCTTGGGAAGGTAAGTTGGTTTCGACCTTTCATAAAAAAAGAAAATCTCATTGGCAAGTGGTATGTTCCCAGTTAGAGTTTTTATTTATTTATTTATTTTAAAAATGCTCTTCTAACATTCTTAAATGAAAAAGTATCAGATAAAATAAATACCTCTGATGTGGGGATGGCAGAGGTATTTCTGAACTGATTGTATAAACAGAAGCCTTACTTTTGGTTTTAGCTGGTGGAATGACCTCCTTTCTCCATGGCTCACCCCTAAATCATTTAAATCTACAGTAGGGCATCTCAAACTTTCCAGAGAATGAGTCTCCTTGTTTCCAGTGGGCACAGACTCCACTTGTGTGTGTGTGTGTGTGTGTGTGTGTGTGTAAGTCAGCACATGTTTGTGAAAGGCCAGGACACAAAACCAGGATAATAGGATGTCTAAATATCTGTGTGTGCCTGGCAGCGAACTGCTTCTTTGAATGACTTTAGTCATAATTTCCATGTCAATATGTCAGTATTATTTTGAATAAAATCATTTTTAAGATTATTCTGCCATTAAGTACATCAGGGCAGAAAGGATTCTTCTGGTTTGTGCCAGTATGCGAGTGAGTGTTCACGCAGGCTAGATTCCCTGAACTTTTCTCGTCGTAATAACTTCAGAACTAGGATGCTGCACTGATTAGCCCCAGGAACAGATTTTAACCAGAGTTGTAAGGTCTATGAATGGATCAAAACGAGGATTTTATTCCATTATCATTTCTCTAGACTAGTTTTGTTTTGAAGGTACTTTAATACATTTGAATCTACATATTTTGGATTACAAATAAGCTTGCTAAAGACCACACCGCTCCCTATTGTCTGGTACCCAGTTATTTCTCCCCTGAATGTTACTTAGTTGGTCTGTCACGGCATTTAAGTTTGGTCTACTAGTCCATACTGTAGGTACTCATAGAGCTGTTGAAGCTCAAAAGATGATAGGGGGTTCAGGTGTCAGGGTAGATCACTAGATAAGGTGGGAGGGGGCAGAAAGGTGGGTAGGAACTCCTTTGCTAGAACAGACAGACTGAGGCAGCTCCCCTAACTAGTGAGTGAAGATTGTCAAAAGTAACATCTTTGAAAGGATAAGGTAGGAACAGGGATCAGAAGAGGCAGGTGAAGCAGAGGGTGGGCTGGGGTATGGCACAACAGCAGGATGGTTCCTGGAAGGGCAGTGGTTCCCTGTCAAGGGCAGTTGTGGGTTTCACTGGCATCCCCAAGCTGTGACCAACCGTCTGGGTCTTGCAAGTCCTAGATGTGTATCTAGGGTCAGTGTGTTTGTCTCCCGCCACCTGCCACTGTCTTTGGCTGGAGCATGAGGAGCCGTGAAGGTAAAGCATTGAGAACTTATCAGGATGGTGTCTCCGAGTTGTGTATTCCCAGCTCTCTTCTCTGCCAGCCCAGCATTACTTCGGTTGTGTGCTATTCATCAGTCACAGAGCACAGAGTCAAGGTGAGGAGAGAGACCCAACTTGTGATGAGCCAAGTGAGAAAGAATTTTGGAGCCAGTTTTTATACTGCCACTGTGGGCTGGCATGTGGCGGGATACTTCCGCCCAGGCTCACATACTGGCCTTATAATGACAGCTGCATAACCTGGATACCTTTCTACTAACTTCTGGAAAACTGTTTTCTCTTCTGAAAGATACATATACTAATAGTCATTAGCTCATAAGGTTACTGTGAGAATCGAATGAGGTCATTTCACAAATGTGCCTAGTGTGGTACCTGGCCCATTGAGAGTGTTCAGTAAATCTTAGCTGCTCTAATGTTTAAATGGAGACTGGTAATTTGGTGGGTTTTAAGGATGATATACCACTGCTAGTGCCCTGTGCTCATTCTCTCACTCCTGTAGATCCAGGATTGGGCTCTGGGAGCAGGATTTAGGTGTGCAATTTCTCTTTCCTAAGCTGATGTGTGCAATTTCTCTTTCCTAAGCTAGGTGTAAAAAAAGGTAGTGATGCACATGTCTCTCTGACAAATACGCATTAGAGTGAAATGAATTACCTTGAGATTCCATATCATCCAGCTGTAACATTTTTAACTGTCATAAAATCCTCAGAATGTTGGCTGGGATAATTCTTTGCACATGAAGCTGAAAAATGATAGATAATTTTTCACTTCATAAAACATAAAATTGCTGTATGTTTTACAGATTCTCTTATCTGAACCTTTTAGTAGCACAATCTAGGGAAAAATTGTATTTCTAGTTTAAAAAGTAGTAAAGAACCACCCATGCCCCTAAACCTGTCATTTTAAGTGTACATTTTTCTGGAAGGCAAATGGATGGCGAGATTTAGTGGATAGCAAGGTGCCTCACTGTGACCTGGTCCTGGTAGAGCTAGTGAAGACTGTGATGCTACAGATTCCGGAAAGGTGACAATGAAAATCTTTGTAATTTAACAGATTATTTCAATAAAATTTTATATAGTCACTGGAAACACCAGGTTAACTTCTAGATGGTTATTTTCTAAAAGGTTAATCTCCACATTTAACATTGGTGCATGGTAGGAGAAGAATGACAGTGGTTCTTTAATTCCTGAAAAGTTAAAGAAACAAAGCTGTATTGTGCTAGGCCAGTGATACTTCTCTGTGTTTTATTTTCTGAAAAATGCAATGCTTGCTTGTCACTTTTCTCTTTACTCTTAAGAAATACAAGATACGAAGTATTCATAGAAAATCGTCGTTCATTTTATTACTGAATTTTAGGTTCAAATAAAATTTTTACTACACAGTAGTTATCTAGTAATGATCATGCTGTTTTTATTGATAGTATTGTGATAATATGTAGTCTGTGAAATTTATGAGACCTTCTGCTATACCATCTGCTGGATAATGAGGTGGTGCTGCACACACAGAAGGCTTCTTTATAAATGACCATTTTGACATTTGGAAAAACTGTACTGACCAATCATATCCCCTTACATAGTGATATAGAAGTGATAACAGAATACAAAACACTTGTTTCATCCTTTCTGAGCTCATAGCTTTCCTATCATTGTGCATAGCTTAATAAGAAGTATAAATAAACTAGACAAAGAGAATTCAAATTTTACAGAAGAATTTTTATTAAGTAAATGACAGATAAAACAAATTCCAGGATGGATGCTGGATATTATAAAAATGTGATTTCCTTCCATATTAATGTAAAAATATGATGTAATTCCAAGCAAAATCTAAATGAATTTCTTTTGGAATTTCATAAATTTAATTTAAAATACACCTTAAAAGTAACTGGGTAAGAATAGCTAAATGAATCTGTGAATTCTGGAAAAAAAGAGTAATGAAGGGAATTTAACCTACCAGGACACACACACACACACACACACACACGTGTTCTTTCCTAAGACTGTTTAAACAAAAATGTAATATAATGCAAATAATTATTGTAATATGTTTTAATATGATGCATAACCCCAAATCAACTCTCATACATGTTAAAAACTATCTTCTTGCTTTAAAATTTTTAAAAATAACAAGTCCAAATCTGCATTTTCTATGAATAGGCTTAATCTTTGGTTAAACCTACCCTAATGCTAATACATTCAAATCCAATCATACGGAGTATTTTGTGTAAAACAAGGTACATTTTTCAGTTGTATGAGTAATTAGCATTGTATAAACACACTCATGAGGATGTGAGCTTAGCAACAAAGTATTTAAAATTACACTAAATCTTCCCCAAATATACTGAGTCAGTGAGTAAACTTCTGAGCCCTGCCAAGTTTGGTAAACTGGGTTACCAAGTTTGTAATGTACAGCAAGTTCAGGAGGACTCTGTGTAATCACTCTGGACTTTAAGCTTCTGGTTTCCTCACAATTGCTTGTGTATACGTATGCAATGAAATGATAACATGTACATGCTATACAGTTATTTATCTATAGTCATGCATTTCCTTATTTTGATACATGAAGTGTTTGATACAGATTTCTTGACCAAAACCTCTAACATGAAAACCCAAGGTAAGTTGAGTGTGTATTCAATGTATTGAACTGTATTTTAATATTACACAAGACTCATTTGGGCTGGAGAAGACACTAAAAGGGCATAGGTGCTGAGGTGATGATTCACTAATTGGCTACCCTGGCAGACTGAAAGCTCACCCAAAAGTGCTTAATGTACTCCCAGGCTGGGGTTTAAGGCAAGAAAGAGCTGGCTCATTACGGGTAGTTCCTAGCTGGAACCATTTGAGTCAAATTTGTTTTATTATTGAGGGGAACTTACGCTGTAGCAATACTGCATTAAGAATATTGTAGATGGGACTTATAAATCGTAGAACAATTTCACATGTGATGTGTATGCTGTTGGGTAATGTAGGCTGTAACTATTAATTGACCTAAAGGGAGAAAATAGAGATTATAATTTTTTTCAATGACCCATTCACCTATGCACCAACCAGTTCTAAAAGTTGAATCTTTTCCAGCTAGGAGCTGCAGATACAGAGGTGAATAAAACTCACTCCCTTTCCTGGTGGCCCTTGCAGTAGTCCAGAAAGGACTGATCACAGGAAAGAGCACGGAGCTGGGACACCCAGAGAGTGGCTGAGGGCATGGAGGCAGGGGCTGGAGAGGCTTCCAGAGAGAACACAGAGCTGATGCTGGATGGCTGTCAGGAAAGTCAAGTGGTCCAGGGAGGAGGGTGGGGGATGGTATCCTAGCAAGGAACTTGGCCATTTTGTGTGGCTGTACCTCAGGTGCCTGATCTGAGAGGCTGCATATAACCCAGCTCTTCACTCTCCTGTCCATCCCAGGCTCACACTGCTGCTACTGCACTGGCCTCCCACAATTCCTGAGCAGGGCAGACGAATCTTGCCCTCCAGCCTTGCAGTGGCTCTTTGCTCTCACTGTGAGCTTCCCTAAGATATCCACATGGGTGTCTCTCTCCCTCCTTGAGGCCTCTTTTCAAATCTCACCTGCTCCATGAGGACTCACCAACCCCTTGCTTAGCCCTCTCTCCTTTCCTGACACACCAGATCCCTCTTTCTGACTCTACCTTTTGTTTTCCCAGAGCATTTTCCACTTTTTCCCTTACTGTTAAAATTATTTATTCATCCTGTTGCACATTTATATTTGTTTTCACCTGTTACAGTGTTAGCAGCTGACTATTTTATGTGCTGGTGTATTCCAAAACACATAAGCAGTATGGAGCTCACAGTAGGTGTACTGAAAATATTTGTTGAATGAATGAACAAAAATATTAGATAGGTCAGGCAGTCTTCCAAAGAGGTAGAAAACATGGTTTGAAAGCTGTTCAGTTTGGTCTAAATGGGGAAATCCCCATACCCACTGTTGTCACAGCAATGCTGCTATGGTTACTATCACTTGGACTAGGAACTGCATCCTTACTGGCCTCACTGAGAAGACACCTTCACCACCATGCTTGTAAGGAACCTCTTGGCTCTCACCTCCTATTATTCACTCACTTCTCCCTGGATTTTGCCTGTTTGGCAGAGGCCAGGTGGCCAGAATGATCCTAGTGGCAAAGAAACCTGTGAAAGTGGTTTTGGAATCTCCACTGTTAGGACTGACAGTTAAGACAGAAGGGGTTCAGCATAGGAGTGAGTGGACCAATTTGTAGTGTCTTCCCTACAGGACTCTATTTTGTCTGGTTAGTTAAGTCTTTCTCTGTATGACACTCTGCTGGTTATCCTGCCAGGTGCATTTCACCTATTTCTTTCAGTAAAATTTTATAGCAACTCTTCACGTGTGAATGCATTATTGTTAGTGATTTAAAAATAAGAAATTGGAGCTGAAAGAGGTCAAATAATATTCCAAGGGTTAATCATTTAAGTTAGTGATAAAATCAGATTTTGAACTCAGGCAATTTTATTTCAGGGTCCATGCTGACTATGCCAGCTACCTAATTCTGTTTATTTGTAAAAGAAGAAGGAAAGTTTTCGCCTTTTGTCTCCTAATCAGGCTGAAAGGCACTTTGAGGTCCTTGACTGAATAATGCCATGCAGAAACAACCAACTCTAGGCAAAGTCCTGAAGTTGGCAAAGTTTATTTTGCAACCATTTGGTTGTCAGTGGGCCTCCACATCTGTTAGTGTTGTGCTCAGGTGTAAGATGTGGTATTGACAAGGGATAGACAGATAGACTATTGTAAATTGACCTATTTTTTTATAGACCCTCAGTAGAGAGTTGATACAGCAGGTCAATGGGGGTAAGACTGACTTTTTAGCAAATGATAACATTTGACTTTTGGTTATCCATTCAGAAAACCAAAATCAAAACTCAAGAAATTAGTTCTCACATCACATCACATATAAAAGTCAATTACAGATTGATTAAAATTTTAAATATGAAAAAACAAAAACATAAAATTTTAGAAGACAGTAAGGAGAATATCAACATGATCATGAGATTTGGGAAGTATTTTTAAACAAGATGAAAAAATGCACACCATTAGGTAAAAGATTGATACACTTGACTACACTTAGAAAATTCTGTTTATCATAAAAAATTAAAAGACAAGCCATGAATTAGAAGAAAATATTTGAAACACAAGAAGAAATCAAGTGTTTAGAATCCAGAACATATATGTACAGATGTATACATATATGTTTTCATATATGTGCATGTGTGTGTGTAAGAAAATGACAGAGAGGAAAGTGCATAAAAGACACAAAGAGGCATTGCATAAAAGAATTCATTAGGGCCTTCTATAGACCTCATGCTCATGAATAATAGCTATAAATGCCGGAAGAGATACAGAAACTGTCTTGGCATTCTGGGAACTGGAGGGGAGGTGAATGTGAGGCAAGTGATGGGCACTGAACACATTTCCATTTTTCTTCTAGTTTTTATGTTTAGGGAAGCTCCTGTTGAGGCAGTATGTGCCCTGGATGAGTAAGACTCTGACAAAAAAGAAAAACAACAAAAAAACCACCATCTCCTGGGCTGGAGGAACTAGGGAGAGAAGCCTAGAGCAGCCAGAATGGCTAGAGAATGGAGGAAAATCCCAGGGAGGAGGGGGACAAAAAGAGAGACATCTGATTTTGAGTATAAACGCAGCCCAAGGCTGAACATTGGATCTCACATATTTGGAGCAAACTGATAGCAGCTGCAACAAAGACTTAAAGAGCTGAAATAAAATCTGGCTATCTTGTGCAACAGTGGCATGATGCTCTTTACACTGAATCTAGTCAAATTATATGCTTGCTAAAATAAGAACATTCACACTCTTCTGAGCAGCAGAAGAAAATCCAGAATCTACACAGCAGAGTAGATATAATCCAAGATTACTTGACCTAGAGAGCCAGGAAAATGTGACAACCCTCCTCTCCCAACTCAAGGGAAAAGATAATCAGTTGATGCCAGCCCTGAGACGACCCAGGTAAGGATTATCAGACAAGACCTTTAAAGTAGTATTGAAACTATGCTTGATCTGTTAAAGGAAAACATACAGCAAACAGAAACACAGAAAATGCCAATAGAGAAATAGAAAATATAAAAATGACTGAATGGAAAATCTAGAACTGATAAATAAAATAGGCAAAATAAGAAGTTCACCAGAAGAGCTCAATTGTAGATTAGAGATGATAGAAAAAAAGGGTCTGTAAATTTGAAGATAGAGCAATAAAAAATATAAAATCTGAAGAAGTGAGACAAAAAAGTAGATGGAGTCTTAGGGAAGTGTGAGACAATTTCACAAGTCTAGCCTATATGTAATAGAAGTTCTAGGAGGAAAGGAGACCGAGAACAAAAGGAATCTTAGAACAAAAGGAGAGAGAATGAGACAAAAAAAATTTGAGGAAATAATGGTCAGAGCCTTCCGAAATTTGGTGAAAGATGTAAATTGACAGATTCAAGAATTGCAATGAACCTCAAATAGGATACAGTCAAAAAAATCATGACTAGTCCCATCATGGACAAACTGCTGAAAATCAGAGATAAGGAGAAAACCTTGAGATCACCAGAGAAAAATGACAAATCATATACAGGGGAATGATGATTTTAATCATCACAGATCTCTCATCAGAAGTTGTGGAGGCTACAAAAAGCTGAAGAAAACCTTCTAAATTGCAAAAAGAAGAAACAAAACATCTTTTTTTTTAAACATCTTTATTGGAATATAATTGCTTTACAATGGTGTGTTAGTTTCTGCTATATCACAGTGAATCAGCTATACATATACATATATCCCCATATCCCTTCCCTCTTGCATCTCCCTCCCACAAAACATCTCTTAACCCAGAATTCAATGTCCAGTAAAAATATCCTTTTAAAACAAAGTACAAGTGAAGACTTTTTTTTCAGAAAAATATAAACTAAAGGAAATCATTGCCACGAGACCTGTACTACAAGAAATGCTAAACAAAGTTGTTCAAACTGAAGGAAAATAATACTAGAAGGAAACTTGGGTCTTCAAGAATGAATGAAAAGCGTTAGAAATGGTAAATTTGTGGGCAACCATAAAAGGCATATTTCTCAATTTCTTTAAAAGCATGTGAGTGTAAAAATTTATAACACTGTCTTGTGGGATTTGTAAGGTATGTATGTAACATATATGATAACTTACAATGTAAAAATAGCAAGAGAGGATAAATGGATTAATATGATTGCAGATCTGTATTTTCAATGAAGTGGTGTAATATTAACTCTAAGTAGACTGTGAAAAGTTAAGGATGTAATCCTTAGATTTAGGGATGCTCTAGGGATGTACATCTAGGGATGTAATCCCTAGAGCAACCATGAAAAAATGGGAATCTGTACAGTTAAAAAAGCCAAATTTTTTTCAAAATACAATGTAAAAATATTTGTATAATCTAAAAGAAGATGGGAAAGAGGGAAGAGAGAAACAAACAAGAAACAGAGGGAACAGCAAATAAATAATAAAGTGATAGACTTAATCTGAACATATCAGTGATTACATTAAATGTTAATGGACTAGACACTCCACTTAAAAGGCAGAGGATATCAGGATGGATGCTAAGGGAGAACCAACTATTTGCTGTCTGTAGAAAGATGATTTGCTTTAAATTTAAATATATGCAACAGTTGAAAGTAAATGGATGGAATAAATATGCTATTTAAACAGTAAGTATTAGAGAACTGGAGTTACTAGATTAACAGCAAATACCTACAATTTCAAGACCAAAATTGTTATCAAGGATAAGAGAATTCGAAATTGATAAAAGTGTCAATTCATCAGGAAGTCATAAAAAACATAAATCTGTATGAACCTAGTAAGAGCCTCAAAATACATGAGGAAAATACCAATAGTATGAAAGGGAGAAATAGGAAATTTCACAAACATAGTAGATTTAAAAATCCTTTTAGCAACTGATATAACAACTAGACAAAAATTAATGAAGACATAGAGGATCTAACTCTATTGCTTATCTTGATCTAGTTGATGATAGAACACTGTGCCCCAAAACTACAGAGTGTACATTCTTTTCAAGTGCATGTGGTATGTTTATCAAGGTAAACTCTATATATTGGGCCATAAAACAAGTCTCAATAAATTTGAAAGGGAATCATACACAGTTGGTCTCACCACAATAGAATTAAAGTAGAAATCAATAAGTTATCTTGAAAACCCTCACATATTTGGAAAACATCACACTTCTAATTAATTCATAAGTCAAGGAAAAAAATCACCAATGAAATTAGAAAACAGTGAAGTTGAATGATAAGAAAAATAAAAGACATCAATACTTGAGGGATGAATTCACTGTTGATAGGGAAGTTTACAACTTTAAATGTTTATTTAAGAAAAGAAAAAGGTTCTAAGTAATGGTCCCATGGTTCCACCTTAAGGAGATAAGAAAAGAAGAGCATATGAGAACATCACTACTCACCAGAGAAATTTGGATTCAAAGCACAATTGGACACCACCACACACTCATTAGAATGGGTAAAATTTAGAACACTGACCCCATACCAAATGTTGGCCAGGTAATGGAGGAATTGGAGTTCATCCCCTCCTGGTGCAAATGTACAGTGGTGCAATCACTTTGGAAAATTGTTTGGCGGTTTCTTAAAGGTCAAATGTCAATCTATATGTGGAGAAATTGGAACTCTCAGGCACTCCTGGTGGGAATGAAAAATGGTGCGGCTGCATTAGGAAACTGTCAGTTACAAAATGTTAAGCATGAGATAGTGTTAATCACAGAATAATTGAAATAAAGTTTATCAATTTTAAAGTGGCATAAGAAAATTTATTGTGCCCATTAAAAAGAAAAAGAGAAAACAATTTAATATTGAATATAGGAAACATGAGTAAAATGAAGATAAATTTTAATATAATTATGATTATAATAGATGTATTTGTGTCAAATTACAGATTTGATGAGCGAAAAAGCAATATATGATCTATAATTAACATATAAAAATGTTCAGAAATGTTGAAAGTTACAGTATGGAAATAGATGCAGATACAGGCAAAAATAAAGCAAATGAACAAAAAAAGCAATTTTAGAAGGAAGTGAAATTTAATTCAAAACAATAATAAGAGACAAAGAAAATACAGTAACTCCCCTACATATGAACAGGTTCCATTCCGAGAGCGTGTTCGTAAGTCCACTTTGGTCTTAAGTCAACAAAGTTAGCTTAGGTACCCAACTAACACAATCGCCTATATAGTACTGCCCTGTAATAGGTCTATAATACTTTTCACACAAATAATACATAAAAAACAAACACAAAAAGGAAGCATTTTTAATCTTATAGTACAGTACCTTGAAAAGTACAGTAGTACAGTACAACAGCTGGTATACAGGGGCTGGCATCGAGTGAACAGGCAAGAGGAGTTACTGACTGGAGGAGGGAGAGGAGGTGGGAGATGGTAGAGCTGAAGGATCGTCAGCAACAGGAGACGGAGGGCAAGCTGGAATTTCACTCACGCCTGACGTTGATGGAACGCACGTTCGCATCTTTGAAAGTTCACAACTTGAATGTTTGTGTGTAGGGGACTTACTTTACTGGAAAAATGAATCAGAAGATGCAATAGTTATGCATGATACAGCCTAAAAATTCAGAAAGTAGCAACTGACAAAGTTATAGGGAAAATAGATTTTATTCAGAGATTTTAACACATTTGTTGGGAAATTTTCAACTCAAGTATCCAAAAATGTACAAAAGATAATTAATCTAATATACAGCAGTTTCTTGTGTGTGAGTGTATATATGTATGCATACATACACACATGTATATTCTATATATAAATTTACATATAAAAAATAGAAATTCCCACTTCTGCAGCCCATATGGAATATTTACAAAAAAAGATTATGTAGCAGGCCACTCTGCATATCTTAATACATTTACAGAAGAAAAATAGCTGAACAGTCTAAGTTTACTAAAAATACAATCAAGTTAGACCTAATTAACAAAATAAGCTTAAAAAGTCTGTTGCAAAAACCTAAAATAATGCTACCAAAACAACTCTTGGATTAAAAAGGAAATCACAGCAACAATTCTGAAAATTGAATGACAAAGAAAGCATTACATACCAAATGTGAGGGGCAGCACTAAAGCAATACTCAAATGGAAAGTTATAAATTTAACTAGAAATACAAAGAAGGCTGAAAATCAAGCTGAATTTTCAACTCAAAAAGCGAGGGGAAAAAATGAGCATCAGAGTAAAATCACAAAAGAAAGAGGAGAATTATAAGGACAGAAATTAATAAAATAGAGAACAACAACAAAAGCTGAGTCTTTGAAAGATTAATAATTAAATCTTCAATAAGACTTGTATGAGAGAGAGAGAGAATACAAACAAAATCCAGAGTAAGAAAGGGAAATTACTGTCACAAAAGGGTATTTAGTCAAGAATGCAGGAAAATTTCAAAAATTTCAATATCAGAAAATCTATAACATAATGTATCTCAAGAACTGCAGGAACAAAAGCCTCAGGCTAATCTCCATAGATGAAGAAAATATATTTAACTTCAAATCTATTTATTGTTTAAAAATCTTCAGAAAACTATGGAATGTTCTTAATTGATTCAGTTGATATTTATTGAGTGCCTACTAAGTTCTAGACATTCTTTATGTACTGAAGTATAACTTGGGATTTAATTCCTTTGTTTTCATGTCATGTCAATATTCATGTAGAGACGTTCCTTCTTAGGGAATATAGCGTACCCAAAGTATAACCATTATGTAAACAGATTTGAATTGGCAAATTGTATAACTGCCTCTCTCAGATCAGAAGCCTCTATCATTCCTGCTCATAGTGACTTCACCTTTTTCCTGTTTGCCTTTATGTATATCAGCAAATATTAGCATATGTGCTGAATGTTATCTTAGAATCCTAAAATCAAGACCCAGAGTTATCAAATGAAGTGTAGAACTACAGACTTCAGATTTCAGAGGGTAGAACAGTTTGTGTCTATTTGTGTGGTTTGTTTGTAACTTGACCTTTCCTTTCCTTGAGAAGGACATGAGAGGCATTCCTAGATGGGTTTTTCACATTTCCTTGGTACACAGTAGCTCAAATCTAATTTTTTTGCAGGTGCTAAATAAAAGCAAGACAAAGTTAAACAGATGGTTATACCTCTCTCTTCTCATCTCAGTTAGTCAGCCTGATTAAAATCGTCATTCTTCCAAAACTTGTATGTCTTATGCAAATGCATCAAATATTTCCACAAACCATATGTCCAATATCCTAAGTTAAGCATGAGTAGATTTTTGTGAAAAGTTGTTATTGGCACCCACTCTAATAATGTAGGCTCAGACATCCTCAAAGGGAATTCTGATGAGGTGTTTTTGTTTGATATACACCTACAAAAGGTACAAACTTGAATTCAAAGAATTAAAAATATTAAATCATTATATATTATAAATATTAACAGTCAGTACCCCCAGAGGAATTCACTGTGCACTTGACAAAAATTAAGGCTTATGTCATGTATAACAAAATGGCATTTTAGCCTTAAATGAAAATTTTAAAAGTATGAATAAGTTGAAAATAATTCTTTTTCTTTTAAAATTTAATTTGAATTTAACCTAACCCCATTCTACAGGGATCTATGTTGAGCAAGCAGGTCTAGAGTTTGGAATGAATGAGTTGTCAGTTTACAGTCTCTGCTCATGTGGCTGACATCTATTTGAAATGAGTTGAGTTGACCAGTTATCCAGGTTTGTGTAGACACATTTGTGAAGGTATAAGGATGAAACCACCTCTACTGCTTCCTCCCTGCAGAACTGCATATACACATAGCATAACTCGGAGACACTTACCTGTGTGATTCTTTATGCACACAATTGACAAGTGGTGTCAAGAATATTTCACAACTTGAAGACAACTTGAAGAATGTTTCACAACTTGACAACTGATGTCATCAGATTAGCCTATTTTAATATTCTATATAATTTTAAATCTAAAGAGCTTTGGGATAACACCAAGAGCTTGTAACATGTTCCAATTTGGCACATAAATTCATTCAGCACCTGTGAATATAGTTTGAATCAGTATTGTTAAAAAAGTTCACTCTATTAATTATATTTGGAACTACTTTAAAATAATTTTGGGGTACAAAACAGAGATTAAGTGAATGAATGAGTAAATAAGAGAATTCTTGCTTAGGACCCTTCAAGTAGGCTGGTGGAAGGAGCCAGGCTGTGGTTTCAGGCTACAGAGGGAGTCCTGGTTATACTCATTCTGGTTACTTACTTGAGCACTTGGGGTCTCAGTTTCCATGCCAGCTATGGGGATAATAAGATCTCACTCTAGGGAGAGTTTGAGGGTTATACCAGATACTAACATGTGTGAAGAACCTCTCCTAACACATGCTTTTGGAGCTCAGTCAATTCCTCCTGTCCATAGCAGTATTGATAAAATGCTTTAATAATTGACCATTTATGGAATTTTTACTCTGTACATGGGAGGTTTGAAAACAGTACACGTTTCTTGGGGGAAATACTGCCACTGATTTCACTCATTTAGATTTCTGGACACCTTTTCAAGATGTCAGTTAAAATGGTTAGCCACATTTAGAAAATTCTTAAGTGAGGTCTCTGCTGTATGAGGAGTCTTGAGTTGAGTTGACCAGTTATCCGGTTTGTATAATTGGGAATGTCAAATTCTCTGTTAATTGGTCTGAAATTAAATTACCAACGAATCCCCCGGATATAGCAAATGTTTAGTTATTCATACAAACACAGGTCATGGACTCAGTCCCCTCCTGGCACCCTGGCATGTATCCCTTATTTGATGAAATTATAAGTATGCTTCTGCTTTAAGAATCAAAGCTAATTACTGGCTGTTCTTGATTAAAAATGTGTGATTTTAAAACAAATCTACGTTTAATCAAATATTTTATTAAAGTAATTTTAAAATGTTTTGCAGAATACACTATTAGCATATTGGTAGTGTTACATGTCCACTTTTATTAACTAATCAAGTAGTCCAAATTTAGTGCCACTGTGATTACTTTCCAATAAGCCCACAAATAGCAAATTTTAAGCCCTCCAAGAGTCAGTGATGGAAGTAGACTGCAGAAAATCTATGATTTCCAATTCACTCATTCTATTTTCTGTCTTCCCATTCCTAGGTAAGGTTCTGCAGTGTAATTTCAATCAAGTAGACTATCACCTGAATAAGAGAAAATTCTTCTGGTGTTTATATATTTAGTCATTTATTCTTGCCATAATATAGCTACTATATTGGGCTAAAGTCTATGGAGTTACTTCTGATTTAAAGATGATAGTTATTTTTCCTGCTGGGGCTGAGCCTGATGCTCACATTACATGCATACTTTTACCACGTAACTGAAGCATGAGCATGTTTTTCCCTAAGGTCATATCTGGAGAGGGAACACTCTTGGACACTCTAAATAAGACAGCTGGGGCCTCTACACTCTACCAACAAAAATACCACAGATTGGGCAGTTTATAAGCATACATTTATTTCTCACAGCTGTGGAGGCTAGAAGTCGAGATTGGGGGCCAGTGTGGTGGGATTCTGGGGAGAGCTCTTCTCCATGTTGCAGACACCAACTTCTCATTTCATCTTCACGTGGCTGAGAGCAGAGAGGGGAAGCAAGCTCTCTTGTGACTCTTGTAGAGGCATTAATCACATTTATGAGTGCCCCACCCTCATGACCTCATCAAATCCTAATTGCCTCCCAAAGGCCCCCCAACTCCTAATACCATCACATTGAGGGGGGTAGGGTTTTGACATACGAATTTTGGTGGGGGGGACACAAACATTCAGTCCATAACAAACATCTTTCAAACCATCGTGGCTAATATATTCAGTTAAACCATCAAGGCATTGTCCCTTTACATGACTCACAATCAGTAGTAAACAACAGTTTTTTAAAAAATTTATTTATTTTATTTATTTTTAGCTGTGTTGGGTCTTCATTGCTGCATGTGGGCTTTCTCTAGTTGTGGCGAGCGGGGGGCTACTCTTCACTGCGGTGTGTGGGCTTCTCATTGCGGTGGCTTCTCTTGTTGCAGAGCGCAGGCTCTAGGCGTGGGCTTCAGTAGTTGTGGCACGTGGGCTCAGTAGTTGTGGCTCGTGGGCTGTAGAGTGCAGGCTCAGTAGTTGTGGCACATGGACTTAGCTGCTCTGCAGCATGTGGGATCTTCCTGGACTAGGGCTCAAACCCGTGTCCCTGCATGGGCAGGCAGATTCTTAACCACTGCGCCACCAGGGAAGCCCTGAACAACAGTTTTAAAAACTGGAATTGTGGTGCTCTGCAGGCACACCAAACCCGATTGGTAGGATGGAAGTAAGAGAATAGGTGTAAATTTAAAACATCCTAGTCTTGCTATGGTGGCACATTGACTACTGAGGGAATGAGTATTTCTTGGGTACTAAGTATCCAAGTTGGAGATTTCAGTAACTGTTCTGTATGATGCAAAAATGGTGTAATGAAAGCAGCAGAAATTAAGGCAGCATGTACTGATGTCCTCGAGGAAAAAGTGGAGGACTTCGAGAATATGCTCTTATGAATCAATTTCATCTTCAATTTAGTTTATTTTTTACCTACCTGAGGCTCACAGACTGAGTATTCCTTTTTTACTGAGAGACCAGAGCTTCTATCCTTAGCACGTGGACCTTCTGCATCAACAAGTTACATAGATGAAGTTGGCCATTCTAAGAGTGCTAGATTGTATCTGGTCCCTTCTAACTGGAAGTCTCCCTCATCCTACCATGTCCCCTGTCAGGTTTCCAAATGATTTTCACGATTCTGTCAATATGACCCAGTCTCTCAGACTTTCATATTCCAAAATCTGCTTTCCAGCTGAGTCCCAACCACTTGGCCACCTTCCCCAGTCAGGTCCTCCAGTCTCTACCTTTAGTCTCCTGCGAGACATTGACCCGTGCTTATGATGGGATTTGGGGCAACCCGTCAGAACCCATAATGGCATCTAGTATCTGTGCAGCTGACACGTGTATTATTTAGAAACCACTGGGTATACAAAATGGGAAGACGTCCATTTGGCAGTTCAAATTGTAGCATGTCTGTCTTATGACACTTCCTTTGCTTCCTGGAATAGAACTCAACCCCTCTTCGAGAACCTCCTGCAGAATATGTGACTTGCATTTGTAGAGTCAGCCTGGGAGCATTTCATAACTCTGCCCTGGTAACCATGTGGTAACATGATTCACATATTTTGCAAGGTAGGAGCTTGGGATGATGAGTGGTATTAATAACACCTGTCCGTGCTCCATATCACATGACTGAATCAGTAAATGACTCCTATCACCCCTAGAATGTTGACTGCAATAGCAGATTAATGTGAAATAAATAAATGCAGTTCAGAGTTTTGCTGAACTGGAATGAGCATTTGGCGTGTTGAGCTGCATTTGGAAGTTAACCTTTAACCAACAGATCCCACAAAGGGATCCCTCTTTCGAAGTATGCTTACTGTCCTGGGCTAATCACATGATACCATGATACACTGGTCTTTTTTTTTTCTTTCTCTCTTAATGACAAGAGTAATAAATTGGTTTGGGGGATGAATAAATTTTAATCATTATTGCACTTTTTTTTTTTGCTTAAAATTTACTACATAAATACTTGGAAGCCTGAATTCTGGATGAAATACCTGAGTTTCTTCTGTCTGATTGTAAACACTGGTCTACTATTCATGTATCCTGACTTGTGAGGCTGTCCCCTCTGGTGTAGGTCTGTACCCATCAGGGGCCATCTCTGTGTGGCTTTGGTTTTGCCTGAATCTCTTGAGATTCATTATCTCGTCCTTTTAATCATTCATCTTTATCATATTTCCCCCTTAAGTGGCTCTTTGATGTTTTCCCTGGGATTGCTTCTTGGGAAACCCCCAATAGCTTTAATCTACCATAATGGTCTTGCCCTGGCTGTCGGCCTCCATCCTGGCATCCCTTTACTATTTTCTGGGCATCCCAGAAAATCCCAGCAGGATAGCCATATCAGTTTCTAGTATCACCCCCATAACACCTGCGGGGAGCAGATGTGAAACAAATGCATGATGGAGTTAATATGTGGGCAGATCTGGATGCCTGATCCAGCCGTTTCCTCCTCTGGCTGAGGCTGCTGCCCAGAAGGAAGGCGATTTTGAGATGAATGTGGTTTTTTGTGGCCAGCAGCCTTGTGTCTTGCCTGGGCCCTTCTCAGCAGCTCCTTGACCCCCCTTGTCACAGTCCCTGGACAGAGGCAGAGGAGCCTGCTGGCTCAATGTCTGACACTGTGCCCCAGGTCTGCCACATGGTCCCTGTCTTCCTGTGCAGCCTGCTTTCCTTTCCCCACTGGGCCCTGTCTGTCGTCAGTCTGGTATCCAGACCTGAGGGTCAGCTCCTTTTTTCTGCTCTCATCACTCTGAGAACTGGAGTCCTGACCTCAACCCCAATTAAACATCAGTTGACTTTCCTTCTTCCTGCCTCCTTGTGGTACTCCCCTCACTGTGTGCTGCAGCTTCATGGGTCTGCACAGCTTCAGGCTTCCAGGTGTTCTGCTGAAAAACATCCCATAGTCTGAATTTATCCATCACCTACTGAAGGACATCTTGGTTGCCTTCAAGTTATGGCAATTATGAATAAAGTTTCTGTAAACATCTCTTTAAAAACTTAAAAAATTCTCTGTAGCCAAATGCAGGTAACATTTAATTCTTGATATCCCTTCCCACCTCCATCTCTGGGCATGTCCTTTTTTGCCTGGAAATGCTCTCACATGGGTTTTGAATATTATAAAAAGAAATCTAACTAAGGAAAGTTGTGGAGGGTGCCTGCTAGATGGGAGGGGTGATTCTGTTTCTTTTGTCCAGGGAGTTGGGGTTCTCCTCAGAGGCCTGGGGATGTTGCCCCTGCCCCCAGATGGGTGCTGGGCCCCACTGGAGAGATGCTCACAGCACCTTCTCCACCCTGGTCCTGGCCTGGGCCTGACACAGCCACAGGTCTACAAGTCTTGGGATGCCCCCCAGGGATGGAGGCCCAGGGGAAGTTGCCTGTAGATTGAGTGAGGGGCTGCACCTGGAGGGGCTTGCCTGTAGGGATTCCATGGGTCAGTGCCACTTCCAGACTTTCTTTGCAGACCCAGACTACAGCTTGAGGGCCCACCAGACTCTCCACAGGTCTGCACAGGGAGCTTCAGAACTTGATGTGGATCTGAACCAGCTGGTCCTTTCCTCCTCCCCAGACTCAGGCCACTTCCCTTCTGTGCTCCTATCCCCACTTCCATTAAGCTCTAGGAACACACAACATCAGTGCTCTGTGCTCTTTCCTGTTTCCAACTTCTCTCTCTAAAGGGCCTGCCTTCCATTGGCAGTTAAACCTGAGCAGATAGGTGAAGGGAACAAAAGCCTCCATCACCCCCACTTCCACCACCAACATCTCCCCCTCTTCATCCACAGCCACATTTCATTAAAGAGTGGTTTGTATTTTCATTTCTCACTTGTTACTCACTTTTCATATAATAACATATTCCATTTTATTTCCATCTCTTTTTATGTTGTTAAATGGAAGGGATGTTTCTCCTGTTAAACTTGCTCTCAGTGGAATTCAATCTGTCGGGTCATTTTTTCCCTCTTTCTTTTGCTTTACTGCAGCATACATTTTTGCTCTTTCTACTCAGCTTGCTTCACCTTAGACTGTTATTCTTACTTTGTTTCTCTTCTGCCTGACCCTTCAATCTGAGACTAGTTCAAGGCTCTGTCCTCAGATTTCTCTGCCTACTTTCACCTCAGGTGTCTTCAGTTGCCTCCTATACATGGTGTAGTTCAGAAATAAGTCTCTAATCCCAGACCTCTTCTCAGAGCTTCAGAAAAGTACATCCAGCCATCAAGTTGGTAGTTCCATTCAGGTGTTAAGGTTTATATCTATCCAAGTGCACAAGCCAGAAATCTGTGAGTCTTCCCCAGCGGTCACATCCTCCTTCCCGGTCTCTGTGCAATCTATCACTAGCTTCCCAGTGGTTTTGCCTCCTGGCTGCACCCCATTCATCGTTTTCTGTCTCCATTACTACTTATTCTCTGTTATGTCACCCCCTCATCCCCTGTTTTTTACACTGATTTTTCTGTTCTGCTCTTGCACCTGAATGACCTTTACATTCAAGGCTTTATTACATTAAAAAAATTTAAAAAAATTTTTTTAGGCTGCATCAGGTCTTAGTTGTGGCACACAGGATCTTCATTGAGGCACGCAGGATCTTTCTTCGTTGCGGTGTGCGGGCTTCTCTCTAGTCGTGGTGTGTGGGTTTTCTCTTCTCTATTTGTGGTGCGTAGGCTCCAGGGCGCGTGGGCTCTGTAGTTTGAGGCATGCGGGCTCTAGTTAAGGCACGCAAGCTCGGTAGTTGTGGCACACGGGTTTCAGTTGCCCCGCGGCATGTCTGGTCTTAGTTCCCTGACCAGGGATCGAACCCGTGTCCCCGGCATTGTAAGGCGGATTCTTTACCACTGGACCACCAGGGAAGTCCCTTTATTATGTTTTAAATGCTTCAGTGGCTGTTCAAGGCTCTCTGATGAGCCCTTAATCTATAATGTGGCTGATAACACCTCCAGCACCTCACTCCATCTCTGCTTAGACTCCCTCTCATCTCCTGGCTTCAACCTCAGGTCCTTCTCTCTGTTCCTGGGGGCTTCACTCCCCTGTTCCCTCTGGAGGAGACACCTTCCTCACCATGACACTTAATGAGCCCTTCTCCTCCTTCAGACTTCTTCAAAAACACTGCCCCCTTGGTGGCCCAGACTAGTTCAGGTCCCCATCACACTGTGAACTCTTCCTCCTGGCACTGGTCATCGCTTGAAATTTTATGTGTGGATGACAATGTGACCCTTAACCTCTAACACAGAGCCTGGCCCATAGCAGCTAATCAGTTAATATCTTTTGAATGAATGAATAAATCAGAGAAAAAGAGGACAGACCCATTAAATGGTGATTTAAGGTAGACCAGAGTTTCATGTGACGGAGAGATCCTATATACTGTTTTAAATGCCTTCGTTTATATTTAGTAAGAACTATTCATTTAATGTTCCCAAGTATCAGATATTTTGACAGGCGTTTCCCCAAAAGAAGTACTTCCCAGTCAAATCCTCAAGGTTTTCAGTCTTCGTATTTGGTGCTTTCTGCATCTGGTTCTAATGTGACACTGATTCTTTTCTGTTTGGAAGTTTGCCTGGAGTAACCTAGAGGTGGTGGGAGGGAGCTGGCTACCCCTGCCCTCTCCAAGTTTCTTACCCTGGGTGAGGGAGGGTCTGGGACCCCACACATGTGGGCACAGGCAGAGAGCCCCTCTGCTTGCAGGGTGACCTTCTTGGGAACCCATGTTTATGGCAAACGAGATAAAGATCCAGAGTGGCCGAGAGCCTGGGCTATTCTCTGCCTTCCCAGTGGTAAGACATTCTTCCTCCTGTTTTTGAGCACCATTACCTGACACCAAACTCTTTATCGAGGTGAATTAGAGCCCAAAGTGGAATTTCTAGGGCTGAGAGAAATTGAGAACTGGGAGTTTGATCAAGTTTTCAGGAGTTTCTGAAGATTATCTCTGCTCGCCAGCTTTCTCGTGAGTCTTCCAAATCCATCCTGGTTACATCTTGAGAACAGATTTGTAATTTTTTCATTATAAATCAGCCCCCTGAGCAAAGAGCAACTCTTAACACTTCATGCTTTAGCACATCCCTGCTTTAAGAGCAGGTTATGAGCAAACATTCTGAGCTGTTGGTTCTGTTTTGCTTGGGAGGTAGCGTTGTCTAGATTTTTCTTAGACCATGATTAAGTTTATCGAGCTGAGTGTGACAGATTTGGAGATACAGACACACACCGGTATGCGTGCATGTGAGCATGCACATTTGCACACACACACACAAATACATTTGACAGCCAACAGGCAGGAGTGTTTGATCTGCAAGCCTGGACACCCATATGACAAGTAACGTGAAAGTGTAGCTCATGTTTTCTCTCTGTTTGTGTAAGTACGTGAGCTATGTTGTTTTGCTTTTGCATATCTGCAGATTACATGCATTTTCAGATTTTAAGAAGAACATTTACTAATTTCCCTCATAGGACATAGCCAGCTTCATGGGCCAGCCTGGCTTGTCTGCTGACTGGCTTCCTGATGTTCACTCAACATGGTCACTGCTTTCCTTAGAGAGATGGCGTGGTCTCTGCCATAGTTGTTCATTGTATGTTTTGAATCTGGGAAATGTGAGTTTTCTTTATTTTCCACTTTCCCATACTAAGCATGAGTCCCTTCTTATAAAAATATAAAACCATGAATATATGCTCGTTGTAGAAAATTTAGAAATAAAAAAGGAATTAGGTTAAAACCACTAATATATTCTTGCTGTAGAAAATTTAGAAAAAGAGTAATTTAGGTTAAAAAAAGTCATCAACAACCCACAATTATGTGCTTATTTAATGACTGTTTCCACACCTTTAAAATATCCGCTAAGCAAAGGTCACATTGTCTTTTGTGTCGCTGGCACTTTTCTCAGGGGACAATCATGCTTGTAATATTAACTCTTTTCATTATTTGTATGAGAACAAGCGCTTGATTTCCTTAAATGAGATGTAGCTTCCCTCCTGAAGCTACAAAGAGAGCTATAAGTTAATCTTGAAAGTTTGGTATAAGGGCAAGCATCCTCCAACATTTTCAGAGACTGAATGGTTAATTGGCAGGTTGGTTTAATGATCTCTCATTTGCTTCTCTTCCTCAGAGGGAGTTGGAAGGAAGGGTAGCAATACCACATTCACAAATGTAACACTATTTATACTATGTAAGTAATAATACTATTTTTAATTGTAGCAATACTAAATCACAGTGGAAATTGTTAATTGATATCCACTGTTATACAATACTATTACGCTATATAACTAGTAATACTGTTATTAATTGTGGTAATACCACATCACAATGGATGTCATTAATTAGTATCCACTGTTATATTGTTTAAACTATAATTAATAACACTATTAATTGTAGTAATACCACAGTTACAGTGGATATTGTTGATAGTCTATCTGAGGTGAAGGAAAGGTAATTGAAAAAGAAACATTTGAGCAAATCTTAAACATAGAATGCATTCCCTATGACCTTAAAATAAAGCAAAATAACTCTTGGTATAAACGTCTCTTCCCCTCTCTGGAAGCTTATTATATTTATATTTGACTCTCCTTTTACCTGTCATCAGGCATCAATGTATATTCCAAGTGTGTGCTGAGCTGTTGAATAAAAAAAAAAAAAAAAGTGTTTTCCGGACAAGAGTGATAAAGGAAATTCTTTTCCTTAAAAGGGAAATCATATATATACACTTTTTCGTTGCACACTTCAGACCTCTACTAATAGGTATTTCCAGACTCTGCTTCATAATCCTCAAAAATCTCCTTGTGAGACTCTTCTATATATGGTTTGACTGAAAGTAGGATGCAGAGTTTTTCTTTTTCTTAAAGAATGTAGCTGCAGGGAAAACCCAGAAATACAAACCAGGCATTGTCATTCAGACACACAAACCTTGTGGGAAGACAGCTATCTGTCCTTCCTTAGCAAAGGTGACTCCCTTCCTCCCTCCCTCACCCCTTCCTTCCCTTCTTCCCTGTTTCTCTTCCTTCCTTCTTTCTGTATTTCTTACATTCAGCAGCAGATTTGACCAGCATAAAACTTTTTTTCAGACATACTTGTCTTGGGAATTTGTGTGGATTATTTTTTAGGTAGTACCAATTTTCATTTTTGAAAACTACTTTATCATAGTAGCAAAACCATTGCTTAAGTTAATCTTGTTTTCTGAGAAGGAACTCAAGATAAAACTGGTACTGTGAGTTCCTGGTGTGTGGTCCAGGGTTTTCTGACCTGGTTCATAGAGAATTAGATGAATTGCTTTTTTATTTACATGGGGGGCAGAAAAGTGAAAAGACACTGTACTCTGCATGTAAATTAAGTGCTTTGAAAAAACCACCAATTGAGAGAGACATTGACTTTTTTATCCAGTTCTGAAGACACATGTACACCCTGGGAAAAACAGCTGTGAAGACTAGAAGCCCCTAAAATGGCCAGTGGAGTGGTTCAGGTAGTCCCTAAGCAGCCTGTGTGTACTTCTCTGTCCACCCTTTTGCGAGGAGATACTGTACTTCTATTGAAATTAGAAATCTTGAAAAAATTCCCACAGCGTCTGAGTATGTAGCTGCAGTATCCATCCATCTTTGACTTTGGATAGTTGGATGTCAAAATACCCATTTATCAGTTCCTCTGGTATTATACTTCCTCAAAATCAGATGAAAGATGTATAGTACTAAATGTTATTAGTGGAAAAGTAGCAAAGTAATTATTCTACCCCTCCCAATATTTGTTTTCCTTTATCTTAGATAAAAGATCTACAGATTCAGTTTCATTCATTCCTATTATATTGTATTTCTGTCACATATTGGGTATTTCCGTCCTCACAAATACTGTAATTTTTGTGTTCATAAACATGGTAGGGTTAGCTAATCATATAATATAAACACAGTAATCCTATTTGCTACTAACAATTTAGAATTGCTTTATTATCATAAGAATGACAGAAGTTTTAGATTATTGAAATTTCTGGAGTTGTAGATATGTTGTTGGAGAGGAATGGTATACAGGCACACTGTCTTTTCATAAATAAGGTGTAAAACCCAGCCAGCCACTGTCCTTCCCATGGGTGCTGTACCTGAGGTCAGGAGACCTTTGGTTCCATCTCTGCTCTCCATTTCTTGGAAGAAAAGATCCTGCCTCCTGTAGAACTGGTTGTAAGAACTTGTGAAGTCTGCTTTAGAGAAAGCCTTCTATATATGATGCTGTTTGGGGCACCTGAACTGAAGTCAGTGAGAGAGAACATTTCAAAACTATTGATACTTTGTGTGACTGTATGTGTCTGCTTGCTAATAAAGCTGTATGTGTGTTTATATATAAACTATATCTATATCTGTACCATCTATCTGTCTATCTGTCATCTATCTATCTGGCAGAACTTGGTCCAGAAATTTTATATTCATTAAAACGATGAAGCATCTAGGCTACAGGGGTGCTCTCTTGGTGTAAAAATATGAAAAATATACAAAACAGTACTTTCCAGACATTGGGCAACTGGCAGCCTACAGGGTAGAGATTCCTGAGAAAAGAGAAATAAGGTGAGCCCTAAAATTGCCTCAAATTTCTGCCTGGAGGAATTTCCAGACCACTGTCCAGGGAGAGGAAGTTGGAACAAAGCCTGGAGGTCTGGCTGAATCAAGGAGACTGAGGATAGAATTTGGGAGGCCAAGGGGCTAAAATCCACAGGGCAGAGTTTTGTAGAGTAGGAGCTGCACAGAAGGAGTTGCTGAGATCATGAGGGTCTCCTCTAGCCTCTGACTGAGAACTGACCTGTATATCTGAGTTTGGGGAATCCACCTTAGGAAGCAGCAGTCTCAACATTCCTGGGCCTTGCTCAGGGCTGGGAAGAGCATGTGCTTCGCCAGAGTGGGCCGAGTGCACATAAGAGGCAGGGGCTTGGTTAGAGTCTTAAGAAGGGTCACCTTCTTAAGGTGGGGCTGAAGCAACCCTAGTGTAAAGGCTGCTATTGATCTAGCCTGCCAAACCTCAAAGCCAGAGAAAGGCCCATCTTCTATAAAGGAATCCGGCACAGTCCAGCCCTCAATGATGTAAAGTTCTCAATGCCTGGCATCCAGTCAAAACTTATGAGGCATGGAAAGAAGAAAAATGTGTACTTATAGGAGAAAAATTAATAAAAACAGACCTAGAAATGACAAGAGATGATGGAAGGAGCAGAAAAACCTTAAAACAGCTGTTATTAATCTTGAAAACATGCCAAATAATGGAAAGAAAACATAAATATAAAGAAGAGAGAGATGGAAGATACAAAAAGATACAATTGAAACTTCAAGAATGAAAAACTGCAGCATTTAGAAGCCAGTTTGCAGGGGTGGGAGGATAACACGTCTACATCTTTATAACGTTTGGGCTAAAAATCCTAATATTGATAAAAGAACTGAATTGGCTCAGTTTGGTCTCTAAAAATTCTGTTCTTCCTACATGTAACCTTTGACCTTTTGCCAAACTGTTTTCCTTCTCAAACAGTTTGGCCCAGCAAACTCACAGATTGTCAGCTACCCTGTTCCTCAGCATGGTAGACCAACAGCTGCAGGGTTAGTCACTCAATATCAGTCATTTAGGAATTCATAATGAGAAATTACAACATGCAAAATAATTCCTCTCATTACTTCTCATTTTTGAAATCCAGTAATAACCCAAGTTCTTTCAGGCAATGCTTTCTCTCAACTTCTTTTCTCCAAATATGCAGTTTTCTGGCTGGGAAATGCTTCAGAGAGTTCCTCCACTCTCACCTCTGTGGGGTGTGTGTGTGTGTTGTGTTGTATGTGTGTGTTGTGTGTAGACATACATCCATGTGTTGTGTGTGTACATGCACACCTCACGTGCACACGTGTCATGTATTTGTGTGTGTACGAGTATTTTATGTGTGCCTATGTGTGTTTCATGCACATGATTGGATGCACACAAGCGTGTTCGTGGGGTGTGTGCACATGCATGTAGGCACGTGTCTCTGTGTGTGCGTGTGTATCAGTGGGTGTTATACCCCCTGGCTCCCTCCCATTTGCTCCTCGGGCTCACCTGGGCCACACACTTTCCATGACAGCTAGAGCCTGGGTGTGGTCCTCTCAGCACTTTCCACTTTCTGTCTCAGGACTCATCATGCTTCATTTTAAGTGCTGTTCACGTGTGTGCATCACACAGACCATGGGTCCTTTGTTATTGCTGGACCCAGGGCTTTTGGCCTTACGTGGAATGTGGCCTTACCATTGTACCCCAGTGCTGTCATTAGTTGCCATGAAGCTTGTCCATGAAGATAATATTCAGTTTGGAATCCAGAACCTGTGGGACATAGAACAAATACACAAATATTGAGTGATGTTATCATTCGCCTGGATGGTTATGTCAAAATAAGAGGGTGAAAACGGGAGGAGGGGCCGAGTCGTGTTTACCAAAACACTTTCCATGTGACAAGTGGCTGAAAAATGTTCAGTAATATCCCGTGGACTATGACCCTTTTAGTGTATTTCTTAATCACCTTATCTCATTTAATATAATTCTTTTTAGTGCTAGAAATGATTAAATCTAGATTTGCTGAGGATTATTTTAATTTATTGGCTAATGGACCCAGATGGGAGGTTTATTTTGCTGTAATATTTCTACTTCCTTTTGAAAGATATTTTATTCAGCCAACGTTTGATACTGTATTTGACAATCTACTCTGAGGTAAGTCAGTTTCTTTCTGGGCTTTGCTAGTTTTCTCCAGCACAGGTCATTTATAGGGGCCTCATATTTAGGGAGTGACTTTTCTTTTAAAACACTGTTGCCAAGTTGACATTATCATTATCACCACAAACTCTTTTTGTCCTGGCTGTTCATGAAACACTATTGCCTGAAGCTAAGAGCAAGTTGACTATCTTTCCCAAAGGAAAACACCAGTAAAAATAATTTATCATTTCATCCTTTTCCTTTTCAAGGATTTCTTCTCACAGAATGAGGCTTGTCCCTGAGGCTCTTTGGAAATCGACAATTCAGGAAGAATCAATGGGGAGCTGCATTTTTGATGGATGAACCATTTGAAAATTCTGTGGCATTCTTCCCATGACCTTTTCTGAAGGCAGATAAATAGCCTTCCAAAGGTTGCATTTTATTTTATGTTCAAAAAAACTAGCCAGTCAAGGTATATTGGAAAAAACAGAATCACGTTAGGATCTTTCCCAATGTGAAAAAAGTAAATAAAAGGAGAAAAGATAGTGCAACCCAGAGGTATTTTCTGGAAGAGGAAGAGTGATTTGCAAAGAGGGGGAAACGTCAGCACTAAAGGAGTCTGAACCCAAAAGGATGCAAATAATGCAAAGAAGTTCTCAGTTTCTTTCTAAAATGGCATTCCCACTACATTAATCATTATGTACTTAATACTTTAAATTTGTACATTGCTCCGCACATACTGTTGTCTAAAGGGACGTCTCTGATTTCATGGTCCATGATATATTACTAAGGAAAAAAATTAAACACATAGAAATGACAACACGCCAACAAGATGAAACATGGCATTATCAAATATCAAGATTTAAATTATATAAGGGCACACCAAATGTGAGGGATGCTTATAACATATGAGTCAGGAGGCACTTCAGAGAGTTCCTTATGGGATATGAACGTGGAAGTAGAAAGAAGGATCTTGAAGAATTTAAATGGTGATATAGAAAAAAGATAGAAGCTCTAGAATGAATGAAGCCAAAGCATGTGGGCAGTGATGGACAAAGTGCCTTTGAAGAACCGGTAAAGAGATGGTGAGGTACACCTTCGTATAATGAGGAAGGTGTAGGGCCTTCCTACAATATCAGTATCAATATCAATGTGTCATATTGCCAAATCTGGTCAACAGTCTGTCAGAATTAAAATATCTTGAAATATTTAAAATACGATTTTATTTGAGTGAATTTTTGTTTTGTTTTGTTATGCTGGGTTTTATAGTGTTTACATCGTCAGGAAAAGAGATTCTTGTGTTTCGCTACAGTGAGATTTCACACCTGGATTTGTCACATATATTGATACCTTTAACCAAAATAAAAATAGATTGTATTTATTGAATTATTGAGTTAAATATTATGTTATCCACTTTACGTGTTATGCCATATTAATTCCCTTAACACTCTTAGGATGAATGAACTTTTGTTTTATCCATTTTATAATGTCAAGCAATGATTAGAACAATGGCTACAGGAGTTTTTAACAACTCTTGGAGATATTTGATAACCCATCTCACAGTCCTATTTTGAGACATTTGTTATCAATGTTTTTTTATCCTATTGTTGTCTTAATAAATTCACCACTGGCAAATTACAACCAAGTTAAAGATGAGGAAATAGAGAATTATAATTTTCTGTTAAAAATAGTATCCATGGGGCTTCCCTGGTGGCGCAGTGGTTGAGAGTCCTCCTGCCGATGCAGGGGACACGGGTTCGTGCCCCAGTCCGGGAAGATCCCACACGCCGCGGAGCGGCTGGGCCCGTGAGCCATGGCTGCTGAGCCTGCGCATCTGGGGCCTGTGCTCCGCAACGGGAGAGGCCACAACAGTGAGAGGCCCGCGTACCATAAAAAAAAAAAAAAAAAAGTATCCACGAAAACAAAATTACACACAAATTATCTACAGAAATAATAGAAACTATGAAAAAAACCAGCCACTTTTACATAAGAGACACTGCTTAAGTCTACAAAAAAAAAAGGCAGTGAGGGAGTTCCCTGGTGGTCCAGTGGTTAGGACTCGGTGCTTTCAGCGCTGTGGCCCGGGTTCTATCCCTGGTTATCCCTGGTCAGGGAACTAAGATTCACAAACTGCGTGGTGTGGCCAAAGGAAAAAAAAACAGTGAGCTTTCCAAGAATGAATGAGACCCCAAACAAAGCATCTTCAGTAAAAATCCGTAAGAACAGGGAATAATTTTCCACTTGTAACACAAACAAATAAAAACCTGCAGAGGGGGTTCACTGTATTTGTGATGAGTTAGTTGAATCGTATAAATTGGGGAAAAATTCTTCTCTGAGTATAGATGTTCATTTTATTGATGTTTTCTCTGACTCACTAAAGTGAAAACATTTTGGGAAATTGAAATATTTTTTAGAATTTCAGATGGATTTTTCAAATTTTAAATCATCACTGTTTCCATCTTCATTATCATGAAATCCTCATTGAATGCAGATTATGGGCTTGACCTTGAGTAAAGAGAGGTAAAAATAAGACAAAAGGTATTGTGCTCAAGGGACTAAAATCTTAACAAAAAAGCAAGTTTGCAATGGAAGATAGTTGGATACACATGACATATATGAAATGTTATTCATTATGGGAGAAGATTAATGTTTATCTTATAGACTGTGCCAGCATATTAAAATTTTCATATGTTTAGGCTTCAAGAGGTATTATTTGATTCTTTTTCTACAAATGTGATTACAAATAAGATATTTAATAATATTAAAATTTAAAGTAATTCTGTCACTTTTTTCACATAAAATATGTCCCTCGAGAGACTGGCAACTAGAAGTACAAAGAGGAAAATATAAGAACCAGAATCCATTTTGCTCTTAACATTGAGAGAGATTAGATCAGGGTTGTGGGTACAGAGCAGGTGGTCACTGGGTCCCTTGTTTAAGCATCTGGTCAACCTCTACTTAAAGGAGAAATATCTGCCGAAGGAGGGTTGTGGTAGCATTAATCAGTGTGTCCCTAGATCAGAGACCTTTTGTTGTTAATCAAGCTACTCTTTTGGTTATCTCACTTCCCACTTCAGGTGTCTTAGAATATTTCTCCCAGGCCTATTGAACATTCTCTTTTGGCGCAGCTCTGGTGAGTGTGATGTTTTCCTCTCATTGCAATCCCAGTGCTGATGCACTGCCCCAGTCTCTTTCTCATTCCTTTCATATTGGCTCTCCAGGGAGCTACCCTGCTGGGCTATCCCTGAATCCAGCTCAGTTCTAGAAAAAAATTACGTATTTTGGAGCAATGTTTCTCAGAATATAATCCTTGGAACCCTAGTTTTACAAAAGCTTGATATATCCTCCCTTTCCAACACACAAAGACACATGTTTTGACTAGTGTATTCCCTACTTCTCTTGAGTGTTCATAATATATTAACATGTTCAGGAGTCTGAGAACTCCTTCAGTAGAGGCATTACTGTTTACCTTTATTTGTTCCAGCTTTTTATACAGTTAAGTGAGCATGGAATAATTTTGACAAAGCATACCCTCAGCATGAATTCTATAGATTATAGTCTGGGAAATACTGAATTAGACTATTGTGATGTAAATATCATTCACAGTTCCTCATGAGAAATATGTAGAAGTTCTAAAGACTGGGGAGGCCATATTCCAAATTACAAAAGATCAGTGATATCAAAAAAGAAGTAAGAAATGAAATATTCAGGTTCCTTTTGTCATTGTACACCCCCCTTTCCAGATATTAATATGTTTGGATAATGTGAACAACCAACACAAAAGAGTTGGAGGTTGTGTTTGGGCAGGAGTAGTGTAGAGGTCTAATCAGGTTACTTGAGCTGTTGGGGAGGTTACAAAATGGAAATAATGGAGAACCGCAACAGACTGGGAAAAAAAGGCCATGAAGAGAATTTTAATGATATCTTTAATGAGTTAAGTGACAGTGAAGGTGGGTTTTCCTGAGGCAGAAGAGAAACCAGATGACCTCTGTGGGTCTCTGCTCACTGAGAAAGTCTCTGATCAACCAGAGCTAAGTGAAGACTTACTTCAGTCCTACTTCATACGGTGTGAGGGACTGCATGGTTCCTTTGGGTGAAATCTCTTTGGGGAAGATGATGAAAATCAAAGCAACTTCAGTTAAGAGAGGAGAGTGGTGTTTCTCGTGGAGCTTATTGAAATGTCACCAGAGGGGTTAAGTGTCAAGAGTTGCTTCATGGGACAATGACTAATTGTTGTGTGTCACCAGGGAGGAAAATATAATTTAATCTTCCTTGTGGTCTTACCTGCTTTTAAATGATAGAATATTCCAGGAGATTTTTGGGTACAACTCAGAGGACACTGAAAGGAAGAGCTCATTAGCCCTCTGAGAGCATGGAAACTGCATCCTGTAATTCACTTTTAAGTACTACCAAGGAATCATATATTTATCCTGTACAGTAGAACATTGTAACATTTGTAGTTTGTTCAGGAGTGAATATTTAGCAAATAATGATCTGTTTAAAAATTTATGGCATTTTATCATTTAGATAGATCATGGCACCTTGTGGAATTCAGTGGGTTTCCCTATCTCTTCCTTTCCAGAGCTCTTCAAGGCTTACTCACATAGCAGATTTGCTGAGCACTTACTACAGGCCCATTAAGTGCAGTCTCTTACTTCTCCCTCACAGCAAAGCCTCTGAGGAGGGCGTTACTATTATCAACATCAGCATCTTACACGTCAGACGGCTTCTAGTAGCTGAGGCAAGCACTGTCTCCAGACCAAAGGTTTTTCACAGTTGCTCTTGTGACTCTTTTCCTGTCTTGTAAAGTACATCCTAAAGAAAGAAATACATCATTCTGTAGACCCTGATCATTCTCTAGATGCACAAAGCATCTCCCCAACCAAATCCCAGACTATTAACCGTGAACTTTAGCCAGTGGCTAATTTGTTTAATGATTATGTGTAAATCTGATAAGAAAACACATGATGCATTTGGAAAACCATTCATAATAAAAAAAGAAAAACAGAAGAAAACATATAGCTGTGTCTTATCATGCCAACTTGAGACAGCTTGTTTTTTTGACCATCTCCATTATTGTTCGGATTGTTAAAGAGGTTACTGAAGTATTAAATAGGCCAGTTTAAGACAAAGCAACACATTGGAAAGAAAGAAAAAGTATTTAGTCCTGTTTAAGCAATATTCCTTTGCAAATTGGCACCTCTGGAATCGTTAAAACATCTCTACCACACCTTAATATGAAAACTGCACTGAGAAATTCATGTTTCACTTCTAATCCAGAATTTGCTAAAAGCAGTGAAACAGAACCTCTTTGCTGTGTGTTTTAAACATCTTGATTTTTCAACGTGTTTTGCGTAAAATACTGTTAAAGATTATTTCCTCTGAGTGACTAAAGATGAAAATTTCCAGTATTTTGCAGAAGGCAGTCTAGCACAATGGTTAGGAGGTGAGCTCTGGGGGTGATCTGGGGTGGTATTCCTGCCCAGACTGTCAGCCATCTGCTGGTGAGCGAGAGTCGACCTCAGCCAGGAGAACAGTAGCACCTGGCTTCACAGAACCGCTTTGAAGACTAGCGGGAAGCTGCCTGTGAAGCCGGCTCAGTGTCCCGTCCCTGAGGGATTTGTGAACACTGCTAGTACTGTCAGTACAAGTACTAGCACTATAAGTAGGATCACATGTTTTCAGGTGTTTTCCAGTCAGAAGGTCCATTCAGTCGTTTCAGCACTGTACAAATTGAATGCCTGAGTTAAAATTTTTGTTCTTAAAAATCCATGCATATTTAACACATTTCAGAAATATAAAAATGGGGAAGAAAAACCCTGCACATGCCACCCACTCTCACATCATCATTACTTGTCTGCATCTTTTCTAATGATGGGGACATTCCTAGCACTGTAGTGTTAAAAGTTTTTTTTTCTCTTTTCCCTCATTATAGCTCCTTTACTATGATGAGTCATTTTACTTTCTCCCATAGAGCTGTCATCTGGGTGTGCTCTGCTCTGTTTAGTTTGCTTAGCCTGACACCTCCACACTCACCTTGAGAAAGAATTTCAGGCAATTGGCCAAAATAACACACAATTAGTCTATGTCAGTATTTATGCTGCTGCTTCTCTGAGTCTACTCAAGTTTGTCTGCTTCAAAATTAATTATTAAGTTCTCAAAAAGGGACATTTTGGTTTGATAAGATTGTTTTTTATATAAAACTGTGCAGCCTTTTTAATTTAGAAAAAATAATTACATAGATATTCTAAAAATATTTAAAATGTCCTAATTAAAAAAGAAAATATATATGCTCAACTTCTGCCTCACTAAACGTAAAAATTATTTTTTTATAGACCTTGTTCGCCCTTGCATGTAACTTGACAGTGTTGCAATCATAATACAGACTATTTTTAATGGAGAGATCACTTTCAGTTCCTCCACGTTACCTTCATGCTGAGCCAGTAACTAAATAAGCTATGAAAGAAGGTTCAGGATTTGGACATTACAAAGAAATGCAGGACACTGGCAGAAATCAGATGTATTACACAGTTGGGTGATGAAAAGTATGGCCTCTGGGGTCTGGTGCTGTGAGCTCAGGTGCAGCTCTGCTCAGAGAGGCAGCAGGTCTGCAGAGGTCACTGATCTCCACCTTGCAGGGCTCCTGCCGTGTCATTGAATGAGGTGCTGCTGTAGAGCAGTTAGCACACTGCTTGGGGGTAGGTTTTTTTGGTCATTATTCCCTCCTTGTGCAATAGCTGCTCTTTATTTGTACCTACTACTTAAGAGAGAACCGGGTCAGACACGGGGACATGGTGGGGAGGATGCTGGTCAATGAATCCTCCTGTGTCTTAAGTGCAGCCCACGTGGGGAGTCTTGATATTGGATCATTGTTTGCTGATCAGCCAACCATGGTGCTCTGTGCAGTTGTAATCCATTATCGTTTCTAAATATGTTAGATGAATCCTCTTCACACTTCTGTCTTCCATATGCAAAACGTGCTTCTGTTTCCCACTTGAGGTGAAGAGCTGTGTCTACAGAGAAGTCAATAGTTTGATGGATTTGTCCTCCTGGATACTGACTAATCTACATACCAGGAGTCAAAACGTGGAATTTATACCATGTGTAAATTCTTATCGCATGGGAACAATTTAGGCCTAAAGAAAGACCAAACCACTTCTGTAATGAATGTGAGATGTAGAAACTATAAGTATCCCATTTATGTCCAAACAAATGGCTGAAGCCACGGGAATGAATCTCTTTATTAAGTTCCCTCAGAGTCATTATATAGAAAATGATTTTAATAGACTCCTGGTGCTGTCAGTCAGTGTCTAGCTTTCTTAGCTTGGTGCTATTTTAGGCTCACCTTGATCACAGAACTGTGGGTAGTTAAATCCCCATTTAATGCTTAGTTAGCTAAACTCTCTCTACTTAGGCATTAACGGTCTTTACAGGTAAATATTGTGGTCTCTCCACTCTGTAATGCTTACTCGATTCCAAGTTTACTCTTTTTGTAATAATTAAACTCCAAAAGGAACCTAGTACATTGATTTCATGTCCAAATGTAAATCAGCTATGAATCGCAATGTCAAAGGCCGGCAGATACAGAGATCCAAGACTGAAGGAACTCATAGAAGGGAGACAGTATTGCTCGGCACAGGTGAATATTTAAGAAGCAAAGTAAGTGCCCAGGAAACCTAAACATAACAAAACATACAAATTTCTGAATTTCTGGCTATAGTTCTAGGGAGGAATTTAAGGCTGTGATGTTTGGAGTAAAGAATTCCAGGCTGTTTTTTCTTTGTGATAGATGATGCTATGTTAATAACAGAGCATTCTTTTTAGCATGCTAAGAGCCTTACCATTGTCTACCTGCTACTATTTCATCATCCATCACAAAAGCACACAAGACAAACAACTCAGGAAGCTGAACCCTTTAGAAGAGGCCTCATAGGTATGTGGCTGTGGCTTGAGCCAAATCTTTGTTGGAGCAAGCTAAACAAAAGGATCATCAGTGGGGTAATCGTCCCTGGAATATGGACCATAAAAATATGATAACGGAGGAATCAAAGTCAAACACATAAAATAAGCTCAAGAAATCTTAAGTCATTTGGTTTTTGAAGGGCAGAATTATTTGATATATGCAGTGTTTTGTAGCACTGGGTGAATACCCTGTCTGGCGTCTGCCCTCAGAGTTCCACAGAAAAAGTTTTTGCAAAGGTCACTGGTTATCTTCATGTCACCAAATCAAAGAGGCATTTTTTCTTCCTCTTTTTTTGAAATTCCAGCAGGATTTGATGCAGTGGACCACTTCCTCCCTGAAACACTTTCTTCCCTTGGTCTCTACAATATCCCCTTTATGTGATTTTTCTTGTACTACTCTGGATGATCTTCCTTAGACCTCTCTGCTGGATTTTCTTTTCTACATAAACCTTAAATGTTGCCTTTTCACTAAATGCATATCCAGGTTGACAGCTTCAGTTGCCCTCTAATTGCTAATACTTCCCATTTGAAATTTCTGGCTCAGACTCATATATCTAAGTGTTTATTAGGCATTGCCACTTGGATGTTTCAATGCATCTTAATTTCAACACATCACATTTGGGAATCTGGATTTTTCTTGCCCTCTCTCCCCTGCATCCACCCACTGTGCCCCCTATCAGCCCCCTTTAAAGTCCCATAGCTCCCTGAAGGGTTTCTTCCTCTCCCTATCTCTACCAGATGTTTGGGAAACCTTGTCATTCATCCATAAGGCAGACCATGGCTGTTCCAGGCCTCCCCCAGAAAGACCTGTGATCTATTAACAGAACAACTCTGCACTGGGAAATGGGAAATATCCAGATTTTCTAGGGATTATTAGGTAATATCTCTGTTAGGACATTAATCCCTAAAGACACAAATTATCACCACGGTCTGTTGACCAAAAAGGGGTTTACGGTAGCAGGTGATAGATTCACAGTATGAATCTGTTTCACAGAGGGTCCAGTTAGGCCATGGGCTTAACTTGTGGCTATTTCCAAAGCTCTGGAGGCTATTAATACATTTAATAATTGTCAGAATCCCACATAGGTAGTACTACCATTGGAGTAAGGACTACTATGGTGGGAAGGGCCCAAATGGAAATTCCTGGAAATGCCCTCATCCTCAAAATAGTAAATCGAATTATCAGGGAGAGTTAACAGAGATTTGTGCCTTCATGGAGATGTCAAGATGCAGAGGAGGGAATTCCTATCACACTTCCCTCTAACTCGTACATTTGGCTGGTAGAAAAGCCAGATGGATCTTGTAGAGTGACTTGAATGTTCACAAACTTAATCAGTGGTGATAATAATCACAGCTGCTGTACCAGATGTGGTATCTTCATTGGAATAAATCAGTATAGCCTCTGGCCACTGCTTTGTGTCACGTGCCCATTGGTTGAGTAAATGCTATCTTTACATTGCCCATCAATAAAGATAATCAGGCAAAGTTTACCTGTATCTGCCAGGGAAGCCATAAACGTTTATTGCCATACCATAGGACTATGCCCAGCCTCCTGCTTCTTGACACTAGTCTGGAGATGCCTTGACTATCCGATAGAATATCACACTGGACTGTTATACCAGTTACTTCATGCTAAACGGACTTGAGAGGCAGTGTTTACAAGCAGCCTAATTGCCAGCATGGGGGGATTATCACTGTGGCCAGCCAGATGCCTGCCTGGTTGGGAAAGCTCCTTTAGGGTCCACTTGTCTTGAATGTGGGGGTGTCTCTTCCAATGTAAGAGGCCAGGTGCAGGGGCATAGTCCTCAGTGGGTCTCTCTGGATTTTGGTGTGACGTATATCATGTCGGGTTTTGCTGCCCTGACCCTAGGCCCTCAATTCCCCAGCTTTGGAAAGGCCTGAGGTATGGTGGAAACTGTTTTGCCACTCCGACCTTCTTCCCCAGTAGACTCAGTGGTACCTAGAGGTGTCTATGGCAGAGGGAGATGGCCTGTGGAAGCTCTAGAAAGCTTCAATAGTAGAGTCACACACAGGCCTAGGGGTTTCGGGGAAGACCACTCCTACTCCTGATGATGGTGTTTTATATTTGAAAAGCTGCCCCTGGTTTGCTCCTAGACCCTGGTAGAAACTGAACATCTGACCATGGGATATCAGCAATTATGAGACACAACCTGTCAAAATTGGGGTTTATATGAAGCATTAGATATAAAATTTTATTTTGAATATGCACTGAGGCATTCCATCATAACATGGAAATTGTATACACAAGATGGAACCTGAACAGGTGCACTGGGCACAAGTACATTGCCTTGGATTGACTCCCATGGTACCTGCTTGTGTGGCCTTGCCACCTCTCTCTCAAACATAATCAAAGACCTCTTAGGGAATTCCTTATCATGAGTTGACAGAGGAGGAATAAGTGTGGGCCTGGCTTATAGGTAGATGGTCACTGTATATCTACACCAGCCAAGAGTTGAGGCTGAGGAAGTTAATGGACACACCCCAGCAGTCTGGTTGTCTAGCATATGGAAGGAGCGATGGCCTGATGTTCGGATCTGATCCTTGGACAGTGGCTACTTAGAAGATTGGTGACCAGGAGGCCTTGGGCAGAGGAGTGAGGATGGACAGGGAATGAAGGTATTGTACTTCACATCAAGGCCAATCAGAGGGCATTCACTTCAGAGGGGGTCCTCAACAATCGATGGACAGAGGACCTCTCATGTAACAGATGTGGACCTTTCCCTGCAGGCACTGCACACTTGCCAGAGTGCTTTGCACAGGTGGCCCTGGCCAAGCGATGGAAATCACGTGGGAGACCAGCAACATAGGCTCCCTTTGCATGAAGGTTGATCTGGCTTTGGCCACTTCTGAGTGCCCAGTCTGCCAACATAAGGGGCCACTGTTGAATCCTTGATATGGCACCAGTTCCCAGAGGGGAAACTTGGCCACATATTGGATATTGATTATCTTAGAACTGTTTCATCATGGAAGGGCAGTGATTTGTCTTCACAGACATTACAAATACTTACCTACCAACCCTACTCATAAAACTTGTGCTGACATTTTCATTTGTGGACATAAAGAAGGCCTTACTCATTAACACATTATTGCAGAAACCATTGCCTCAGATTGAGGAACTCATTTTTTGACAAAGGAATTTTGGCATGGGTTTACTGGTCACCTCATCACTTGGAAGCAGCTGGCATGATACTATGGTAAATAACATAAGGCTAAATTATGGCACCAACAGTACCCTTCCTAATACCTTAAGAGACAGTACCCTCCCTGCATGGTTAAGACTGCCCTACAGGACATAGTACGTGCCTTAAACCAGGGACCAATCTTTTCCCCGACAGCTAAACTCTTTGGGTCCAGGAGCCAAGGAGTAGGTGCAGAAATGCTGTTTCACTATCACACCTAATAACTCACTTTCAGAAATTTGCTTCACATCTCTGCAATCTTGGGCTTACTGGATCTGGAGACTTAGTGTCCAAGGGAGGAATGCTTTTGGGAACACCACCATGGTTTTGTTGTGTTAGAAACTAAGGCTGCCCCTAGCCATTTGTACTCCTCACCTTACTGAACTGAGGGGCATAGGAGGAGATCACTGTATGACTCGATAGGATTAACCTCAAAAATTGGCTGATTTCACACAGTGAGGGCTAGGAGATTGTCTCTGAAACCTGGGGATTTGCTGAGTTGCTACTGTGTTGCATCATAATGGTCAGTTGAAACAATAGGAATTCAATAAATGGAGGACCACTAAGTATTTGCATCCTTTATTGGTAAGATTTAGGCAAAAGCAAACAGATGAGCAAGCAAACAGTTTTGTGAGCCAGCATGCCAGCTGAAAGAGAGGGGGAACATGGAACATCCATGTTCAGTGAAAGAAGGAAGCTAGGAAGGTGAATTTAGTCTTGTAAAGGAGGAACTGTAGCATCTGTGTTATATGTTTATCCCTTCTTTCCTCCCCCTTGCCTTCTGTTCCTGCTACTTTACGTGAAGGGCTCTGGATGTGGATAATATTATCATTTTGGTTCTTGGTGGAAGTGTGATTAAATTGATAGCATTCCATAAGGATACAGTGGTTGATGGAAAATGAGTTTCCTTGTGCTGGGTATGAAAATTTTTGCATCTAAAAGAAGGAGAAATTGTTTGCGAAATTGTGAAGAGGACAGATTATGCTGGTGATTGTCTTCATGACCCTCCAGACCCATTTCCTGTTGCTTTCTGCCTTGTCTGTGCTCTGAGATGCTCACCTCCATGGATGGTATCATCTGGTCTTCTTGGCCTCCTTGATGAATATAGCCAAGAAGAGGCATAGAAGGAAAGAGCGTAGGGGTTTTTTAACCCCCCTGTTCCCTCTCTGACCAGCCATGGCTTTGGCAGTGCTTGAGAACTTTTAGTCAAGCTCTCTAACGTAGACCTTCCTCCATGGATGTGACCATCAGTGGTTCTGGACAAATCTGCTTCAGGCCAAGAGGTCATAACTACTATTACTTATTTTCACTACTTCACTGTTGGTTTTCTTAACACTTTCTATACTGTTGTAAATATTCTTTTTATAAACCTTGTCAACTAACCCTTGTTAATGTACCATCTGTTTCCTTCCAGGACACTGACTGATACACTAACAAATAGCTCTTAAATCTGTCTGCTTCTCTCAATTTCTACTTGTACAGTGAGCTTGGGCTGCTGTAAAAAAATACCAAAGACTGGGTGGCTTAAATAACAAACATTTGTTTCTCATAGTTCTGGAGGCAAGAAATTCCAGATCAAGGTGCTGTAAGTTCAGTTCCGGTGAGAACTCTCTTCCTCAGTTGCAGGCAGCCACCTTTTCACTGTCATATGGCAGAGAGAGTGTGCTCTGGTGTCTCTTCCTCTTTTTATATCACGGGGGCCCCACTCTCATAGCCTCATCTGAATTAATTGTCTCCCAAAGGTCCCACCTCCAAATACCATCACAGAGGGGATTAGGCTTCAACGTTTGAGTTTTGGGGACACACACATCCAGTCCACAGTACTTCTCGTACCAACCTACAATCTAACCCAATATGGCATCAACTCTACTCTTAGTACTGCTGCTAGATGTGCATTCTACTCTGATCACCTTCCCACTCTGAGCATGTGTGATAGATGATTAGTGTTCCCGAAGCATCGCTCCTCTCCAGCAGTGGGATCTTACCTCCTTGTGGGGCCTCCCAGCAGAATGTGCAAAGTATGAATCCCATCTCATTGGCTTTGCTTTGGCCAGTTGAAAGCTTTAGATCCACACTCACAGAGGCGCTAAATGTGATCTGATGTGGCCACTTGGACTTCAGCCATCCAGTGAGAAGTACCAGCACTGGCTTTCTACAGAATGAGATCAATACAAGGAGCAGACCTGAAACCACCTACAGCCTGGGACAGATTCAGTTCATTGTGCAAAGTCCATCAGACATACTGGCTTCTATGAGTGGGTAACTGAAAGTTACCTAACTTCTAACAGCTGAAGAGTATTTAAGTAACCTATTAATGTATGTGTAATAGTCACAGACTGTTATACAGCAACAAAGAGGAGGTTATAATGGCTATAACATGAGATCTGATGGGAAGATAGGCCATTAAGTGGAACAGATTGTAAATAGTATACGTAACAAAGGTCACACATAGAAGAAAGGTTAGAAAGAAAAAAATAGAACAAAAATGCTTATAGCTATTTTCCTTTCTAAACAAAAAATATTTCACAGTTTCTTCGTATTTGAAGCAACTTAATAGAATAGAAAGAGTGAGGGTTCTGAAACTACACAGACCTAGGATTGAATCTCTGCTTAGCCGGTTGTTGGCTGTGTGATGGTGGAGGTTATGAATGTCTCTGAGCCTCTCCTTCCTTCTGCTTCCTCATCTTTATCTTATTTCAAAAGACTATTGGGTGGATGTATGAGAAAATGTATGTAAACACCTGCAACTAGTTCTGTTTTCTTCCTATTATATATTTAAAAAGAAAAAAATAGAGGAAAAGGAAAGGAGGGAAGGAGGAAAGGAGGAAGATGTTTTCCTCAAGTGAAGTAAATTACTGTCTTTGTGGTGGGGACTTGCTGGTGAACACCCTTGGCAGTGATAGACCCCCCTCTCTAAGCAATTATAAACATACAGATTCTCTATGGATTGGGATATCTAGTAGTGACACCCACTAATCTATATTTTTAAAGAGTTCCACAGGAACTGTAATTAGCAATCAAATCTGGCATCACTGATCCAAACTCCAAAAGAACTACTGTATTCTTGCAGGAAGTTTTAAACAAACTTACCAGTAAGCCCTGGAAGCTGGTTGGAGGGCCTGGGGCTGGCTGTAGTACTTCAAGTTAGTTCAAGTTTCTAAGATACTTCTAAGAAACCAGGCCAGTCATTCCCCTATGTCCATTTGTGAAAATGAAGATAAAGGGAGAAGGAAGAGTAAATTAAGAATGAATTTGAAAGGCTGTAGTACTCAATCTTTCTTGTTTAAAAGACATACTCAACAAAACAGATGGGCCAAGTTGGCCTTTTATCCTGGAAGCTGCCCTTCTTTATTTTCTGTGGTCTGTATATAGACAGGGACGCGTGTCATCGCACTAAGACACCTAGCAACCTGATGTTTCCTGATTGAGTTTTCTGATAAATAAAGCTTCAGTGACCACTGGGCAAAATATTAAATGAGTTCTGGGTGACGATATCTGAACCAAAGCAAGTGTTTCTACCACCAGGAATTGATCTGCCAATACCATCTAGATGGAGTGTGCTTATTTTATGGAATGTAGACTCCGTTTACCAGTGAGCACTCCAGGATCATTGCATCAGCAGGGAAGGGAATGAGTGACCATTCTCAGCTGTCCCCTGGGAGGCTGCATTTGTCAGGCAGGATGGATGAAGCAGCCACAACAGCAAGACGTAGCACTGAACAGTGCCTGTGAACAAGAAGTTACCATTAGGCTACGACAACACAACCCCAAGCACAAAGAAGGTGCAGTCACCTGTTGTGTAGCAGGGAAATGGGGTGATTACTAGAGCAAAGGTATAAATCCCCAGTGAGCCAGAGACAAACCTTATAAACAACAGATTGTTGGAATTTTAGGACTCTGGATTTGTTTAGCCCTGCGAGTCCCTATCAGTTGGAAATTGTCAACATCGTTTAAACTGTACAGGGGGACACGCTTGGAATGTTAAATGCGATTTGATTCAGTGAGAGAATGTGTAAAGCCCAGTGCTTCATATTTAATGTATCTCATATTTCAATAAACCTTTTATATTGGAGCATATTATTAAAGGGAAGGATTTGACCCCTGATTCATCTTACTAAAATCACAGAAACATTTCTTTAGATATTATGACTTTGCTAATACAATAAGTACCTGAGAAATGTGATGAATTTCTTAAGTATGTGCTATGGGTCACATAGATCATCAGATTTCTTGTCACTCAAATTTGCCTTGGCAGTGGGTAAGCTTCCTTTACTCGATTATTTTAAGAATGAAAATTGCAAAAAATAAAGGCTGTTTTAGGAAACAGACTACCACTGGAGTCTGACAAATAAACTTCAGTAACAAATGAACCAGTGCCAGGATCTGGTTTTGTAGCCCATGTTGTAAAAGAGGGGTGAAGAGAGATTATATGGTCGAAGGGTGAACACACATGGACTCAAGAGCCAGACTACCATCACTCCACACCTGCCTCAGTTACTCTACTTGACTCCACGTGACTGCAAGCAAGTTATTCAAATGTGCTATGCCTCTGTTTCCCCACCTATGATATGGAGATAATACATATAGTGATAATACAATTAGTAAGTACACAAATTTACTAAGTAGTGTATAAATAAGTAAATAAAAAACACCAAGAGCAGTGGCTGGAAGACATAAGTGCTTGTTATTGACTCCCCAAATTCATATGTTGAAGCTCTGACTCCGAGTGTATTTGGAGGTAGGGCCTGTGAGGAGGTAATAAAAGTTAAATGAGGTCATATGGGTGGGATGCTAATCTTACAGAACTGGTGTCCTTATAAGTAGAGGAAGAGACACTAGAGCTCACTCTCTCTCCACATGTGCACAGAGGAAAGGCCAAGTGAAACACAGTGGGGTGTGGCAATCTACAAGCCAGAAAGAGGGCTCTTAACCAGAAACCAAGCCTCACAGCACCTTGATCTTGGACTTTCAGCTCCCAGATCTGTGAGAAAATTAATGTCTGTGGCTTATGTATACTACCCAGCCTGTGATATTTCTGTTATAGCAGCCTGAGCAGACTAATACAGAGTTTTAAAGTCATATCTGCTATTATTATTAGAGCAGCCAAAACAGAAATGAAGAAGACAGGCTCAAGAATTTTTATATATGTGAGAAAAAGGCTAATCTTGTTGGAAACTAGCCCTAAAACTGTTTTACCACTTAGTCATATGACCTTGGGAATGTCAGTTGAGCCTAAAGCTCAACTCATTGATACTTAAGCTCCTTTCTAATACCAGATTCTATTATATCTATATTCTTACATATTATTTTAAAAACTCATATATTAAATTTTTAGTTTTTAAAAAAATATAATCAGTGTTTGTCATATCTGTTGAAAATCTTAGTCACTAGCCAATTAAATAGTAAACACCAGAAGCTGGAACAATTAAATAAATGTTTTGCTGTGTAATCTTTCCTTTTTATGAAAATAATTCCAGATGTCCTAACACCCACTTAAATAGTAAAATCCATCATATATTCATAACTAAAATATTTTGACATTTCTGCAGATACCACTGGTCAGTCTCTCAGCCAACATTTTTTTAGCCTCCCCCATGAGCTGATAGCCAATGACAGCATCTGACTCTTGGGACTTTTATCCAATCTGGGTTAAAGTCTGTTGGTCCAAAAGTTTGTCTTCTTAAAAAGTAAACTCTCCAGTGGGCACTGACAGTGATATTGCCTCATTTTAAATACAATACATAGCTGCTAATGCTTCTCTGGAATTCTCAACAAGAGTCCTCTACGGCTTTAGCACATAACTGCTGTGCAACAGCTATGTGGAGCTGCTTGAAAGGTTTTAAGCCAAGAAGAAGTTGGGTAGGATGTAAATGACTCCCAGATATATCTTGGAGCTCTGTGGTGGCATTCCAGAAAACTGTTCAAGATACAGTCTATTCTCACTTGCCCCTTTCTCTCCTCCCACCCTACCAGGACCTCTGCAGAGTGAGTTTGAGTTTTCTTGATGTGCCGTCCTAGTTGATTGTAGGGTGCATTGTAGAATAAGAAAGAAATCCCCTTTTCAGATTATGGAGTCATAGACTCATCATTCAAAATACCTTAGAGTCAGTTAGACCTCAGCACTGCCCTGGGGAGGAATCCCTTTTGTAGCAACACTGCTTGTCACCAAGCCACACCTGAATAACTCTGGTGATGGCACTGCATGCCTCAAGAGGTCCCACAGATTCAGATCTTCTGAATAACATCCCTCAAAATATTGAGGGCAATATGTCTACTCTGACTTTTTCTTTCCCAAACCAAGGATCCCCAGTTTCTTCAACTATTTGTCTAGTGACTTGATTTACAGATCTCTTTAGTCATGCTAGTATTTTTTAATGTATTCTTTAAATTTACTAATATTTCTCTTAAATATAGCCTATTAAGACTATCAGATGTAAAGAATGAACCACACTTCAACTTGACAAAAGTGGATGAAAGCCAAACAAAGACCAGGGTGAGAGATACATTGATTTGTGAAGCTATAGAGTCCAAGAGTGGAACAGTTCCACCACTCAGCCATGAGTAAATCCAGATGCTCAAGTGATGTCATCAGGAATTGATCGGTCTTTGTATTTCTTCCGTGTAGATTAATGCTCAGGTGGGCTATCCCCAGGTAGTAAAGAGAAGGCTTACAGGAGGTTCATACTTGCATTTGGCAGCCCTAGGAGGGAGAGCCTGTCTCCTAAGGATTCCAGCAAAGGCCCTAGGATTGAGTCGAGTTGGAATGGATTGGGTTGTTTGCTCCACAGAATGAGGCCTGGGCTGAATGCCTACTCTTGGAAATGAGTAGGATGCATTCCATCCAAAGCACATGGCATGAACATTAAGAAGGAGTAGTTCTGATTGCCAGAAGAAGGGAGGATGAATGCTAAAAAGGTAAAAGCAAGAAATGCCCACCACATACAGCATTGTGAGTCTAACTCATCCCTGGATAGTCACCTGAACAAGTGTGTAACACAGAGGCATTAATGACACTCAGGACATGCAACTCTTTCAGAATTTGAATTCCAGTAATCCCAATTACCTTGTAGTCACCAAAACCCCTGTCTTGGCAACTAACTTCTCTTACCTCCTGGGAAGGAGCAATTAATTTCTCATATCTCCTTGGAAAGAATTGTACACAATTGGTGAACAATAAAAATGGCAAAATGGAAGGGACATGAGGAACCTGCTGTCATCCAGGTCACTGTCTGATATTTTTAATCCTAATTTAAAGGCTTTGAAAGGGTGAGTTGTATTACTTACTCTGTTGTTCCTGGAATTCAGCAATCTCTTCCTATCTTTAACCACATATCATTTAAAAACATTTTAGATTCTTGAAATCACAGTCCCATCTCCCCCTTCCAGGCTTAACTAAAATTGATAATCATATTTAATCATATTTTATCTACTTGTTTAAATTTTAGTGTTTCCCTTCTTTCCTGGACCCTGCTAGAATTCTTCAAACTTTTTTCCCCTCTACATTGGAGGACACAATTATTTCCAGTGGTCTTATCTGTGCAAGGTATTATGGAAGAGTAAATTTTCAGCCTATGTATATCATTCTTGATTTTGTTTCTAGGTAGTGTAGCCATGAGCACAAAAAGGAAAATGAAATGTACCCAAATATCATCCTCTGTTAACCAAGAGAAAAGTCCAAGGGAAGATGAGTTCTGTGCACACAAATGCTGCAGGCCACCCATGAGCCATAGTGGCCACTTACCCTATTGTAAAAGGTGAGATTCTTAGTACATTAATTCAGAATTTGCAGTAACAGAGATTGAGGCTAAATTTAGTTGACCTATTACCTGCAATCAAAGGATTTGCTAAATAAGTTAAAAAAATCAAAACCAGTAAAATATTTCACCTATTTATAGAACAGTGTTTTCTAGTACACAGTGCTGTAGATGACCCCTTAGAAGTAACTGAAAAGCTGTGTAGAAATAAGCTCTGTCTTTTCTTAAAACATGAATAAGGAATCTCTTTGTCCCCAGGTGTCAGAATTTAACCTCAGCTCATTCTTACCTGGTGTATGAGGTGACAGAGTTCGTCTAAGCAGCTTCTGAGATTATAATTTTCCTACTGATGGGGCTATTCCAGGCACACCACTCAGAGCAGAACCTCCCAAAGCTGATACAAGAAGTAGGGGGCCTAGTTAGATGGTGATTAATGGGCCTGTTTAAAGGTCCAGGTTAACAGATGATAAGTTGCTCTGATGCCAGTGCCCAAGGAAACAGCAGGATATTGAAATAACATTCGTCTCCAAACTTCAGGAGCCTGTATTTTCCTTCACTTTTCTCTTTTTATTCCTCCTGCCTTCCCCACCTCTATTACCTCTAGTAGTATGATCAGTTTAATCATCCTCAATCTATTTCTTCGACCATTTCCTCCTAAATGGCTCTTAAGCAGAATAATATGGAGCAGAATTAAATATAGTATCTATCATACATATTGAATACATTTTACATTGCATGCTTTAATTTTAAACTTAAGTTTAATATTTAATATAGTTAAATAAAAGTGTGTGTGTTTGTATCTTTGTTCATTTTTCTCCTGTGGGTCAGTGATTTTTAGGATAAGCAGGTTCCTTCAAATCATACTTCCCTTGCTTAGACTGATTACATTTACTATACATGTCTGAAAATAGTGACATGAATTTCATTTAAATAACTTATCATTCGGGCTTCAAATAAACACAGACTGGCCTTCTTCCATATTTATCTCTAGTAGTATGCTCAGTTTAATGGAAGAAGAAGAATAAAATGTATCAGATTATTAAAATTTCCCCTAAAGTAACCTGAAAAGGAGCTCATTCTGTCCCAATGACAAATGGAGACAAGGCGTGAGAGAAAACTGTTGCTAAAGGTTAGAACAGTTTCAAATGTTTTTCAAAACTATACAACTCTTTCTTTCAAAGTGTAATATATAAACTACACAAAAGGGAAGTTAATGATGATTAAAACCTGGTGTGTGTGTTTGGGGGCAGGGATGGAGGGCAGGGCCCAACCAGCTCTTCCGCCCCACCTGTACCCTTCCTCCACTAAGTCCCAGATAACCCTTGAGGCCCCATCTTGGGACGTCAGACAGCTACAGAAAACAGTTTGTGAATGACTTTCTAGAGTTGGGTGGTTTGAGTGAAGCAGCACGGTGAAGGTGGGAAATGTCACCTGAGCACAAGCTTTCCCTTCACATCATTCTCAGGATGGACTAACGCAGACTCTTAACCAGGAAATTGCATGAAAAGCTCACTATGGCTTCTAGTGAGTGGTGCACCTTTGGGGCCCAGATTCTTCAGATGATGGTTTGTGACATCCTAGAGCCTCGGAAACTGCACTATAATCAGTACCTGAATTGATACTGGGAAGGTGTTGCCAATACCACATTTTAAGAGAAACACTGTCTAAAGTTTCTTCTTAACTGGTCCTTCTGAATGACTTCTTCCATTAAAGATAGTGTCTCTAGTTGCTTATATTTTCTTTTTCTTAACAGATTTTTTAGTGGTATTTGTCCTTGATTCTCCACTCACCCCAATGCACAAATATACACAGAGACACAAACACACGCAGTAGGATGCCACTACTAAGTGGTAGTCAGCATAGTCTACAACTAAATACTACAGACTACATGTAAGTGAAAAACCCAATAAATAAGGTTTTCTGTGTCACCATCCTAACCCTGCTTAGATATCATCCCTAATTGCCAATTACTGGGGGTTGGTATAACATTCTTTCCCATAAACTTGCAGATTAAGTTGAATTTACACAAACTTGCCCAAAGGAATTTGTTCTTATTTTCAGTTACAAACAAATATGAAATGCCAACCCAACAGTTGTCCAAAGAAAAGCTGGTTAAATTCATGCCAGTTTGCTGTTGTCAGATCATTCCATGCTAAGAATACCTTGAGTTTCTGCAGGGAAAGTCTTTGTTCCCAAATGTATATTTAACATCACCACACAGAATTAATTGGAATACCAATTAATGTCTGTGGGGGAGTGATTTGGGTCTATAAGCTAAACATCTGGTTATATGCCTAGTGAATTATTTTGAGTTGTTGACATTCTGTCGAAACATGTAATCATGGCACCAACATTGGCAGTTACATCTAAAGTTAGAAATGACCGCATACAAACCGTATCTCCAAGAAGACATACTATATGAGCTATGGGTGAAACTCTCTGTAAGTTAGAAGGATCCACTTAAGTAAGACTTTCGTTTCTTCTGTTTTTGATGTTTAAACTATATTAAAATTAAATCAAGATATGATTTTAATACAACAATGTTTTTCTCGAAAAGAAATGCAAAAAAAAGTTTTCTTTAATTTTGCTAATATATCGGAACATTCTTGCTAACCTTTGAAAAGCTGTCTAATTACAAATTTTGGTTTCAATTGTAATATATTTTAGTCTCTTGGGAATAGGTGGAATTAGGTGTCAGTCCTAAAATCTTTGCTTGGTACAGTTGGGTCTAATGTAGCTTTTTTTGTTTTTCTTAGGACTTTATTTTTTAGAGCAGTTTTAGGTTCACAGCAAAATTGAGGGGCAGGTACAGATATTTCCCAATGTATCTCTCCTCCCCCCACAGGCTCCCCCCACTATCAACATCCCCCACTAGATGGTACATTGATTACAGTTGATGAACCCACATTGACACATCATCATCACTCAAACTCCACAGTTTACATTAGGGTCCACTCTTGGTGTATACATTCAGTATGGGTTTGGACAGATGTATAATGGCATGTACCCATTATAATATCATACTATAAAAATCCTCTGTGCTCCACTTACTCATCCCTTCCTACCCCCCAAGCACTGATCTTTTTATTACCTCCATAATTTTTTCTTTTCCAGAATGTTGTAGAGTTCGAATCATACAGTATGTAGCTTTTTGAGATGGGTTTCCTTCACTTAGTAACATGCATTTAAAGTTCCTCCATGTCTTTTCATGGCTCGATAGCTCATTTCTTTTTAGTATTGAATAATATTCCATTGTCTGCATGGGCCACAGTTTATTTATCTGTTCACCTATGAAGGATATCGTGGTTGCTTCCAAGTTTGGTTAGTTATGGATAAAGCTGCTGTAAACGTTCCCGTGCAGGTTTTTATGTGGCCATAAGTTTTCGGCTTATACCAGGGAGTGCAATTGCTGGATCATATGGTAAATATGGTGAGACACCAGACTTCCAGAGTGGCTGTACCATTTTGTATTCTGTATAGCTTTCTTCATCTAAACTGGAAGTTAACACTTGCTCTCAGCGTTCTTGGACGCAAATGCTGCTGTCCATTCTGTCGGCCGCAGTGTCTGGGGCTGTGTATAAATATGCAGACCATGACCACCTTGCCGGTGAGACAGGCCACCAAGGATCGATATGTCTTTGCGCATGTCGGCCCTGCACGTCCCAGAGGAAGTCTGCAGCCCCACCTGCCTTGTGACCCTGAGGGCTTCTTAGTTTCCTGTTCCCTGTGACAGTGCCTTGTGCTCCAAGGTACACTTTTCCTTTTATTTTCCCTGCCCCTCTAGCAAATGAAAGAAATGGAAAGATCAAAATGCTACCCTGCTTGACTCTACTCCCCGTGGACTGGCTGGTGCAGGCAGAACCCAGAGCATAGCTGCCTGCGGCCACTGCTGCTCAGCAGGTCACTGTGGATGCTGCTGTGAAAGTGTGGGGCCGAGTCCCACGTTACAACTTGGAGCCAAGAAGGGAAGGGAAAGTGAAACACTGGGCAGTGGGGAGGTAGGCAGTGTTTATCTGGATCTTTTTCTTCTTAACTCACTGTTGTTTCTCCTACTGTGATTCACCCCATCACTTTGTTTAGACCCAGCACCGTGACGCTGGGGTAATGGCAATGGGGACACAAGCTTATAAAGTGCCCGGTCTCAGCTGGCACCCCAATCTCTTAATGACACACCCAGCCTCTCAGAGACGAGAGCCTGCTGCACTGCAGAACTAGTACTCTTGACATTTACCACTGACAGGGCACTCTTTATTTCTCTCTTTTTCCCTGCGGGGTCCCGTCTCTCCTTCACACTCTAGTCCTGAACAGCGATTTCCTTGGGCAGGGTCCAGTTTCCTCGGGGAGAGTCAGCGGCCTACAGACTCATTAGTGGTCCAGGCAAAAGCACTTCTAGCCTGCTTGTGCTAAAACTTGCCCAAATTCATTGTGTTTATTGTAGAAAAGTTTAGAGATGGTATTATATTTCTATTTTTAAAAATAAAGTCAGGAAATTTAAATGTGGCTTTAGAGAACATTCTTTTCCTGCCCCTGATATGATTTTGACATGATTTTGATGGCGTGAGGCAGGGATAGTCTGGAGGAATGAGCCTTGACTTTCAGAGCACAGGCTGCAGGGACATTAGTAGATAGGTGAATTCAGACAGATTTGAATTCTGGTTCAGATATTGTGTCAGAAGGCAGCCAGGTTACCAGACAGCTGAGTACTTAGCATTCTCATGGCTTTAAAATGTTAACATGGGCTGGATCATGCTACAGCAAAGTTGCCATTGATGGTGACAATCATACAGACTTCTGAGCTAACTTAGAATTCTTGGCAAACAAATTGAGAGCTATGTTCGTAGCCTGAGAGCTGTTAACACAATCACAGAAACCACTCAGTTGTCTGTAAACTCTGCCTGTTGATAAATCCCCAGTGGCTTCCCGAATTTCGTCCTTGAAGTACTAACAGTTCCAGTTAACCCCAAACAACAATTCTGAAAAGGTAGACTGTGACAGGAGGGCAGGGATGTACTTTTTTGGGTGCGAAAAAGAGGGCACTCAATATTATTTTAGTTTTTAACTAAGTATGCACATATGGTTGATACTTGAAGATATTTTATGATGTTTCATATTTGTGTACACTCAAATAGAGCTGAATCTGTAAGGTGGGGCATTGAATAGCTAATCACAAATTATTATTCGTATTTGCTTATTGTCCTGGTCCTTTCAGGCAGCCACAACAAAGTATTTGTTGTACTTTGGTGGCTTATAAACAACAGACATTCATTTCTCACAGTTCTGAAGGCTGGAAGTCGAAGAGCAAGACACAGGTAGATTTGATGTCTGTTGAGGACCTGCTTTCTGGTTCATAGATGGTGTCTTCTCACTTCTTCTGTCCTCACATGGCAGAAGGGGTGAGGGAGCTGTCTGGAATGTCTTCTGTAAGGACACTAATCCCATCATGAGGGCTCTACCCTCATGACCTCACCGCCTCCTAAAGGCCCCCACTTCCTAACACGGTCACTTTGGGGATAGGATTCAACCTGTGAATTCTGAGGTGGGGGATGCAGACATTCAGTGCAGAGCACTAATATATTCATTAAAGAATAGAATTTTGTAGAAGACAGGTCTATCTTGGGCCTCATTCATCATTCAGATATGGTTTTGAGCACATGTAGGAATGTGCTGCATGTGAGGAGCTGTTTAAGCATTGCATGCCTACCCAGGATTGCACGTGAATGTTCACGACCATCCCACATTGGGTTCTCTGGAAGCCAACACTGAGATGGCATCTGGATTGCAGGGTGTGTGAGGTCTCGGCACCTGTGAAGCAAGGACCCAAACTGCCACGTGTCCTGCATTGGGATGAAATGACCAGCTGGGGGCTGCCTGCTGACCCCACTCTTTCCTGGAAGGGGAATCTGGGGGTGCACCTACATGTCCACCACACTAAGTAAGGACCAGACATGGCCAGAGGTAAGAAGGAGCTCGGGGACAGTGCAGTCACTGGGGCAGATAAGATTGCTCCAGCGAGGGAGGGAGGCCAAGGAGTGGATGCCTCATGGAGGAGAAAGGATTTAACTGACCTGTGAAGGAGGAGTAGGATTAGACAGACAGAGAAGGGACTCCAAGTGCATCCCAGGCAGAGAAAAGCACCTCAGCAAAAGTGCAGAGATGGGAATCACACTTAGGAAAGGCAAACTTTCTGGATGAGCCCACACATCCCTGCATCTCTGTGAGGAGGGGGATTGTTCTGGAGGACTTCACTCACCATCAGAGTGAGAAGTTGGGACCTGCTGTAGGTCAGTGGGAGTTCTGGAACGCCTGCAGAGCAGAGTACTGTGAGTCTGTCTTATACAGCAAGGTGGTGATGGCAGTGCTAGTCATTAGCACATGGAAGAAGCACATGTGGCCTGAAATCATAAAGCCCCTGGATCTACATTCTGTGCGACCATACTCTCTGTGTGACCAGGGTATCCCTTAGTGAGTTCTTAGTTCCTTCATCTGTAATTGAGACTGCCAAAACCCACCTGGACTCATCCGCGGGGATTATTACTGTTAACATCCCAGTGGCCTCCAAGTGCAGAGGGACTGGTGCGGGCAGAGATGTGCTTGTCTGACTGCAGAGGGCCAGGCACACAGTAGCTACTCAGTCGGTGTTACATGAACGACTAAACAGGGCTGAGGAGGAAAGATTCTTATGAGATGATGTGAAAGGTTGAGGGGTGAGATAATGGAGCCCCAATCCAGGAGGAAGTGGTGAAGTTGAAAGGGACAATGTAGTAGAAGAAGGAGGGATTTACATGGCACAACCCCTCACTGGAACCAGGTGAGAAGGAGGCATAGAAGTCAGTCACTTTGATGAGGTCATGACCCCTCTAGTTGCCTATAACTAGCTGCCCTCAGCCAGTGAAACTGTCCTGGTTCTGGCAAAATCCTTTGGGTTTTTCTGTGTAACTAGTCCTGCCATAACCTTGTCATAGAGCCTGGAGAACCAAGAGGATTTTGGCTATATTAGCACAAATCAGGATGCCAAGCAGTCGTCCAGGGTCCAACAGGGCTATAATAGTTTAATTTCAGGTAAATTGTGTTTGGGATGCTTCTGGAAAGTTAGGCTTTAATCTCTCAAGAGAGGCCAAGGTCATTGAATAGAATTGAGACCCATCTGCATATGTGAAGTCCGGAGACTGGATGAGCTTGCCAAATGGTTACCATTCATCCTAGACCCAACTTGACCTCTCCATGCCCAGTGCCCTCTCTCTAGCTCAAATTTCGTCCTTTCTCCCTGGATTACTATAATGAACGCAGAAGTGGTCTCTCTGCCTCTAGTCTTACCCTCCCTGCAGCCATTCTACACTCTGCTACCTAAATGACTTCTGCACCATCTGATGATGCATCTCCCCCAGGAAAAGCCATCACAGGCTTCCACTGCTCTCTACCGCTGCCTTCCTCACACCCTAGGTTCCTGCCCATCAACTCGCTTATCTTCCCCACCATCCCACTGCTCGTGGTGAGAAAGCATTTCCCTTCCTCACCTGGGTAGCTGCTCGTCACATCTCAGTACTTAGCTAACTGTCACGTCCTCCGGGAAGCTTTCCTCACAAGCCAGTTAGGTCTTTGTCGTGCAGGCTCCTGTTTTTGGCAAAGCCCTTTTCCCGCTGGCTGTGCTGTTGCCTGGGTGCTGCCTGGCCCCACCCAGTCGATGGGGCCAGGCAGGCACCTCAGGTCTGCGAAGGCTGCAGGTGCAGGATGGCAGGGAGGGATGAAAACTGTGGCAGACTTGAACGAATCCAAACAACCCACCAAAAGGAAGCCACAATGCTGGTCGAAGGAGCCCTGTCCGTAGAATTGTTTGATGTGTTGAGCACAAGTTGTGGCCCTGAGACCAGACGGGTCTCCTGCAGGCAGAGACTAGAGAGAGAAATGAGTGTTCCTTAAGGAAGGAGGTGATTAGCCTCAAGTATTGCAACGTAAAAAGGTAAAGGACACAACCCCAGTAAGAAGAAGATGCAGAAGAAGACGAAGAGACAAAGGGAATTTGTGCAGAGCAGTTTCATAACTACTGAAAACAGGGAGACGTTAAGACTGAAGAGTTGAGCGAAATTTCTGAATGCTGAAGACACTTCAAAAAGAAGGAAGTTGAGAAAACAAGTTAAAATGACTTGCTAGAAAAGAAATATATATACATAATCTTACCAATTAAAAACATTCCTTCTCATTATAGAAAATTTAAACCACAACGAGTAGAAGGAAGAAGTCAGTCTGAGAAGCACAATATTAGATGGTGAGAGGGAAGAAGGACAATAGCGTAAGGTATCAAGGTTCTAGCTGTGGATGGAAGCAGGCATGGTGAATTCAAGAATGTCAGAAACAAACCTGTCAGAAGAAAGCAAGAGATTGAGGATGTCAGAGAGAGAGGCAAGGATGCAAGTGGGGAATGATGTTTGATGTTTGAGTTAAAGCAGAATCAAGAACCTTGGAAAATATTTTGCAGCCACTGGTGTAATAATGATTCAGGCAGTGACCATCATGGAGGCTAAAAGCTGGGTGAAAGGGCAGTTGTGAAACAGAATATTTACATGGTCTCCAACTGTCACCAGCCTCCTTCCTTGCTAATGATGGAGCAAAGATCCCTTAGGACATAGGAATGGACAGCTGCCCCTGTGACCATAGGTTATCTTATCCTAAAGTTACTAAGAGTGCTACAAACTCTTATCCAAAGTACTAAGAGTGCTCTATGTCCTCAGCTGTGATGAGTTCAACGAAAACACTGTGGAAAATTCCTCCCCAAAATGTTTAAGATTAATTTACTCATGAAAAAATAGAAGTATTCATACCATAAGACATCTACAAAACAACTGGCTTGAACTCTTTGAAGAAAACAATGTCATGAAGGACGAGAAGGAAAGAAAAATGTCAGGGATTGTTCTGCCTTAAAGAGACAACGATGGACAGAGGGAGAGTGTGATCCTTGATGGGTGCTGGATGGAGGGGAAACAGCTGTACCAGCCAGGATTGGGTTAATGGGGGGATCTGGAATACGGACCCTAGGTATGGCTCATGTCAGTGTTAAATCGCACAAGTGTGGAAGTGATGTGTGGTGAGGTAAGACAAGCCTGTTGCATTTAGGATAACATTCTGAAATATCTCTGTAGCAGAAAATAAGTACTTTATCCATATATATAGAGAGAGGGGAAGAGAGAGAGAGGGAGAGAGAGGGGAAAAGAGAGAGAGAGGGTGAGAAAGAGAAAGAAAGAGAGAGGGGGAAGTGTAGAAAAATGATAGCTATTGGTGAATCTAACGAATGGGTTTTCGTTACATGATTCCTCAGTTTTTCTGTAGGTTTGAAAATTTCAAAATAAAAAGTTGAGAAAAATAAAAAGAAATCTGGAAAAGAGTAAAGGAAAGGAGGAAGTGGAACCAGTAGGTAGAAAGAAAGGCTCATGTTAGTCTATCTACTTTTGGCTAAGAGCTGCATTTTGTTTTTTAAAATATGTTACCTCATTAAACCTTTCTATCAGGAGAGTAGATATTATTATTCTCATTTTACGTATGAGAAAATAGAGGCTCGCAAAATCATGTGCTACAACCCATTCATAGAGCTGGCGATAATGGTGTATAGGTTGAAATTTAGTTCCACCTAAATCAAAACCACACTATTCTCTTTAATGCAAGCCCTATGAGTTAGGGCTCAGTGGCAAATAACACCCCACCTAACCCAGCGCTGCCCCATACCATTGAGATGAGCCTGCAGATCAGTGGCAACCTGTGGGAGCTACAGACTGGATGCTGCTTCCCTCCCTTCCAGATCCCACATAGAAATTTCCCTGGTGGCCCACCCTAACCAGAAACAGACAGGGAAGGGAAATCTTGGGAGTGTACTGCACCTGCACTAGTGGACACATTGGAAAGCCACCAGAGTTGACCTTGGTCTACTCATTAAAGTAGAAGGAAGCATGAGTTAGCAGCAGGGTAAAGAAAACTGACAGCAGTTCAGGAATAACTGTCCTAGAACTGGCTGGCAGCATCAGGTTCATTAGGACCCGGCTTCGAGCTTTCTGCTCTACCCTACTTAGTTTGTGGAGTTTATAATCCTCAAGGCCACCCTATGGTCTGAAAAGGCTGCTGGAGTACCAACCCTCATTTCTATGTTCCTGCAGGATGCAGGAAGAAGGGGAGGGTGGGGTGTGCACAAAGGTGCACATCCCATTGAATGGGACACCTTTAATGAGCTTTCCAGGAGCTGCTCCCCAGATGACTTCCCCTTACATCTCTTGGGTCACAGTTACCTAGTGACTGCACACTTTGTCTAAACTAAGGGCACTTTTGAAAGAGCCATGTAAAATATTACTGTTAACTGTGACAGCTCATCAGGCTGAAAAAGCTGCTAGCTCAGACAAACCAGAAACTGTGGCTAACACCACCCCTAAGAAGGTGGGGAATGTAGTCTTTGAGTTGAGCACTTTGCTGCCAAATAAACCACTTGCTTTATGAGTAAAGGAGGAGGGAAGATGGCCATTGGGTGGTGACAGACAGTCCTGCCACCACGCCCACCTCCAGCAATGTGTTTCCTATAGATGACTGAAAATTGGTTGCTTAATATCATTTGGTTGTGCCTTCTCTATTTTCCTGTTAAGGAAACAGAACAGTCAGTCCCTAACGCTTTAGTCTGAATGATTAGGGCAGAGCGCTGTCTTCTGACTGGTGGCATGGATGAGGCTACCCTGAAAGCATGCCCTTTACAGGGATCAGAGAGACAGGGGGTTGTCCATGGATGCAAACTCAGGGTGTGGGTAGAAGGAGGCCATGGCAAGGGATTCCTGGATGGAGGAGGGGATGGGCAGGGTTATGCACACATTCACTTACAAACCCTCTAGCTAATTTCCTGGGGAGGAGACTGAGGCTGCCAATTAGGGACTAAGTTAATCTGACAGCTACAGCAGTACAGAAAGTCAGGGTATTAGTTTAATAGGGGCGCCACGTGGAACATTGACAGCCATGGGTGGAAATAATGAATCAATCTGTTGGATCTGTATCCAATTAGAAATGATTATTATCCAGCTTGTCTTTTCTCCTGCTCATTAGGGTAAGTGGATGCCTTCTTGGGTGAACAGCTCTGTGTAAAAATCATGAAAGGCAGCATGTAAAGTAACATGAATCTTTGGCCAAACACGGGGCCTTGTCTTGCTGGATGGTGGAGCATTCTCCCCTCCCAGGACTGGCAGCCCTACTGAGAGCTGACAGGAGACACTTATGACCTAAACCCTCAGTGGTGCGGCTCCTCACTCTGTGCGGGAGTGTTTGGCTAAGAGGTTTTCCAACTAGTTGAGTATTTAAATGACAGGCTGGGGACAGTCAGGCCCTACACCTTCTGATGAGGTCACCACAAAGCATGAAGCACCAGGTACAAAATATTCTGGATAAGACAGTGAACCTGAATCTAAGTAAGGCCTCTGAGTGACTTCCAGCTTACAGGAATATGGGGTCAAGGGAAAGTTAAAGTCCACCATGAGGAGACAGACAGATCTAGAATGTGGGGCTTTTCTGGGGCAACTCACCTGGTTCCTTCAACACGTTAGGGCCATGAAAAAAGAAGGGGGAGAAGGAGGGGCTGGTCTAAGGACGCACCAGAAAACCATGTCAACCTGTTACTGTGTGGATGTTAACTGGACCTTGGTTTGAAAAAAAAGAAAACTCTTAAAGATACGTTATTGAAACCAGTTTTGAAATTGGAGTATGGATTCTGTATTAGATCTTACCAAGGAATTATTGTTAATTTTGTTAGGTGTAAAAATAGCATTATGTTTATGTTAAATAGCCTTCTTTTTAAGAGATGCATTACTAAAGTGTGTAGGAATTAAATGATGATGTCTCTGATTTGCTTTAAAATGCATCAAAAAAGAAAGAAAAGAAAAAAAATGAAGTAGATTAAATAAGTATGGCCATATTTGGGGCAGTGATGAATTTGGGAAATAGGCCTATGCAGGTTCATTGTACTATATATTCAACTTTGGCATATTTTTGAAAAATTTCATTAAAAATTCAGAAAATATAACTTTAATAAGAATTACTTATCAGTCATCTAGATTATGTGTTTTATTAGCAGTTTTGCCAGATTCCTCATAGTGACAGTTGTTTATGGTCAGAATGGCTGAGATGAACTTCCTGGGTGACTGTGGAAGGCAGTTTTGTCAAGGAGACATGTTTTCAAAAACGCAAAGTGACAGTATTATACTTCATCCCTAGGAGTATATAAGTTCTAGGATTCTATATCTATGATTCAAGAACTGTTTGTCTTGCTGAACCAGCCAGTACTGGCTATGCAGCTAGAGGTATACCTTAAATTAAGGAGATCCAAAAAGTCCACCTACTAAGTTGAGTGGTCAGAGGTATTGATTTACTTCACAGAATTCTTTACCTGGCTTGAAAGTTAGTGGCTTGACTCAGTGAAATAATAGCATATATATTTCTATAATATATACATGTAAGTGCATATACACATACACACACATTAATGTTCTTATAGAAACCTGGGGGTGACATCCCACGTGAGCGTCGTCTTCTGTGCTTTTGTAAACACCAGCAGAAAATCACCCCTGTTCAGCACTGGGGAGCGCTGGAGTCAAAACCCAGCAAACGAAAATCTCTGAGTCCTGGCCCAGTGGCCCTGGGCGAACTCTGTTCTCGCTGTGCATCAGTTTGCTTCTCTATGGTATGGATATAATAATACCACTGATTTGTCCTGCTGTGAGCAGTGGTGCTTTAACATACGTATAACACCCAGGGAGTGCCTGCCCTAGGAATGAGAATTCTCTGCTCCTAAGAGCTCTCAGACCTGCTCTGAAATTTTAAAGTCAGTTTTAGTGGGGTGTAGTTTATGTACAATAAAATTTTAGGATTCCAGTCCTATCAGGGTCTAGGCTATTACCGTTGTACCTCAGGGTGCCCTGTGCTCCTTTGCAGTTCATCCATCCTCTGCGCCTCCTGATTCCTGGCAACCGCCCATCTGCTGTCATTTTATATGAGTTTGGCTTCAGCTAGAATTTCATATAATTAAGTCATACATTGGGTGTGGTCTTTTGTGTCTGGATTCTTTCATTTATTTACATCTATTGGGGTCCATCCATGTTATTGCATGTTATCAGTAGTTTGTTCTTTGTTTCAGTTAATGACTTGTATCCCACTATATAGATATGTATCAATTTGTTCATGCATTCACAAGTTGATAGATATTTTGGTGCTTTCCATTTTGGGCCTGTTGTATTTGAATAAGTATATGTTTAACTTAATATAAGCCTATGTTTAGTTTTATAAGAAAATTCCAAACTGTTTTCCAAAGTGGCTGCACCACTTGCATTCCAAATGTGTGCGAGTTCCAGGTGCTCCACGTTCCCACCTGCACAAAATCATCAGGATTTTGCGTGTTTGTTCCTTTGATAGGTGCTTTAGTAGGTGAGTGGTATCTCGTTGTGGTTTAAGTTTGCCTTTGTCTAGTGACTGACAGTGTGGAGCATCTTCACATGGTTCTCATCGTCCTGTGTCTTCTTGGATTGAAGTGTTTGTCACATTTCTTGCCTTTTCTATAAGTCAGATATCTGTATTATAAATATTCTCTTCCAATCTGTGCTTGTGATTTCACTGTCTTAAATATGCAGAGGTTTTAAATTTTGATGAAGTCCAACTTATCAACTTTAAAATTTTATGATTTATTCTCTTGTATTCTAGCCATGATAATCTTTGCCTACTATTGAGTCAGATGGAGTCAGAACAAAGATTTTCTCCTATGTTTGATTTTTGAGGTTTAATGATTTTATGTTTAGTCCTGTGGTTCGTTTGTGAATATTGTGAGGTAAGAATTGAGTTGTTTTATTCCACATTTGATTATATAGTTATTCCAGCACAAGTTGTTGAAAACACCATCTTTCCCCTTTGAATTAATTTAGCACTTTTGTCAAAAACCCATCAGCCACATATATATGTGTCTATTTTAATCTTTCTATTCTGTTTCATTACCCAAAGTTCTATCTTTAGATCATTGTCACTTTGCCTTGGTTATTGCAGCTTGATAGTAAGTCTTCAAATCACTCAGGTTAAGTCCTCAAATTTTGTTTTTCTTTTTTCAAATTGTTTTGGCTATTCCATGATCTTTTTTTTTTCCATATAAATTTTAGATTAAACCTGCCCCTTTCTACAAAAAAGGCTGGTGGGAATTTGACTGGAATTGCATTGGATTTATAGATCAATTTGGAGGAGAATGCATATCTGTGAAATACTGAGTCTTTTGATCTGTGAACCTGATATAGCTCTTTATTTATTTGTCACCTTTATTTTTTTTTCACCTTTACTTTTTACAGTGATGTTTTGTAGTTTTCAATGTGCAGTTCTTACACATTTTTGCTAAATGGTCCTTAAATATTTCACTTTTTGGATATTATTTTCAATGGCATTAAAACAGATTTATTCCAGCTGTTTGGTGCTAGCATATAGAATTACAAGTAATTTGTGAATATTACTTTTCTATCCTGTGACCTTGTAAAATTATTTATTAATTTGAGAATGGTTTTAAAGGAATTCCTAGAGTTATTTCTGTAAACAGATATATTATCTGTGATTTAGAGTTGTGCTTCTCCCTACCCAATCTGTTTACCTTTTATTTATTTTATTTTCTCTTTGCACAGGTTAAGACTGCCAATAAAATGTTGAGTAGAAAGGCAGAGAGCAGTTTTCCTTGACTTGTTCTTGATCATATGGGGAAATAATTCCATTTTGACAGTAAATATGATGTTAGCTGTTGGTTTTTCATAGATGTCTGATTATATTAAGGAAGTTCCATTTTGTTCCTAGTTTGTTGATTGTATTTATTATAAATGGGTGTTAACTTTTGTCAAATGTTTTTTCTGCATCTGTTGAGCTGATCATATGTTGTTTATCTTTTATTCTGTCAATATGGTGAGTTACATTGATTGGTTTTTGATAGATGAACCAATCTTGCATTCTTGGGATTAATCCCAGTCGATCATGATGTATTGTCCTTTTTACATATTGATGGATTTGATTTGCAAGTATTTTATGAAGATATTTGCAGGTATATTCATGAGGAATATTGATCTATGGTTTTCTCATCTTATTATTATCTGGTTTTGTGTCAAGATACTACTGGATTCATAAGATTGGTTGGGATATAATCCCCTTTACAGAAATTTTTTAAAGAGTTTGCATGGAATTGGTATTATTTTTTCTCAATTTTCATGGCACTCACTAGTAAATCATCTGAGCTTGGAGTATTCTTTGTGGAAAATTTTTAATTACAAATCCGATTTCCTTAGTGGATATGTAGCTAGTCATATTTTCTGTTTCTTCTTGAATCATTTTGTTAAATAACTTGTGTTTTTCAAGAATTTGTCCATTTCACCTAAATTGTTGAATGTATGGGCATAAAGTTTTCATAATATTTCTTTGTACTTGTTCTGTAGTATATTTAAGTAATTATATTATTGTAATTTGCTATAGATGACTAACTTATTGACAAGGAGAAAAGGTGAATAAACTTCTAGATTCAGACTTAAAAGGAATGACCAGTTAAAAGTCAATTAGAAATGTTCATTTCTGAAATTTTTTATGTAAATCAGTTAAATCAATTTCCAAGAATTTTTTTGAGTGCAGACAAACTTTGGGGGAGGGAACTGCAGTACAGGGAACAGCATAACATGACCCCAGAGATAGATATGCGGCCTGTTTTTCAGTTTAACTGAATTGTAGGAGTTTGATACAGGATTAATTGGAGATGATGCTGAAAGGTAAATCTGAGTCAGACATTGAAAGCTGCAGTTTTCAGGCCAAAGCATCAGGAATAAATTCAGTAGTCACTGAGGATCTCCGAAAGCTTGATAATGCTTTGGGATAGCAATCATTTGTTCCACATACACACAGGCATGGTAGATGAGGCAAATTTAATGGAACACAAATGCATATCTTCATTTCAGTGTTTATGTGTTCACTTTAATGGATATAATAAAGTAACATAGGGGCTTCCCTGGTGGTACAGTGGTTGAGAGTCCACCTGCCGATGCAGGGGACACGGGTTCGTGCCCAGGTCTGGGAAGATCCCACATGCCGCGGAGTGGCTGGGCCCATGAGCCATGGCCACTGAGCCTGCGCGTCCGGAGCCTGTGCTCCGCAACGGGAGAGGCCACAACAGTAAGCGGCCCACATACCGAAAAAAAAAAAAAAGTAACATAAGTAACTGAATAAATAACATAGCAGTCATGTCGTTTAAAGAGTTGAATAGGGCTTCCCTGGTGGCTCAGTGGCTAAGAATCTGCGGGCTAATGCAGGGGACATGGGTTCGAGCCCTGGTCCGGGAAGATCCCACACGCCTTGGAGCAGCTAAGCCCGTGCACCACAACTACTGAGCTCATGTGCCACAACTACTGAAGCCCCCGCACCTAGAGCCCGTGCTCTGCAACAAGAGAAGCCACCGCAGTGAGAAGCCCGCAGCCACAGCGAAAGAGTAGCCCCCGCTCGCCACAACTAGAGAAAGCCCGTGCACAGCAACGAAGACCCAAAGCAGCTAAAAATAAATAAATTTATAAAGAAAAAGAATTGAATAAATTATTGCACTAGTACAGAAATGGCAAAAATTAAAAATCACGAAGGTGATAAGGAGATGGCCTTTCAAGGGCTTGATTTCACCATTTTTCAGAGACTTCTCAATAGTTGTAACAATGATAACAATAGCTAATAATTATATAGCACCTGCTATAAACTGGAGACTTCCCTAGTTACCGTATTTATATTAATCCTTACCCTTTCTGGCAATACTGTTGTTATCATTTTACAGATGAGGGTGCTGTGGGGCAGAGAGGTAGATAATTGCCCACAGTTTGTGAGGAGAAGTGGCAGAACTGGGCTGTGAACCCTGAGGCCATGAGGCTTCCCTTTATACAATGGTGCTCTTCATAGCCAGGATTTCCCAGAGGGCAGTCAGTTATCAATAAATACGTGTTTAATTGGGTTGAAGTAAACCCTCCCATGACCCCTCTGCTTCCCCTTCAACTAGGATCTACCCTCTACTTACACTTTGAGTTCACAAAGTTCTCTGTTTACAGAGCTTGCCTGATGAGTGGGGGGTTCTCATTAAAGGGAAATAAATTATGTAATTGGGCTAGGTTCTCTTCGTATGGTGCCGGTTGTAATCTTCGTGCTAATTATTACTGCCCTGAAGATCTCAGATTATAAATACTGCCCATTGCTCGGTAGTCGGCGCACCTGGGAGCCTCTAAGCTACCAAACCATTCCTTTCAAGCACAGAATCTTAAGTAGAACAAATTGTATATAATCCCTTTTTGCCCATTGCTGTAACGTGACGTTGATTCCTCTGCCAGCACCCCACCATCTGCATTATCCCAAGCCACACGCCCGCTGCATGGGATGCCATCTATACTTTCTACCTTAAAAGGCCATCAGTTTGTTCATGGTGGCTAACGATGTTAGGGATATTCCTGTCGAGGCCTTCTGATGTGCATGTTTTGGGGGAGCCTGCCTGGCCCTTAAATCGCCCATTCCCCCCACCAGTAAATCCTCAGAGATGGCCTCTGTTGTGTTGTTCTGAACTCAGTGTGAGCCAATCAAATTTTCTGACCTAGAAATTTGGAAATAGGATTGAGTGAATCTGTCCCTCGTGATATAGTGTGTCTAGGCCTGCTGTGTCAAACTGGGAGTTGTGTGATGGACGTTTTATTTATAACATGGATTGATTTGGTTGGAAAGTCAGGCTAACAGGGAGAAGGAAAAACACCAGGTGTAGAGAGAGAACACCCTTCTGGATCCAGGACCTCTGTATTCCCCTGAGAAACATCGTTTATTATTAAGTTATGTTTCCTTGGTTTCATTTACCTTCATTTAGGGGCTTTTTTGAAAGTTTTTGCATTCCCTTTGGGTGACCCAATATCCCGCTCCCTCTGGGTTTCATGTGAGTCTTACTTACACTTTTCCTCTTTCTCAGACCAGCAGGTAGGCCTCTCACCTCAGGCAATTCCTGGCCCCCTAAGGACTATAGTTCATTTGTATATAAACTGCCTTCCCATAAATGTGAAGAGGATTCAGGCCCCTCATTTCCCTTTTAGAGTCTATTATGTCCTCCATGCCAATGGCATATTGTTTTTTCTAACTTTTTTCTGGCTGTGACCAATTTCACTTTTCATTCCTTCCTTCCTTCATTCATTTATTCATTCAACAAACCTTTATTGAATACTACTGTAATTTGTATTGTTAGCGGGAACAAAACAAACACCAATCTCTGCCCTTCAGAGTTTACCTTGCTTGGGGAGATTAACAACAAACAAAGCAAGTGAGTAGCCTTTTAGAAGGTGATGTGCACAGTGGAGGGAGACAAAAGCAGGGAAGGGGTGGGGCACCGGTTGGGGAGGTGACGAGAGGAAGGAGGGCGCTGGGCAGGTTTGTGCAAAGAAGGTTCCAGGCAGACAGAACCCCTGCAAAAGCTCTGGGGAGCAGCCTGGAGTGTTTGAAGAAGCACAAGGAGGAGGTGACTGCAGTGTGCCAGGCAACTGTGGCTCGTCCCTAGGTGTGTGCCACGTCAGGAGATTCTGCATCTCCTTTGAATGCAGCTGCAACAAAATTTGCCCACAGAATCGACAAGCGCGATGGAAAGAAGGCAGGACTGGGAAAAAGAGTGTTGTGCTCTCGAACAGCCTCTGTCACTAACTGGCTGTGTGACCATGACCAGATCACATAGCCTCTCTGTGACAGAATTGAAATGGACTTTGGAGTGATTCTCAGATTCTTCACCTATTAAATAGTGATGATAACAGCAAGCAGGTGTATGGTGCTACCTAGTGCCGAACCTACCTAGGTTCTTAGCACTACACATGCGTTACCTGATTTATTCCTCACTTTGATTTCTTGAGGCACACCATATTATTTTTCTAATTTAGAGGTGAAGACACTGGAGCGCAGAGGTGAAGCAGTTTGCCCGAGGTAACATAATTAGGACAAGATCAAGCCAGCATTTGAACTCTGCCTTGTAAGGTTGTGTGAACAGCTAATAAAGGGCATAGAGGCTCTAGGGTTTGACAAAAACGTGTTGATACACAGTGTGTTGTTTATATAACACAGTAGTTTCTCAAGCTATAATTTGACAATACTAGATGTGTTTCTCTGATAGTGGTAAGAAGAGGAGCAGTTGGTAAAGAGACCACATGTACATTTGATGTACCTACACCAAAATGTGTTTCTTTCCATTTTTGAAGATGTTACAAGTATGTGACTCATTCTATATTGACATAACGTTTGTCAACTCAGAAAATCAATATACCATTTTTCTAAGCTGTAGTTTGACAAGGACCTGTGACCTGAGAATCAGATTACTTAAAATCAATCCCAGCTTCCAACTAGCTAAGCATGTTGTATACAGCTGCATAGAACATCTCAGGTCCTCATTCTCTGCATTTTCAGAAGGCCTGTCTGGGCACCACCTTTCCAGACTGTAGAGCACACACAGGGGCGAAGGTCTGCAAAGCACTTCAGGCCTCTGTTCACATGTTATCTAAATGCTAAACAGTGTACATCTCCTATATTGTGCAACTTACCGAGAAAGCCCATTCGACAAGCCTCAAAGGATACAGATAAAAATTTACGAAGTGAAAATATCCTTTCTCTTCTCATTTTCTTGATCTGTTCTAGAGTTTCTCCAAGAGTGAAAGCTTGGTTCACTCTATTTAATTCACCCTTATTTGTATTCCTGAGCCAAAGCCCACTTAAGAATGGGGAGCAGGATTGTGCAACATCCCAGCTCTAGTCCAGTCCTCTGATCCAGAAGCTGGTGACGAGAGCTATATGCTTACTGTTACCTGATTCTCCAATGACCCACACTCTGGAAAAAGAGCTCGGGATCTAATTTGCATGATTATTTAAGGGAAACTGGCTTAAGGGAGGTGACAGAAGAAGTGAAACATTGGGAAAAACATATCAGAATAGAAAAAGAGAAAAATAGTTTAAAATACCCTCTCAGGGTAATGAAGCAAAGCAGGCATTCCCAAGCCAGAGCCACCCCCTGCCTATGGGTAGAGTAGGCAGGAATTCTGAAAACAGAGATCACTGTTCCCCTCTAACGTGATTTGGTGTAGCCTCAGTCACTACCTCCACTGCTCCTTTCTGGGGGCAGAGAGAAGGGTGACCATGAATCTTTTACTGTGGGTTTTTATCCAAGTTCTCAGCAAACACCCCCCCAGTTAGTGCTTGAACCTGGGACAATAAAAGCTTGGACTCCCCTGTAGAACAAAGACAACAGCAAAAGCTTTTATCTAGGAAATAAATTATTAATCATTGTGATATATCTCCCTTGGCATCAGGGAAGCCAGTAAAATCACTTAGTCTCAGTCCCATGTGAGCTGGTGGCTGTCTCACTCTGTGATGTACGTCAGACTTGGACTGGATGCTCTGAAACCACCAACAGGATGGAACACATGAGTGTAAGACGGAAGGAGAATTTCTACTGTGTCTGCAGAGTAAGGGGAAGAATGGCAGTGGGCAAGGCCACCAAGGAGCTGGGAGAGCACAGCCCCTCCGCTGAACTGACGTCACACCCGCAGTTGGTGGAGCAGAAGTAGTGAGTGCCCCAATGGAGGCACTTAAAATGCACAGCAGCTGCCCATGGCTGCTATTCCTGTCGGGAAGAAGACAACAGCCAGTGAGCAAATGGAGATGAGGCACCATGGGTCTAGCTCAGTTTTGCCATTGCAGTAGGTAAAAATTAAGACTTTTTCCCCCAAGAGGGAGCACCTGAATAGAAGTAGTGTATCCTCCAGATATTTTTGAGCAGGAGAGAGGAAAGGGGAAGAATGCTTGACCCATTTCTCTAAAAAATGCCAATGTGCTAGTGTGGTTAAAAATAAACCTCAGCTGGATTTCCCCTTGTGCCTTGCTGCCCACTCAAGTCAGTAGAAACCAGCCCTTGGAATGAAGAGCTTGTTCCCTTTGACAAATAAGCCTTGTAGATAGCCTGTGTGGTCAGAAAACAAGGTCAGGAGACAACACAGGACTCTTTGGGGGCCTGCAGAGTGGGCACCCCTCGCCCCTGAGCGTGTCCTTGGCTGTCTGCACTCAGGGTTCCCTGGGCCACAACCGACGGCCCCCACCCCGCATGTGTGTGCAGCTCTGGAGAGCAAGTGACCTATGTGGAAGCCTTGCAGATGCTGAGGCCAGGCTGTTCTGGGGGCTGCGGCTGCTGCTGCAGTGTGTGCCGTGCATGCTCTGAGCCGCCACAGGACACATCCTCACTGGGTGTCCTCTGAGCTGGCTGGGTGTGTAGGGCAGGGACGCTCAGACAGCAAATCCAGGGAAGACCAGGACTGGCCTGGGAAAATCTGCATGGTCACCGGCACTGAGTTGAGTTTCTGTGGTCATCCCAGACCCACCATGGAGGAGTCAGCCGCCTGGGTTCAAATCACTTGTCATCGCTTAGCAGTTTCCCCACCATAAAAAGTGTGCCTGATGGCTGTAAAGATTGAGATGTTACGTGACCACCTCCCCAAGTATATTTCAGTTACTACTGCTGAGGTACAAGCCACTGGGACCCCAGAACTCAGTGGGTATAAAACACATATCTTGAGCTCACAGATTCTGTGCGTCGGAGATTGACACGGGCAGAGTGATTCTCAGTGTGTGAGTCTGGGGGTGGTGGCCCAGTCCCAGGGCCAGAGTTGTCTGGAGGCACCCTAACTCCTCACTCACAGGCTGCAGCTGTTGCTGGCTGGAGGCTTGGACCTCAGCTGAGCTCTTGGTGGTTGTTATGGGCTGAGTTTGGCAACCCCAAATTCGTATGTTGAAGTCCTAAACCCCAGGACCTCAGAATGTGACATTATTTGGAGATAGAGTCTTTAAAGGAGATTAAGTTAAAATGAGGTTGTATGATGGGCCCTTGTCCAGTAGGACTGGTGTGTTTATAAGAAGAGATTAGGGGCTTCCCTGATGGTGCACTGGTTAAGAATCCGCCTGCCAATGCAGGGGACACGGGTTCGAGCCCTGGTCTGGGAAGATCCCACATGCCGCAGAGCAGCTAAGCCCACGAGCCACAACTACTGAGCCTGCGCTCTAGAACCTGCGAGCCACAACTACTGAGCCCGTGTACCACAACTACAGAAGCCCATGCGCCCTGAGCCCGTGGTCTGCAACAAGAGAAGCCACCGCAATGATAAGCCTGCGCACCGCAACAGATAGTAGCCCCCACTCGCCACAACTAGAGAAAGCCCATGCATAGCAATGAAGACCCAACGCAGCCAAAAATAAATAAATAAATATATACATACATACATAAATAAATAAATTTATTGTTTTTAAAAAAAGAGAGATTAGGACATAGACACACACAGGCTTGTAGAAGACACAGGGAGAAGGTAAGCTTTCAGTACCATCCATAGCTGATGAGCCTGCCTGTAAACAGTGAGCCTGGACCTCTCTCCTGAATCCAGATGCTTTTATCAATTTGCCTACTCACATTTCCACTTGAATCTCGTATATCTCAAACTAGATATGTTCAAGACAAAATTGGTCTTTCTCCTGATATGTTTGTTGTCTACTGCCGCATAACAATATTACCACCAATTTAGTGGCTAAAACAACACACATTTATTGTCTCAGAGCATCTGTGGGTCAGGACTCGGGGCACAGATTAGCCGGGTTCTAATCCAGGTGTTGGATGGAGCTGTAGTCTCACCTGAGGCTCAGGGGGCACATCTGCTTAGCATCTCACCTGATGTTGGCAGCATTCAGTTACTTCCAGAATTCTGGACTGAGGGCCTCCACTTCTTGCTGGTTGTTAGCTGGTGGCTTCCCTCATGTTCTTGCCATATAGCAGCTCACAGCCTGGGAACTTGCTTCTTCAAGGCCATCAAGAGGGAGTCTTCTGACAGGTCGAGCTACAATTTCATGGGCTTAATCACATGCACACAGTCACCCACATCTGACCACCTTTGCTGTATTCCATTGGTTAGAAGGAACTTACAGGTCACCCCTGCATTGAAAGGGAAGAATACACAGGGCGTGAACACTGGAAGGCAGCAGAGTTGGCTGTCACACCTGAAAAACACGCTCCTCCCACAATTTCCCACCTCGTCTGAGGGAAGCCTGAGCCCTCCAGTTGCTGTGGTCAAAATTCCAAACCTTCCCCTTCACTTATATCCCACATCTAGTCTATCAGCAAATTCAGCTGATGCTACTTTGGGATGGTGCCCAGAATGTGACTGTTCTCCACCTGCTATAGTCCTGCTTTGGTCCGAGCCTACCATGTCCCACCTGGCTTGCTGCAGGAGGATGGCCTCCTGACTGTTCCTTCCTTCTGCCCTTGCCCCTTCAGAAAACTTCAGAATAGTAGGCAGATTACTGCTGTAAAATGCAAATCAGGAGTAGATGAAGCCACTTCCTGTCCAAACCCTCCAATGACTTCCGTTCAGAGTGGAAGTCTTTACAGAAATTCACACAGGCCCGCGGCCACCCCAGCTCCTACTTCTTTCTCCCTTGCTGGCTCCACTCCTCCTCCTCCCTCTCTCCTGAGTGCTCCCTTGGGGCTTGCGGCTCTCTTTCCTTCTGCCCAGGGCTTCTCCCTCCTCCCGCTCCTTGCTCGGAGGCTTCCTTCTCCAAGGGGCCTTTCCTAGGCATCCTGTTTAAAGTGTCAGTACCAACCTGACACACCCTGTCCTTCTTCCCTGCTTTGTGTTTCTTGCCAGTTTCATGGGTACATATGAGCTAGAGAGAAAGTACAGTCTCACCTGCCACCAAGATGTGCAACGCGGCATCCCCTGGGTCTCTGGCCTCACCAACCCCCATCCTTGGCTTTGCAAATGGCCTCAGTTATTCGCCTGAAAAATTCCTTCTTATCTGTTAGGGTGCATTCAGGTGTGACCTCAGACTCTCCAGGCTGCATCAAGCTCCACTCGTAGGTGTTGCCATGAATTTCCTTTACTATAAACTGTCTCCTCAGCTGTACTGTAAGTTTAGTGAGGAATGTAAATTAAATGAGTCACTATTTGTAATGTGCTTAGAACAGGGCCTGCAAATGGTAGATGCAAGTAATTGTTTAAAAATTAAAGGCAAATAACTGTGCATCATTCGTCTGTGTACCCTGTGCTCGGAGCCTTGCCCAGTCAGTGAATAATTGTAAGGGATTGAAGGAAGCTGACAAAATATAGATGAAAATAACAGGAAAGAGAAGTAATTGCATAGTCACAAAAGACCTGATTTTTAAAACATGTTTCAGTAGATGCACTCCGATTGCCTTCAGTGCCTCCTAGCCCGCAACCTCCCATCCCCCTCTCAAATTTCCTGAGAAATATTCTCCAGAGTTCTTAAAAGAGCCTCTCTCGCTGATTTAAGGGCCTGAGCCCCATTCAGACACTCTTATCCACAGTGTGTACCGTGGGCTTGTTTTGTAGAAAGCCCATCACTTTGGACAGATTTATAATGAAAGCTTCTCAAGTGCTTAGAAACAATTTTCCCAAGCAGGTTTAGTGATACACCTATAATCCTGTTTATTCTATTTATATGCTTATCTACTTATTTTTTGCAGTGCAGGCCTTGTTGGAATGATCACAATTTGTAAATTAGTGGGATCTGAAGTAAAAAGGTTTTTCAGTATCTTTAATTATATGAAAAGGTGGCAGGATTATACTCTCATTTAGGGCAAGACAAAGGGAGTTAATTGAATGTGAAAAAGTGAGACACAGAGGTCAGATACAGGAAAGGATTTCCTGTCTGTGAATGTTGGATTCACATCCAGAGTTGCACAGAGGGGTGGATCAGGGTGCGTGCAAATCTTTGCAGATAAGTTCTATTTACATTTGTCTGGCTTTGTAGATTTTTGTGTCCTGCAGGCACATGTTGTGTCAACTACCATGTGCAGACCAAGATGCTCCAGGTTTGCGATTTTACTAGAATCATTTTCTGAAGAGAGGAACAGTGAGGTTGTATTGTAATTATCTATCACTAGAGAAAGGTATACAGCAAGGTTCATATCTAAATGGAATGCCTGAAAACAAATATTGTAGGAACTATCAGTTGCTTTTGTGCTAAATTTGCTTTTTTTAAAAAAGAACCCACATTAGGCTTTCTTTCACATCTAAGAATGCTTTCCAGTGTGGGCTCATATTTTCTCTCCATTCCTTTGATGGACTTCTGTGAGTGCACCAGTCATTATGAAAACCTTTCCTCTTAAAGAAACAAGGCACCATTAGCTCTTGCTCAGTAAGATACTTGCAACTTTGCCAGGCACGGGAGGCCAGTGTATTGTTTCTTTGGCAGCCACTCCCATCTGCCTGGCCTCTGCCCATCCAATGCTGAACTGGCCCCCACGGACTTTGCAGGACTGACTGTGGACATTTATGACCAAATCTGCCTTCACTGGGTAGTGTGAAATCAGGAGACTGAAATTGGCCATGGGGGGAATTTTACATTGTGGAAATTGGCAAGCACTATAAATCAGGGATCCCTCTACTCCACCAGAGCTGGTTGTTTCACACTGACCCCCCGCACCATGGCCCTGTCCCACCTGCACAGTCGTGCTCATTTAGTATTTCCCTGTGTAAAGACCGAGGAGCTGATCTACTGGCCTTAATCACATGGACATATTATTGAAGAAAAAGTTCGCTTATAGGAAGAATGAAGCAGTTTGAACTTGTTCTAGATTATTATGCATCCACTTTATCACATTATTATTAGATTATTATAGATTACTGCTGAAGAGGCGTGACATCTCCACGTTTTGCAAGTGAGCTACAAAGATTCAGAATTCTCCATAAGAAATTCAGCAGTTGAATGATTTTAGTCTAAGAAGGAAACACATGGCTTTCAAAGAATGTCCTAAACATATAACTGCAGACCTGCTTGGGGGCCAGACTTTGAGATTTTGTGTCTGAGCATCTTCCCAAGGCCAGTTTACATCCTCAAATGAGCATGATCTTTTGGACTAAAGCTGGCATGAAGCCATGTCTGCTGAGAAGCGGTTTTCATAGATTTTGTTAACCAGATCATCATTCTGCAATTAAATTAGCAGGTGACTCTCTCCGGAAGCACCTATGCAGTTTGGGACTCTGTTTAAATCTTAGCTCTTTGGCCCAAGGATGATTTCTTTCTTAGAAAAGACGTGTTCCCGCTGACTACTATACAAAATCACAGTTTCCTGCTCTCCTTTTTGATTGGGCTGCAGCAGTCTCTGCTTTCTGTGTGAAATACACATTAAAACACCATATTTATCACCACCACCTTATTTTATGGTATTAAAATTTGCAAAAAGAGACTCAAACATGGCGTGAAAAAAACTGACTGGTGAGGCATGTAAATAAACACACCTTAATATCACACAGTTTTCAAAACAAAGCAAACTCTGGGATTCCAGAACATCTCCAGCTACTCCCTTGCCTGTGCCGTCTCCCTGTGAGGTTTCTCAACACCATACCCAAGTTCCTCTCTCTTCCTCTCCCATTTCCATCCCTGATTCTCCAGTCCACTGCCTTCTGTGGCAAGTTCAACAACACTAATTTGTAGGCAGCGGTCACTTTTCCAGCCTTGTTTTTCTTAATCTCTGAAACATTCAACACGACTGTCTGCTTCCTCCTTCACACATATATTCCCTTGCCTCCCGCCTTTCAGATCTCAACTTGGTCTCTGTTGCACTGTTTCCTCCCACCCCCACTGTAAATGTTGGAGCACCTCGGGTCTTGGATCTGCAATCTCTGTTTATCTCCATTTACCATTTATAATTTCATCTAATTCTATAGCTTTAAATACTCCAGAAGTTTGATTCCCTTGCAGGATGTTTGGTCCTGTCCCAAATGTCCACTGAGACATTTGGCCATGATACATTAAATGATACAAACATTTAATTTCATTCGAATTTTATTTACATTATTTTTATTGTGCTTCACGATGAACTTTGGATTTCACATTTATTCTTGCTCTTCCTCGGCATGAAGTTCAGCAGGCTTACGCTTAAGTTGATGAGCAGTTGCTCTCAAGTGTATATCGACCTGATTATTGGCTTTATATTGGTTGTATCTGTTAACAATTTTGGTTATATGAATTTGATTTTGTCAGTATTGTGGTGAAGTTGGTGGCTGTATTTGAGTGGGTGACAAGAACCTGGGTGAGATAATTTTTTCATTACTTTACTGTTCGTTTATTAACACTTCAGTAGATCTCCAAATTGAAAGGTGGTGCACTGCCATCTGCTTTTGAAATTAGCTGTGCCAGTCTTCCACTGCATTGTTCATCCTGTAACCACCATTCAGTACTGATGTATAAACATTCCAAATTCCTGGTGGAAATCTTGGAGCTCCTGGTCTTCTGCCTTTGCCACGCCTTTACTCTCTCAGCATAATCTATTAGGCCATCTAAATTTTGTTCTGCATTCTCCACAACATAGTCAAAATTTCATTTACATCCTCCAAATGGAAGTTCCAACAACATGGATGCACACTCAGGGGTGTTACTCTCCATTGCCACATACTGGAGTGTTAGACACAAAGAGGATATTTTTCAACACAGTGATTGTGAAAAGTGAAACAAGCATCCTCTTACTTGAGCATTTGGTAGGAGTGGTTGAATCACATTCATATTTGCAGTCTTGAAATCTACCACGCACAATGAAAGGTTAATGTCTAGATTTATTTCCTGTGCAAATTCAAGCACTTTCTCATATATATATCTGTAAGTTTCTTCTTGCCTTTTCATTGTTAGTGCATAAATCAGCCACGTAGTATAACCCAGTAGTTCACCAGGCACAGTAATGATTGAGTGAACTGTGTTGGTGCATTCTTGAAGGTGCTATCACTGATTAATGTGGTACTGGCACTTCGATATCCAGTATTTCATAAGTTGTGTAAATAAGAATTCTTTCGTCATCTTGAGCACTGGAATCAAGCATAAGGACTGGTTCTTCGAATCTAGTCACTTCATACTCCTGTGGAATTTTAATTCCATACAATGAAGTTTGGTTTGGAGGTCAAAGTCTGTTTTGAGTTTTACTTAACTTGCCTCTTGAATGAATTTAGCATTAATAGGACCTCTTCATTATGAGTTACGTGGAGAGTTCTTTGAAGTACCTGTGATGGTGTTGCATTTGGTTCTTCTGCGTATCATTTTAACTTATTCAGGATCTTCCTTACTTCTCCTTCAACACCAACATTGTGCTGATGTTCTCCTGTCCCATCTTGAATGACTGTAATGTTATCTGAATCCTGACCAGTTGTACACTGGGCATGCAGTTTCTCCTCTTTTCACAGCACCCATACCTTTTACTCATATCTGCGTTAAAGGAATGGAAGTGGTAACAAAAACCATTATAATGTAGCATTGGCTTTTCTTTTTGTGAGTATACTATTTCTGCCACATTGGCTGGGAATTTTCAAATAAATATGTCATATTGCCAAGCAACAGAAGAGGCTATTTTATTTTATTTTGTAGCCATCTGACCAATGGTTGCTGGTTTACTGGTGGGGGAGACCTTACTGATGTCTACTGGATCAGCCAGTAAGTAGGCACCAGCCGAGGGCAAGGTAATCCTCCCTGGTTGGCAAGTAAGTGTGGGAGTCACACCCACTGAAACCTCTCCAAATTGGGGCAGATGCTTCTTGCCATCTACTGCAGTCGTACCTCTGGACTTCAATTCAAGGGAAGCATTGTGCATTAACCCTGGGCAATGGGATAGTTTTAAGGGGGTTAATTAGATGAGTGGTGTTCCCCTCATGGCAGGTATTACACCCGTCTACTATGTGTTAGGGAGCCACACCAGTTCTCACTCCTGCAAGACACTTTGTTAATAATTACACCAATGAGTTAGCTTCCTGTTTTCTGTAGCAGCTTGACCAAGCCCCTCCTGTCAAACTCCGCCCTTAATGGAACCACCCAGCCACATCCAACTAAATGCTCAAGGACATCTTCATGCACCATGTGTTGGGACGTCCCATCCTTAGCTTGTCCTTTGTGCATTTCTCTGACTGTAGGACTCTTCTCAGTATACGTAGTTGTTATAAATCCCACGCTACTGGAAGATTTGACCCCTGTGCATCTACCTAAGCCCATGTGCTGTTACCACATAGGCTACTGAGGCAAGAAAGATTTTTATTGGCAATATAGGTACAACGCAATTATTGGACAGTAAAGCATGATAAATATTTTTATGTATTAATCCTATAAACCAAAAGTATAAATAAAGTTATGGGCTATTTGAACCCAGGGATGTTTTCTAAGTGTGGACATTTTTGATAGGCCCAAATATCAAAAACCATTTGTCATGGACCAAATATGCTCATGGACATTTTTGATGGGACCAAATTTCAAGGATCTTTTGGCAAGACCCAAATGTCTCAATAGACACTTTGGGCAGGATCAAATGTCTTCTAATCTCTGACTCTCAAATTTCTGACTCCAGTCCTAACCTCTCCCCACACACTTTAATCCAGTTGCCTATTTGGCAAATCCACGTAGATGTCTATCAGCATCTTAAACTTAACAGAATGTTATCTTCTCTCTCAGTCTTCCCCATCTCAGAAAACACATCAGTAACTACAGTTGCTGAAGCTAAAAAATTGTTTAACTACAGTTGCTGAAGCTAAAAACTTGGAAGCAACATGCTTCCAGAACCCATCTCAGATCCTACTTCCTTCCGTCTTTCCTGCTGTCACACTACCGTCTTTGCCTGAACAACCACATTAAGCTTTCTATGTGGTCTTCTTTCTCCATTCTTTTTTTTTTAAATTAATTTATTTTTTATTTTTGGCTGCATTTTGTGTCTTCGTTGCCATGTGCGGGCTTTTCTCTAGTTGCGGTGAACAGGGACTACTCTTTGTTGCAGTGCGCGGGCTTCTCATTGCGGTGGCTTCTCTTTGTTGCGGAGCATGGGCTCTAGGCACATGGGCTCTAGTTGCACAGGCTTCAGTAGTTGTGGCACGCGGGCTTTAGAGCACAGGCTCAGTAGTTGTGGCACACGGGCTTAGTTGCTCTGCGGCATGTGGGATCTTCCTGGACCAGGGATAGAACCTGTGTCCCCTGCATTGGCAGGCAGATTCTTAACCACTGCACCACCAGGGAAGTCCCCCTTTCTCCATTCTTATCCCTTGTGTACCATTTTCCACACAACAGCAAGGGTGAGCTATGAAAAAGTATAATCATACAGTATCACCCTCTTCTCATATCCTGCCAATGGCTTCTGCTTACTCTGACTTAAGCCCATATGATGGGGTCCCCACCATTACCCACCTGTGTACTCTTTCCACCACCCCCTGCTACCTTAGTATCCACTCCTACCCCATTCACAGTGGACTTTTTGATGTTTCTCAAACAGCTCAAGCTTGTTCTTGGTTTAGGGCCTTTAAATGAGTCACATGGCTGACTCTTGTCAGGTCGGTTACATGTCACCTCTCAGGCCCTTCCAGACGACAGTCTAAGGTAGCCTGCTGAATCTTCATCTTTGCATCAGTCTCTTTTAGTCATGCCACCTCTCTCCTTTTTTTTTTTTAATGGATGGACTTGGAGTGTATTATGCTTAGTGAAATGATCCCTGACTGGGAATTGAACCCACACCCCTTTTCTGGAAGCAAAGAGTCTTAACCACTGGACTGCCAGGGAAGTCCCATAGTTTTCTTCTGTTGCTTTTTTTTTTTTGGCTTCATTGGGTCTTTGTTGCTGTGCATGGGCTTTCTCTAGTTGTGGAGAGTGGGGGCTACTCTTCATTGCGGTGCACTGGTTTCACCTTCTGACATTAAAGTTTTCATTTGTGTATTGTGCATCTTCCTCCCTTCTAATGGAAGCTCCGTGAGTCAGACTGCTCTGCTTATTCATCATGGCAGCCCTGGAGTCCAGAATAGTGTCTGATCTTACCAGGGACTCAAGAATTGTGTAGAGAATAAGTGGATAAATTGATGACTATTTCTTCAATTTAAGTAGAATCCAGAGTTGTATAAACATAGGAGAGAAGGATAATCTTCATTAATGTTCAGCTTTCGTCTGAGGGACAGTCAATCCCTAAGTCAACAATATTTTCCTCTCTCTCTCTCTCTCTCTCTCTCTCTCTCTCTGTGCGCGCCCCCCCCCCACTCTCTCTCTTCTTATATATGCAGACTCACATATATACTTGTATGTGGTGTATTTTTGATAACTTTCCATGCTGTATTGAGTACATAGTATATTAAGACTGTAGTCTTTCAACCAGTGTCCTGATCATCTGTAAACTTATGAGAGAAGAATCATATATGAAATATCAACAAGTTAGAGGCAGAAGGAAGGGTTGTAACAGAAAAAAAAAGGACAAAGTGCTTGCTTTTCAAAGAGCAAAGAGAGGAGCAAAGAAGCAAAGTCTGCCTGATTACTGGTTCATTTCATCTCCTTTTCTTTTCTGAAAGATTTCCAGAAACCATGGGATTTCAAAGTCATGTTCTTCTGTACTTGGAAACACTGAATGATATAAATAATTCTCAGTAGGAAATAAAATGACTGATATACATAAACAGGAAAGAAATGTTCTTGGATTGATATTTCCAAAAGTTTTCCAAACCAGCTTCACATCTTGGCCTAAGAGCATATAATCAGAATACCCATCGGCTGACTCAGCCAGTTAGGGCAAAAACAATGGCAGTTTCAACCTCTTCTCACATTGCCAAAGCATGTAGATGATCTCTGAAAATTTGGCAATATTATCAGCCAGCAAAGGGAAATAATCCAAACATAATACAAGTTGCAAAGGTATGGGGTATCAGCAAAGGGAAATAATCCAAACATAATACAAGTTGCAAAGGTATGGGGGAGAGAGTTCTCGAATGGAGTATTTCACCATGATAAGGTTGGCAGAAAAAATGACTAATAGTCATTAGAAAAACTATCAAAATTAGATTCCAGACTCCACAGGGGGATCCTTATGTCACAGTGGAAATGTCACTTCTTCCATTGCAGAGAGAAGTACTGGATGAATAAGCAAAAATTAATGATAGGTGGAAGGAAAATTATATTCCACTTCCTTAAATTTCCCTTATAATTCAAGGGTTTCTCTTCATGGCACAATACTATTCTTAACAACCCTTCACTTGGAAACTTTGAAGATAGAATTGGAAATAAATTCTAGTTGGAAAACAAAAGATAGAGATCTCCCTGAATGCCTTCCCTGCAAACACCATTGTAGTAGTGAAGTCACGTTTCAGAGGAAAACGTAACTCATTCTGCAACTATCCCTCACAGTGATACCTGGAAAGTGCTTGGGACTGGTGTCATATAATAGCTCCAAACAGTATCTGAAGAGCAGTTTATGGTGGCAAATCTTATTTTCACCTTCCCGTCGATGTTATCTACTTTTTTTAGTGAATTTATTTTTTTGTGGACATTGTTACCATTTAGGTTTATTCATTTCTAGCTTTCAGGCTCACAGACTGTAAAAGGAAAGAGGCTGTAAACCAAAGCCCTTAATTATATTTCCTGGTTTTGGGAAAATATAAGCCAGAAAGCAGCAGGCAAAGGGAAACCTTGATTAAGAATGGCGGTGTTAAAACTCCCTGCTTGACTTCCTGCCCTTGTCTTTCCCAGGAAGACTCAGAGCACACCCATCAGAGGGAGTTGCAAGGGAAAGCATCGTGGGTGAGTGGTGTGCGTGATTCCGCTCTGCTGTGCCCATTTTGACTCTGTTCCAAGGACACCAACGATCGGGTTCTGCTTTGTCTTCCTGTCACCTGGCCTCTGCCTTAAACCCTGACAGCTGTTTCAGCTGGAGCCCTACTGCAGCTGCACACCCTGGACTCTCTTTCACTCCCCCCTCCTCCTCTCCACTCTCAGAGGGGAGTCTTGTTGCCCTTGCCTGAGTCCCTTCCTGAATGCTTGTTTGTTGGATGGCCTCTACTTGGCCCACTAGGTCTTGGTCAGCCCCCATCTGCTCAACATTATGCCCATTGGATCTTGATGAGGTCAAATGCTTTGCCTAATTCACATGCCATGCCATCTGTTGCCAACATGGAGGGCCAGAGCGAGTTTGGTAGGAGCCAGCCTTCAGGAAGCTCCTCCTAAATGTTGTCTTCTAGGGACTTCAGTAATTTTTGAATATCTACTGTGAACAGGTGACATGCTTATGTTAAAATAAATGTCCGTTTTGAAGTCACGCTGGAAGAATTTTGTATTTTCTGCCTCTCTGCCCTCTGCTTACAAGCTCACATCCTATTCTAGAGATGCCCAATGTGCTGATGCTAGGGCTGAACCTCCCTTTCACATATGGAGATGTTGAAAGAGTTTTTGATCATGAAATGTTGAAAAGCAGTCTCTCCTCCTTAATGTATGGAAATACATCTCTTCAAAGAATCATCTAATCACACCATTCAGCCAAAACAAATTTATGATTTTATTTTCTTAGCAACACGAAAGAAGGAATACTGGTAAAGTTTCTAGGTGGAAGGAAAAAATTCAATTAAGTCATTTAAATCTTTGTTTTGTTGTGTGTTTAGTAAGTTTTACAAATTCTAATTTTTTGTGAAATGGATACTCTATTACCCCCTGTGTTGGTTAATTATATGTGTCAACTTGACCAGGCAAGGGATACCAGACAGCTGGTAAAACATTCTTTCTAGGTGTGCCTCTGAGGAAGGTTCTGGAAGATATTAGCATTAGAATTAGCAGACTGAGTAAAGGAGATCACCCTCACCAATGCTGGTGGGCATCATCTAATCAGTTGAGGGCCCAAATAGAACAAAAAGGCAGAGGAGGGTTAAATTTGCTCTTTGCTTGAGCTGAGCTGAGACATCCATCTTCTCCTGCCCTCACGCACCAGAGCTCCTGGTTCTCAGGCCTTCAGACTCAAATTGAATTACATCTCTGGCTTTCCTTGGTCTCCAGTTTGCAGAGGAAGCCTTCTTGGCCTCCATAATCATGTGAGCAAATTCCTATAATAAATCTCCAAATATATATTTCCTATTGGTTCTGTTTCTCTGGAGAACCCTGACTAACACACCCCTAATTCCATTTTTATTTCTGTTCTCTCACATGGAAACTCAGTACTTTGAAGGGGGAGCACATCATTCTAGCCATGTGGTATTATTGGCATCAAGCACTTTCTCCTATTACAGTTTTCAAGTATATACAAAGGCATTGTTAAGGTCACAAGATAAGGTCCATTCTCATTAATCGATTTTAGCGCCCCCATTCACCACCTGGAGGATGCCTTGCAGGAACCAGCTGACCTCACATCCCCTTAGAAACAAAGAGTCAGTACCCTTCATATAAGTTACCTGAAGTACAACAAAGATCACTTCCCTAAGGTATGTGTTTTTACCCAAATAAAAACAATAGATGATAACAAGGGTAGAAATTACCTATATGTTTTAAAAGACTTCTTAAAAGGCTTTTCCTTTTAGTTTCTTATAGGTTGCAGTAAGAAAGTGATGCTGATATTCACAAGTCATTAAATTATGATTTTGAGGGATTCTTGTCTCAGAATGTTATCTATAGTCAGTTGAATGAATTCTAGGCAAGGAAGTCTAATATGAGAGATGACCAGCTTCAAAATCTGTTTTAGTTACACAATAAGGTAAATAGGGCAGGAGTCACAGAAATATTGGTAAAAATCTGGACTTTGAGCAAAATGCAAGGAATCTTGAATGCCGTATTAGATCGCTTCAATTTTCTTCTGTAAGTAAGGGTGATATATAGGAGGTTTTAAAACAAGAGACATGAGGGACTTCCCTTGCAGTCCAGTGGTTAAGACTCCATGCTCCCAATGCAGGGGGCATAGGTTTGATCCCTGGTTGTGAAACTAAGGTCCCCTATGGTGCACTGTGCAGCCAAAAAATAAATAAATAAATAAAACAAGAGGCATGAGATAAACAGGTCTTTGGGGGTGGTGATATAAAGGTTAACTAAGATGGGAAATCAGAAGTTTTGGGGCATTCGAATAGTTATTTTGGCAAGAGATATTGGAGGCTTGAATTAGAACAAGGGCAATGGGAATAAGAATGACAGAATGAAGTGATGGACAGTTTACAGGGTTGGTGATGTGTTGTAATTAGGATATCTGGCAAAAGGAAGAAGTAAATGATTACATGGAGGTGTCTACCTTGGCACCTCTGTGGTTGGTGATGTTATTAATCATGTCAGAAATGCATTGTTAAAACAGGCTGGAAGGGAAGTTGGTACTTGTGGAATCTGATGTGCCTATGAAATAATCCATATGCCTGTATCTTTTTTTTTTATAGTAAAAAGTAGAATAGTTTTTATTGATTTCTGAAAGATATAGAAAATACATCTCGAGTATATTTTTATAAGTATATTAATATAAGTATATATTGTGTTAGATTTTTTTAAAGAATTTTTTTTACATCTTTATTGGAGTATAATTGCTTTACAATGGTGTGTTAGTTTCTGCTTTATAACAAAGTGAATCAGTTATACATATACATATATCCCCATATCCCCTCCCTCTTGCATCTCCCTCCTGCCCTCCCTATCCCACCCCTCTAGGTGGTCACAAAGCACAGAGCTGATCTCCTTCTGCTATGCGGCTGCTTCCCACTAGCTATCTGTTTTACCTTTGGTAGTGTATATATGTCCATGCCACTCTCTCACTTTGTCACAGCTTACCCTTCCCCCTCCCCATATCCTCAAGTCCATTCTCTAGTACGTCTGTGTCTTTATTCCTGTCTTACCCCTAGGTTCTTCATGACTTTTTTTTTTTCTTAAATTCCACGTATATGTGTTAGCATACAGTATTTGTCTTTCTCTTTCTGACTGACTTCACTCTGTATGACAGACTCTGTGTCCATCCACCTCATTACAAATAGCTCAATTTCGTTTCTTTTTATGGCTGAGTAATATTCCATTGTATATATGTGCCACGTCTTCTTTATCCATTCATCCAATGATGGACACTTAGGCATATGCCTGTATCTTGCAGGCAGATGAAAATATGGTCTGGATTTCAGGAGAGCCATTAGGACTGGCCGTATAGATGAGTCTCAGAGCCTTGGAAATTGTTGAGAATGTTCAGAAAAGATTGAAAAAGAAAAGAGAAAGAAGGAGCCTTTGGAAATGCATACCATTAAGGAGCAGATAGAAGAAGACACCTGAGGAGGTGGAGGAAAGATCAGAGAGGCAAGAAGGAGCCCAGAGAAAGTGGAGAATCGAGGGGGTGACAGGGGTTCACAATTCAAAACAGGATAAGAAATTGTAGAGGATGGTAGCCAAAGAGCCATTATTGGGCTGATGATGAGGATATGGCTGGGGATTTTCTGTAAGAGGAGGATGAGTGTAAAGGCAGGGACTGAGGAGGGACTGGATGGTGAGGAAGGAGAGCAAGTGAAACTAGTTCTGCACCCTCAGACCGTTTGTGAAGTGGCAGTCAGGCCAGTGGACTGATGATAAAACAGCATTTTTTCATTTGTAAAATGAGATAATTACATCCACTTTGAAGGACTTTTTGGAAGCTTAACTAAAGGTAGTTTTTATAAAACACATAACATAGTGTGTGGTATGTAGTAAGCTACCAGTTTCTATTAGCTTTCTGTTTTTTTCTATTATTAGTTATTAGTAAAATCAAGAATAAGAGAGAAACTTATGATGCTATATAAAAGGGAAAACACGTGAGCAGAGGAAAAGACTTGACTATACTGAAAAGCTGGGGCTGACTGTTTTGGGGTGAAGGCCCCATGATGAGAAGGGGTTGAAAAAGTTACAGTTGCTGAACTGTTTTTACAGTCCACAGCCCTTCTGACACCAAATGTGTGGGTTTTCCACAACAATAGCCAGTTGTCCAGCTCTCTGGACACTAACTGGATGTCCTGCAATTCAACTCAGCTCTGAAACCACCCGGGTTTAGCCCACATCCCACAGGTTACAGACTTAGTCCCACAAGACTGCCCCACTTCAGATGCCTGTCGCTAGTACTGCCCAGGGTACCCATCTTCTATCCAACTTGGCTACAAAGTCTGGGGATCCTCCAACACCCTCCTTTCAGGTTTGATAATTTGCTAGAACAGCTCACAGAACTCAGAAAAGTACTTCACTTGCTATTATCAGTTGATTATAGAGGATGCAAGTCAGGAGCAGCCACGTGGAAGAGATGCATGGGGGCAAGGTGAGAGCGCAGAGGCACGTGGAGCCTCCGTGCCCACCCTGGGTGCTCCACCCTCCCAGCGCCTCCCTGTGCCCTCCAACTAGAAGCTCTTGGAGCCTCATCATGGTGGGGTTTTTACTGAGGTTTCAGTACATAGACATGGCTGATTAAATCATTGAACTCAATCTCTTGGGGGTGGGGTGATGACGGGACTAAGAGCTCCAACCCTTTAATCATGCCTCGGTCTTTCTGGTCATCAGCCCCCATCCTGGATCTATCTCGTGGCCCCCAGCCACCACTCATCTAATTAGCATACTAAAGATACTCTTACCACTCCAGAGATTACAAGGGTTTCAGGAGCTGTGTGCCAGGAACCAAATATATATTTAACAGTCATTAATTTGGGAAGGAAAGTTGTGTGTGTGTGTGTGTGTGTGCGTGTGTGTGTGTGTGTGTGTGTGTGTGTGTGTAGTGGCATGATTTAGGGCTAAGGTAGATTTGAATAAAACAGAAGATGGGAAAAGGCTAGTTTACAAAATTTAGGAAGAAAATAAGCTAGCAGAAAGTCTGAAAAGAGTTGTATTTCTTTGACAAACCGCTCTTTTATTTGAACTACAATCTGGGATTTAAGTCTATTGATTTTGGGCCCTATAATAGTTAAGTGTATGATGTATAATAAAATTTGTCTTACATAAAGTAAAAACATAGTTATATGTAGAAATGCACAAATTATCTATATAAAGTGCTAAGTTGCAGCCAATAAAATAACCAGAGAAGGGACAGAAGCTTGAATGGCTATATAATGTCGTGTCAGTTTCATTCTGGAGATATTTTTTATGAATATCCAGTGTTAATCCCATAAGAACCTGGCTGACCTAGTTTCACCTAGACTCATGTGTCCTGAGGATCACAGTTCTGATATAGGCAGTGAGTGGCAGTTCTCTTTCCAGACCTGGCATCATGCAATATCCTTAATAGACACTTGATGCCTCTGTGTGTGTGTGTGTGTGTGTGTGCGCGCGCGCGCGCGCGTGCGTGCCTGCAGGCTGAGACTAGTTCCACAGACAGGCTTTAATCTCAAAGACTGACTTCTCTGAATTACAGTCGAAACTGGCACCAACTGGCTTTGCATATTCAGGCAAAGGATTGCATCAGTGTGTTTTTACGAAGACCTTGGCACTTTCTTGAGCCTTTTTTCTTGGCTAAGCATGGATTTCTTTTTAATCACATCTGAAACAGGGTGATTAAATAGGACACAGGCTCCAAGCTGGGCGAGTGTTCTCCCACACCTCATGGATAATCGCTCTCGGCAGGATGTGCTATTTTAAAGCAACCTAAGGTTTACTTAGATGCCTTCATGTGGACAGACAACTTGAAGGAACAGGCAAATCTTTGAGCACAGAAACCATTTAATAAAATTATGTTTGCTGAAGCTATTTTTATCTATACCTCAGCTTCATGTCTGAATTAGGGGGTTCCCTAAAATAGTTCAGTCTGTGAGCTGCTTGTGCCTCAGCAAGAATTTCCTTGTCTGTTAACAGAAACTGCTAGTAGTTCATACCACGATAACGGGACATCTAAGTAATTTTTTATGTAAACTTTTTATTGAGATACAGCACAACTTACAAAAAAGTGCATCTATCAACAAACCAGTGTATTGTGAATTCTTCCCTTTCCCAGCCTTGTTGTTAACATTTTGGGGAGTCTGAAAACACTATTCATTCTAGAAAATAAATTTTCTTTTACACAGCAAATTATTTTATGACTTCCTTCTTTCCTGAAGAATAGCCAGTAATTCAACCCTTGCTTTATAATATCATAAGTTAGCCCCTTCCATCCTTAGAAAGATAAGTATCATAACATCACTCAACTCTCATATATCCTGTCTCCCCATCAGTATTATAACTGCATGAAAATTGTACTTGTCAGCACAAAATAGAAGCTTTTAGTAACAGTGGGGCTGACCTCTCTTCCAACAGTATGAAAAGAACAGAGGTGATTTGGAGAGTGGCTGGCCAGCAGCCACTCTCCATATGAATTGGTGTGGGCAGTTGCTCATTTCTATCTTTTATCATCCTGATGACCCATAGACTGTGCTTATGTGACTGTCCCAGAAGTGGGCTGTGACCCTGGGCCTTGAGGGGAGCTCAGACAGCTGTGATGGGGCCTTTTCCTCTCGTGACCCTCCCCACCACCCACACACAGCTCATCTCTCCTTCTTTTGTCACCTTCATCCCTTTGAAACTTCCTGCAGGCTCTATGCTTCCTCTAGGATCTGATGTCCTCCGACCTCCACACTGACATCTCCACATCCCACCCTCAAATCTTAACCTGCCCTGAGTTCTATTCCCTGAAAACTAGTCTCCCTGTGTTACAGAGTAGCAGGCAGTTATCCAATTATTAAGGTTTTTAATGATAGAAAATGTCTTGATGTGGCATTTGCTTTATACCAGGACACCCATCATGAACAAATGCCCAGTGGATTGTATCTCTAATAAAAATGTAAGGTCCTTTCATAATAAGCACCCTTTCTCAAGCTCCGATTATATACCCAGAACACGTAAAATTTAATAATTTCATTTAATTTAACAACAGTCCTATAACATTGACATTATTATGACAATTTTCATAAACTTAGTCTCAGAGTGGTTAAGTGACCTGTCCAGGGTGACACAGCATGGCAGTGACAGTGAAGGGATTCAAACCCAAACATAACTGATTTCAAAGTTCCCAACCACTAGGAGATTTTTAAAGACAGTGATTCACTGAATCTACATAGGCCCCCAGGTATACCTGGGGGAGGTGCCTGTGGTCAAGCCGTTAGTAAATCTCCCACCTCCTGCTCCTGACTGTTCATCTCCCTGGGATGGAGCACATCCTTTCCCCCTGCAGATGTTATTGTTACACTATTCTCAAATGGAAAGGGAACAACTACATTCACTGAGGAAAAAGGCCAACCACATCACCATGGTTATAATGACAAGAGGACTTTTAAAAAAAGTGTGAACTCAAAGAGACATAATTAAGGTAACCATTAAGATGGAGAAACTTCTTTCAGAGAACCTTCTATTGTTTGTATACAGACCTAGAGAGGGAATCCCGGAGTCCCAAGCATCATTAAAGAACACTGAGGGGACATCAGTTTTGACCACGTGTCACCCTTAATGGCTCCCGATCACCCACAGAATTAAGTCCGAATTCTCACCATCGGGTAGAAATCCCATCTCAGAGTGGCTAACCTCATGTGTTCAGTCATAAACAGTCCCTCACCACAAACCCTCCTGAGGCATCTGGACTGCATTTTCTTTCTTTTATTTCTTTGTGTATTCACTATTTTAAAATATTTAGTATATTAATTATAACATGAATTTCCAAATCCTTCAGTGCCTCTGATTGGAAGTCTCTTCCTATACCTTGTAGGGAGCAGTCCCATGTTAAGGTCTTGATGATTCCCGATGCAGCATTGCCCTGTGCAGCTTGTGCAGCCCTCTGATGTGTCCCATACATGGCATCTTGCATGTCCTTCTGTCACTTAGTAGAGCTACCAGCTACTACATGTTCTAGGTGCTTCCTATATGCCATGCATTGCACTCAATTTATCTCATTTAATACTGTGAAATAATGTCCCTGGGACACGGTGTCCCTATTTTATAAATCTCAAATTGAGATTTAAGGGGGAAAATGCTTAATTTCCCCAAGGTTATGTAACTAGTAAGTTCCAGGACCAGGATTCAGACTCAGGTAGTCCTTATTCTAGAATCCATGAAAATAATTAATGATATTCTCCAACACACACCTCATCTAATTTGGCCAACTCTGCAGCTGTGATGTTAGCAGAATAACTGCTGATGGATGCTTGTGGTGTCCAAGGGAAGTTTAGGATCTGTTTCATTTCTTTCTCAGTGTTAGGCTTTCTCCTCCTAGGTTGTTAACACCGCCAAATTGGGAAAGGAGCCAGCGACCTTGAGCACCTGGGAAAATTGCTCCCACCTGGCATTGGGGGTGTTCAGGTGACCCCCCCCCCCAGGTGATCAAGACTGAACTGCAACAGGGTGGCTTTATAATCGGAGGTACCCAATAGCTGTAGAAGGGTGGTCTTTCGGGGAAGGGTGGTGTACCTTTAGCTGATTTGTAGACCCACTTAATCCAAATCAGTCTCCTTGTCTGTGTCCTTTGCTGCACTGCGTCTGTACAATACATATTTTTTCTTGTGTGCACTGAATTGATCCAGGAGGGAATGCAGATGGGGCTCTGCTTTTGGGGAGGAAAAGATTAGTCAGAATAAAACGAGGTTAGTAAACTTAGGGAACGTGGTCAAAGTTGACAAGACCTTAGGGAGGGACAGGCAGGCGGGCAGGAGAGGCTGCGGCAGACCAGCAGACAGCACATTTGCCTTCCTTCAGGGCTGAGGAGCCAGGAGCCAGTGGGTGGTGGAGGTGGAGCCCTGGGAGAGGAGCTGGCGGGGAGCACATCCTACAAAGGGAGGTGCCCAGCCCATGGACACCGGCTCACTGTCCTGGAGAGTCCTGGAGGGGGTGCTGCAGATGAGGGGAGCCGTTCAGGCAGTCTCTCCGTGGAATTGGCTGTCGTGAGGCCAGCAGCTGCAGGGCCTGGGGAGATTGCAGATGCCTTTTGTCTTCACTGATCTTCACCGTCGTCGTCGTCGGTATGGATGAGGCGGCTCCTCTGAAAGGAACTGAGTGGCTGCCCTGAGGCCCTTGTGTCTGCCCTCTTGTCCTGGCCAAGCTGCCCATGAGATTGAAGTGGGGGAAGCAGCTGGGAGCCAGCAATCCTGCTTGAGGGCCAAGCCTGGTTCACGGGCTCGATTCGCCCGCCTCTCACAAAGCCAGTGCCCTAATCTGTGATGTAGGACTGTTAGACTCATTAGTGCAAGGAGCTTTCTCCAGGTTTCATCTCTTAAAATCTGCAATTCGCCTGTGATACACAACAGTTCTACTGGACAATAGGCCAATTTACTTGCAATTTAGCTTTCAAGGTAGTTGCTAGTCTTCTCGCCACGCTATTTTATAAAATGCTTAAACTAGAATTCCTGGGGATTTTCGATCATATAAATAAAATTGGGTTTAATTATGCTCATATACTTGCATGGTTTGTAAATTCTTAGAAGGAAACTGGTTGGCAGTAATAGTAACTGTGTATTGATTATCACTACACGCTAAGGGCTTGGTATCATTTATCTTATTTAATGTTCATAACAACCGCATGTGGCACAGAGGAATTAATTAATTTGCCAAAGTCACAAGCTGGCAGATGACAATAATGGATGCTTGTATCTGCTCAGTGTTTCTTTGCTTCTTCCTCTGCAGCTGTCACCTCTTAATTTGGGGAATTGCCTCTCCCTACCCTGTGGGACTTCTGATTGAGGTCTCCATCCCATCACCACCCCATCCACATCTTCAAGGACTGGCCAGTTCTCTGTTCCTTCTGGCCATAATGGTTGGTCCTACAATGGGCAAGTGACCCCAGTCTAGCCAATGAGAGGTCTTCCCTGGGATTTTATAAATGACCCTGAGAACCTGTGTGTTCTCTCTTTCTTGTGGAGTTGTCAGGCTGAATGAAGTAAGCTTGTGTCTGCTGCAGCCACCGTCCCACCCCCAATGCCTGAAGGAAACCATCTACTTCTGTTTCAAGGGAATGCAGCCACATGGAGAAAAGAGGGAGGGAGGAAGAGACCCAGAATACTCATTTCCCAAAATAGTCAGGCCAGCTTGATCCCTAGCCTTCCCAGTTACATAGGGATGGATTCCCTCTTTTTTTTTTTTTTTAACATCTTTATTGGGGTATAATTGCTTTACAATGGTGTGTTAGTTTCTGCTTTATAACAAAGTGAATCAGTTATACATATACATATGTTCCCATATGTCTTCCCTCTTGCGTCTCCCTCCCTCCCACCCTCCCTATCCCACCCCTCCAGGCTGTCACAAAGCACCGAGCCAATATCCCTGTGCCGTGCAGCTGCTTCCCACTAGCTATCTACCTTACTACGTTTGTTAGTGTGTATGTGTCCATGACTCTCTCTCGCCCTGTCACAGCTCACCCTTCCCCCTCCCCATAACCTCAAGTCCGTTCTCCAGTAGGTCTGCGTCTATATTTCTGTCTTACCCCTAGGTTTTTCATGACATTTTTTTTTTCTTAAATTCCATATATATGTGTTAGCATACGGTATTTGTCTTTTTCTTTCTGACTTACTTCACTCTGTATGACAGACTCTAGGTCTATCCACCTCATTACAAATAGCTCAATTTCGTTTCTTTTTATGGCTGAGTAATATTCCATTGTATATATGTGCCACATCTTCTTTATCCATTCATCCGATGATGGGCACTTAGGTTGTTTCCATCTCCGGGCTATTGTAAATAGAGCTGCAATGAACAATTTGGTACATGACTCTTTTTGAATTTTGGTGTTCTCAGGGTATATGCCCAGTAGTGGGATTGCTGGGTCATATGGTAGTTCTATTTGTAGCTTATTAAGGAACCTCCATACTGTTCTCCATAGTGGCTGAACCAATTCACATTCCCACCAGCAGTGCAAGAGTGTTCCCTTTTCTCCACACCCTCTCCAGCATTTATTGTTTCTAGATTTTTTGATGATGGCCATTCTGACTGGTGTGAGATGATATCTCATTGTAGTTTTGATTTGCATTTCTCTAATGATTAATGATGTTGAGCATTCTTTCATGTGTTTGTTGGCAGTCTGTATATCTTCTTTGGAGAAATGTCTATTTAGGTCTTCTGCCCATTTTTGGATTGCGTTTTTTGTTTTTTGGTTATTGAGCTGCATGAGCTGCTTGTAAATTTTGGAGATTAATCCTTTGTCAGTTGCTTCATTTGCAAATATTTTCTCCCATTCTGAGGGTTGTCTTTTAGTCTTCTTTATGGTTTCCTTTGCTGTGCAAAAGCTTTGAAGTTTCATTAGGTCCCATTTGTTTATTTTTGTTTTTATTTCCATTACTCTAGGAGGTGGGTCAGAAAGGATATTGCTGTAATTTATGTCATACAGTGTTCTGCCTATGTTTTCCTCTAAGAGTTTTATAGTTTCTGGCCTTACATTTAGGTCTTTAATCCATTTTGAGCTTATTTTTGTGTATGGTGTTAGGGAGTGATCTAATCTCATACTTTTACATGTAGCTGTCCAGTTTTCCCAGCACCACTTATTGAAGAGACTGTCCTTTCTCCACTGTACATTCCTGCCACCTTTATCAAAGATAAGGTGTCCATATGTGCGTGGGTTTATCTCTGGGCTTTCTATACTGTTCCATTGATCTATATTTCTGTTTTTGTGCCAGTACCATACTGTCTTGATTACTGTAGCTTTGTAGTATAGTCTGAAGTCAGGGAGCCTCAGCTCCTTTTTTCGTTCTCAAGATTGCTTTGGCTATTCGGGGTCTTTTGTGTTTCCATACAAATTGCGAAATTTTTTGTTCTAGTTCTGTGAAAAGTGTCATTGGTAGTTTGATAGGGATTGCATTGAATCTATAGATTGCTTTGGGTAGTAGAGTCATTTTCACAATGTTGATTCTTCCAATCCAAGAACATGGTATATCTCTCCATCTATTTGTATCATCTTTAATTTCTTTCATCAGTGTCTTATAATTTTCTGCATACAGGTCTTTTGTCTCCTTAGGTAGGTTTATTCCTAGATATTTTATTCTTTTTGTTGCAATGGTAAATGGGAGTGTTTTCTTGATTTCACTTTCAGATTTTTCATCATTAGTACATAGGAATGCCAGAGATTTCTGTGCATTAATTTTGTATCCTGCTACTTTACCAAATTCATTGATTAGCTCTAGTAGTTTCCTGGTAGCATCTTTAGGATTCTCTATGTATAGTATCATGTCATCTGCAAAGAGTGACAGCTTTACTTCTTCTTTTCCGATTTGGATTCCTTTTATTTCCTTTTCTTCCCTGATTGCTGTGGCTAAAACTTCCAAAAGTATGTTGCATAAGAGTGGTGACAGTGGGCAACCTTGTCTTGTTCCTGATCTTAGTGGAAATGCTTTCAGTTTTTCACCATTGAGGATGATGTTTGCTGTGGGCTTGTCATATATGGCCTTTATTATGTTGAGGAAAGTTCCCTCTATGCCTACATTCTGGAGGGTTTTTATCATAAATAGGTGTTGAATTTTGTCAAAAGCTTTCTCTGCATCTATTGAGATGATCATATGGTTTTTCTCCTTCACTTTGTTAATATGGTTTATCACATTGATAGATTTGCGTATATTGAAGAATCCTTGCATTCCTGGAATAAACCCCACTTGATCATGGTGTATGACCCTTTTAATGTGCTGTTGGATTCTGTTTGCTAGTATGTTGTTGAGGATTTTTGCATCTATGTTCATCAGTGATATTGGCCTGTAGTTTTCTTTCTTTGTGACATCCTTGTCTGATTTTGGTATCAAGGTGATGGTGGCCTCGTAGAAGGAATTTGGGAGTGTTCCTCCCTCTGCTAAATTTTGGAAGAGTTTGAGAAGGACAGGTGTTAGCTCTTCTCTAAATGTTTGATAGAATTCGCCTGTGAAGCCATCTGGTCCTGGGCTTTTGTTTGTTGGAAGATTTTTAATCACAGTTTCAATTTCAGTGCTTGTGATTGCTCTGTTCATATTTTCTATTTCTTCCTGATTCAGTCTTGGCAGGTTGTGCATTTCTAAGAATTTGTCCATTTCTTCCAGATTGTCCATTTTATTCTCATAGAGTTGCTTGTAGTAATCTCTCATGATCTTTTGTATTTCTGCAGTGTCAGTTGTTATTTGTCTTTTTTCATTTCTAATTCTATTGATTTGAATCTTCTCCCTTTTTTTCTTGATGAGTCTGGCTAGTGGTTTATCTATTTTGTTTATCTTCTCAAAGAACCAGCTTTTAGTTTTATTGATCTTTGCTATTGTTTCCTTCATTTCTTTTTCATTTATTTCTGATCTGATTTTTATGATTTCTTTCCTTCTGCTAGCTTTGGGGTTTTTTTGTTCTTCTTTCTCTAATTGCTTTAGGTGCAATGTTAGGTTGTTTATTCGAGATGTTTCCTGTTTCTTAAGGTAGGATTGTATTGCTATAAACTTCCCCCTTAGAACTGCTTTTGCTGCATCCCATAGGTTTTGGGTTGTTGTGTCTCCATTGTCATTTGTTTCTAGGTATTTTTTTATTTCTTCTTTGATTTCTTCAGTGATCACTTCATTATTAAGTAATGTATTGTTTAGCCTCCATGTGTTTGTATATTTTACAGATCTTTTCTTGTAATTGATATCTAGTCTCATGGCATTGTGGTCAGAAAAGATACTTGATACAATTTCAATTTTCTTAAATTTACCAAGGCTTGATTTGTGACCCAAGATATGATCTATCCTGGAGAATGTTCCATGAGCACTTGAGAAAAATGTGTATTCTGTTGTTTTTGGATGGAGTGTCCTATAAATACCAATTAAGTCCATCTTGTTTAATGTATCATTTAAGGCTTGTGTTTCCTTATTTATTTTCATTTTGGATCATCTGTCCATGGGTGAAAGTGGGGTGTTAAAGTCCCCTACTATGAATGTGTTACTGTCGATTTCCCCTTTTATGGCCGTTAGTATTTGCCTTATGTATTGAGGTGCTCCTATGTTCGGTGCATAAATATTTACAATTGTTATATCTTCTTCTTGGATCGATCCCTTGATCATTATGTAGTGTCCTTCTTTGTCTCTTTTAATAGTCCTTATTTTAAAATCTATTTTGTCTGATATGAGAATTGCTACTCCAGCTTTCTTTTGGTTTCCATTTGCATGGAATATCTTTTTCCATCCCCTTACTTTCAGTCTGTATGTGTCTCTAGGTCTGAAGTGGGTCTCTTGTAGACAGCGTATATAAGGGTCTTGTTTTTGTATCCATTCAGCCAATCTGTGTCTTTTGGTGGGAGCATTTAGTCCATTTACATTTAAGGTAATTATCAATATGTATGTTCCTATTCCCATTTTCTTAATTGTTTTGGGTTCGTTATTATAGGTCTTTTCCTTCTCTTGTGTTTCTTGTCTAGAGAAGTTCTTTTAGCATTTGTTGTAAAGCTGGTTTTGTGGTGCTGAACTCTCTCAGCTTTTGCTTGTCTGTAAAGGTTTTAGTTTCTCCATCAAATCTGAATGAGATCCTTGCTGGGTAGAGTAGTCTTGGCTGCAGGTTTTTCTCCTTCATCACTTTCAGTATGTCCTGCCACTCCCTTCTGGTTTGTAGGGTTTCTGCTGAGAGATCAGCTGTTAACCTTATGTGGATTCCCTTGTGTGTTATTTTTTCCCTTGCTGCTTTTAATATGTTTTCTTTGTATTTAACTTTTGACAGTTTGATTAATATGTGTCTTGGCGTATTTCTCCTTGGATTTATCCTGTATGGGACTCTCTGTGCTTCCTGGGCTTGATTAACTATTTCCTTGCCCATATTAGGGAAGTTTTCAACTATAATCTCTTCAAATATTTTCTCAGTCCCTTTCGTTTTCTCTTCTTCTTCTGGAACCCCTATAATTCGAATGTTGGTGCGTTTAATGTTGTCCCAGAGGTCTCTGAGACTGTCCTCAGTTCTTTTCATTCTTTTCTCTTTATTCTGCTCTGCAGTAGTTATTTCCACTATTTTATCTTCCAGGTCACTTATCTGTTCTTCTGCCTCAGTTATTCTGCCAGTGATCCCATCTAGAGTACTTTTAATTTCATTTATTGTGTTGTTCATCGTTTCTTGTTTCATCTTTATTTCTTCTAGGTCCTTGTTAACTGTTTCTTGCATTTTGTCTATTCTATTTCCAAGATTTCGGATCATCCTTATTATCATTATTCTGAATTCTTTTTCAGGTAGACTGCCCATTTCCTCTTCATTTGTTAGGTCTGGTCATTTTTATCTTGCTCCTTTATCTGCTGTGTGTTTTTCTGTCTTTTCATTTTGCTTATCTTACTGTGTTTGGGGTCTCCTTTCTGCAGGCTGCAGGTTCGTAGTTCCCGCTGTTTTTGATGTCTGTCTCCAGTGGCTAAGGTTGGTTCAGTGGGTTGTGTAGGCTTCCTGGTGGAGGGAACTAGTGCCTGTGTTGTGGTGGATGAGGCTGGATCTTGTCTCTCTAGTGGGCAGGTTCACGTCTGGTGGTGTGTTTTGGGGTGTCTGTGGCCTTATTATGATTTTAGGCAGCCTCTCTGCTAATGGGTGGTGTTGTGTTCCTGTTTTGCTTGTTGTTTGGCATAGGTTGTCCAGCACTGTAGCTTGCTGGTCTTTGAGTGAAGCTGGGTGCTTGTGTTAATAAGATGGAGGTCTCTGGGAGATTTTCGCTGTTTGATATTATGTGGAGCTGGGAGGTCTCTTGTTGACCAGTGTCCTGAAGTTGGCTCTCCCACCTCAGAGTCAGAGCCCTGACTCCTGGCTGGAGCACCAAGAGCCTTTCATCCACACGGCTCAGAATAAAAGGGAGAAAAAGTAGAGAGAATTAGTAGAAGTATGAGGAAAGAAAGAAGGAAAGGAGGGAAGGAAGGAAGGAAGAAAGAAAGAAGCAAAGAAGGAAAGAAGGAAAGAAGGAAAGAAAGGAGGGAGGGAGGAAGGAAGGAAGGAGGGAAAGAAGGAAAAAAGACAGAAAGAAAGAAGATACAGTAAAAATAAAATAAAGTATAAATAAGTTATTGAATTAAAAAATACTTATTTAGAAAAAAAAAAAGGGACGGATAGAACCTTAGGACAAATGTTGGAAGCAAAGCTATACAGACGAAATCTTACACAGAAGCATACACATATACACCCTCACAAAAAGAGGTAAAGGGGGAAAAATCATAAATCTTGCTCTCAGAGACCACCTCCTCAATTTGGGATGATTCGTTGTCTAAAGGAGGGAAGTAAGGAAGGAAGGAAAGAAAGAAAGAAAGAAAGAAAAGTATAATAAAGTTATTAAAATTAATTATTAAGAAGAAAATTTTAAAAAAAAACCATGGACGGATAGAACCCTAGGACAAATGGTGGAAGCAAGACTATACAGACAAGATCTCACACAGAAGCATACACATACACATTCACAAAAAGAGGAAAAGGGAAAAAAATCATAGATCTTACTCCTAAAGTCCACCTCCTTAATTTGGGATGATTGGTTGTCTATTCAGGTATTCCACAGATGCAGGGTTTATCAAGTTGATTGTGGAGCTTTAATCCGCTGCTTCTGAGGCTGCTGGGAGAGATTTCCCTTTCTCTTCTTTGTTCTCACAGCTCACAGGGGCTCAGCTTTGGATTTGGCCCTGCCTCTGCGTGTAGGTCGCTGGAGGGCGTCTGTTTTTTGCTCAGACAGGACGGGGTTAAAGGAGCCGCTGATTTGGGGGCTCTGGTGCACTCCGGCCGGGGGGGAGGGAGGGGCACTGCGTGCGGGGCTGGCCTGCGGCGGCAGAGGCCGGCATGACTTTACAGCAGCCTGAGGCCCGCCCTGCGTGATCCCGGGAACCTGGCAGTGGCGGGCTGCACAGGCTCCGCGGAAGAGGGGTGTGGAGAGTGACCTGTGCTCGCACACAGGCCCCTTGGTGGCGGCAACAGCAGACTTAGCGTCTCCTGCCCGTCTCTGGGGTCCGCGCTAATAGCCGCGGCTCGCGCCCGTCTCTGGAGTTCCTTTAAGCAGCGCTCTTAAACCCCTCTCCTCGCGCACCAGGAAACAAAGAGGGAAGAAAAAGTCTCTTGCCGCTTCGGCAGGCGCAAGCTTTTCCCCGGACTCCCTCCCGGCTAGCCGTGGTGCACTAACCCCATCAGGCTATGTTCAAGCCACCAACCCCAGTCCTCTCCCTGGCTCCGTCCGAAACCGAAACCGGAGCCTCTCAGCTCGCAGCCCTGCCCGCCCCGGCGGGTGAGCAGACAAGCCTCTCGGGCTGGTGAGTGCCGGCACCGATCCTCTGTGTGGGAATCTCCCCACTTTGCCCTCCGCACCCGTTGCTGTGCTCTCCTCCGTGGCTCCGAAGCTCCCCTCTCCGCCTCCCGCAGTCTCCGCCCGCGAAGGGGCTTCCTAGTGTGTGGAAACTTTTCCTCCTTCACAGCTCCCTCCCACTGGTGCAGGTGCCGTCCCTATTCTTTTGTCTCTGTTTTTTCTTTTGCCGTACCCAGGTACGTGGGGGAGTTTCTTGCCTTTTGGGAGGTCTGAGGTCTTCTGCCAGCGTTCAGTAGGTGTTCTGTAGGAGTTGTTCCACGTGTAGATGTATTTCTGGTGTATCTGTGGGGAGGAAGGTGATCTCCGCGTCTTACTCTTCCGCCATCTTCAAGGTCCCCCTGCACTCTCTTTTGGAGCAGCTTAATTTCCTCAGCACTCGCACACGTTCACGAACACCGTTCTGGCACGTCCCACATGGCGTTGAAGTCTTACGTGTTGCCCTAGTCTGAGCTGCACTCAGAATAACCCTCGGCTTCGCATTCCATCTAGGACTTCGGATTCCCTCTTTTGATTAAGCTAGTTTGAATTGAATTTCTGTCACTTCCAATCAGTGCTCTGGTGTGACTGTGGGCAGAGCTGGAATGCGAACCTCATAGTTTCCTCTGTTCTTAGGCTCAGCTGTATGGTGAGAGGAGGAATTACAAGTCAGAGCTAATATTATTGCAGAATTTGTCCCCATGGATCCAGTTTCAGGGCCCACCTCACCCAGACAATCAGCATGTCTGGTGGGCTACAGTCCACCTGGATCTCCAGTTCCCTAGGCTTTGGGGAGGGAGGACAGTGGTTTATTTGCCATGTGATGTAGAGGACCGGTAGCCAGAGAGAACGTTTTTCAGGTTGTTAAATCGTTGTAAGTCAACCTTGTCCTGCCCCCATAAATCCAGCTCAAAATCTTCTGAGTTTTCTAAATGAATAGAATAGAAAATGAATAGAAAGTTATAAATTGCCTTCTTCCATTAAGTAAAAGTCCTATTCTTGTTCACTAAAGACTAAGAGGGTTTTCTCCCAGTTCCTATGGTACCTCCTCAAACATACGCACACATGCACACATACAGGCATGCACGCACAGAGACACACATGTGCACATAAGCAGTCTTAAACTGGGAAAGAATAACAGCATGGCATCCTGAAGTCTACCCGTGGATGGGGAGAGATAAGAGACAAAGAAGGAAAGACTAGATGCTGGTTACCTACCTTGTTTTGAATATGAGCCACAAATCCAGTATGGAAACTCCCTCCATCTGCTGTTCCCCTCCAAGCAGGTGGCGTATTACAGTTACTGCTCCTTCTCACTCTGAGTTCAATGTCAAGTAGTGGTTCCCAAACTTTTGTAGGCACCTGGATCATCTGGGGAGCTTATTAAAAAGATCTCTGATAGGGTGTATCTGGGGTAGGGCCCAGGCATTTGTTGTCCTAAGTAAGCCCTTTTGATGATTCTGATATGTGTGACCTTCTGATTAGCCTTAATAACCGAGCGCCACAGTGAACATCTGAAATCCTGGTTCTCTGTTGATGCTGCATTTTGCTTTCTCCACCTCCTAAGCAAAGGTAGACTGTTTCAGGTTAGCCTCAGACTTTTCTCTTTCTACACTTTTATTTCTATCATTTTTCCCCCATCCTTAAATTCTGAATTTCATGTTTCCCCAACCTCATCTCCTATTTTTATCTTGGAAAAAATTACTACTGGTGGACAAGCTCATGATCACAGGTGGTCTAAATGTTCTGGCATTATGTACCCCCCTGGATTTGTTAATACGTCTGGAAGCTTTGGCAATGGAGACAGAGATGACTACAGAGTTCAGTTCTATGTGGCTAGGTGTTTACAACTTTGCTTCCTATTGGCATCAGCAGATGCTTATTCTAATAATGAAGTAATGAAGAAGAAGCCTTCCTGGTTATTTTGGTACTTAACTCTGGAAGAAAGTATCAGTGAATGATTGATAAAGAGGAGAAACCTTCCAAAATTGTATCCTACCAGTTTTTTTCTCTCATTTCTATCAAATTTGTCTTAGATACAAATGATATCTAATGATATTTATGTCTTATTGTCATAAGATAAAGGCAAAGGTTTTTTGCATCCTTTCCCTTCTTGATATTAGGAAACTCTCTTGCTATAATCTGCTTGCCAAGCCTTGCTTCATGGCTGGATAGTTGATCTATATTTCCCTATTTCAGACGTGGCACTGGTTTTCATGCAAGTGTATGTGTTGAACAGGAAATGGTCTTTGCAGATGCAAAGGAGCCAAAGATCTCTGCTGATTCCTAGCTTATCCTCTAGAGGATTTGTCTAAATCCATAGCAAATGTCTGCGTTAGAAAGCAGCATCTCTAATTCTCCCTAGACTGTACCTCTTTGAAGTCTGAGTGCTGTCTGGAGCCTGTCCTGTTTTCTGGGAATCCCCAGCATGTAGCACAGTGCCCAGCAAGTAAAAACTGCATATTTATTAAGTCTTAAATATGTGTCTAATATTACGTGAACATCACACTGGGAGCAAAGAGAAAGTCCTACTAGCTTTCAGAGAGCAAACAGGTCAACATACAGCAAAAAAGTTGGAAATGTTCAGAGTTCTTAACAAAACAATGGAAGCTGGAAGACAATAAAAAAAATACCTTCAAAATCCTGAAGGAAAGTGTTGTTGAACCTGGAATTCTATACCCAGCCCAACTGTTAATTAAGAATGAGATTAGTATAAACATATATTCAGACTTGCAAGTTCTTAGTATTTACCTCTCAAGAATCCTTTCTCAGCAAGTACTGAACAATATACTCCTTCAGAAAGGAAGGATCATGAATCAAAAGCAGGGGTTCCAGTGCATCAGAGAGGTTGGGCTCCCGGGATGCTGGTGACCAGGTACAGAGCATGGCCAACGTGTGTTGGTGCAGGTCAGAAGGCTCCAGAGGCGTTCTTCAAAAAGACAAAACTGACAAGCTACCTGATACACCTGAAATGACGGAGAGACGATTTAGACAATGAGCAGAGTGTTTGGGGTTAAATTTATGGAAAGTATAGATAACTAAGCAATTGAAAGGGAGAAAAGTATTTAAAACAGGGACAATAAAATATACAGGAAAGGAAAAAAATCATCATAATATACTGATTGCCTCAGCTGTGATTAGTGTTTACATAATCATAACAATAGAAACAAAGAATATTGATACAACCAAAATTAACTCTATTAGGAGGAAGGAGGACAGTTAGGGTGCTTGTAGATAGTTGAACACTGGGGTGAAAGAGAGTGGCTAGTCCACTGTTTTCCACAGTGGCTAGTCCATAGGTTTGCCTACATCTGAGAAGTCAAAAAGTAGCAATATAACCATTTTATTTAAAAAATCAGAAACAAATACACAAAAGAACCAGCCCCCAAAATTGAAATTGGTTACTGTGAGAAATAGGGGAGGATGTTGGGCTTCCGTTCTTTTCTAGTAAGCTTTGTAGACATCTTTATATTTTTGAACCATGAGCAGATATTTTTTATATATAAATAAAAACCAACAAACCAACAAAACAATTGCATCATGTGGACAACCGTTCAGATCACACACGATCGTGGAAGCCTCTTCAGTGAGCTGCAGTCAGTTCACGCACAGGGAGCTCTCTCCTCTTTGTAGCTCCTGGTCACACCCTCCAGAAGGGAACGTCCTCTCTTCAGAAGGTGGTACATGAATGGCTAGGAGTAAACCCATCATCTATTCAGCTGGGCGAGTGTGATGTTTTCATGCAACTCTTACTACAACTGTTGACCCCAGAGACATTTGCCATGACCTAAAAAAATATCATTAAGGTTTCAGCTATTTTTATGCCAAGTAATGTACTCAACAAACATCCTTCCATCTCCCCAGGGCCTTAGCCCTTCCTAAAACTCCCCAAATCCCATCGAAGGACGATTGAAGGGGGAAGGTCAGCAAGAGAAAAAAGAATCCAGTTGTCTCATTAATAACACATCCCGTGTTGGTGTTGGTAATGGGAATTTGGACATGGCATCATTGAAAAGAGCTCCCTCTTGAGCATCACTGAAATGACCCCACTGGAAACAACTGTCTGACTGTGTTACAAGAACTGGCGTTATAAACGCACCATCGGCTATTTTGGGATACCAGGAAGCCTTAAAAGCACATACATGGGAAAAAGAATAAACAAGGACATCCACTGGTCACAGGAGTTGGAGTACTTTAGGTGCTAAGACTCCATCCTGCCTTGTCATTTGAGAGCTGTTTGGTAGCAGAACAGTGTAAGGGAAAATGTTCAGGTTTGCGATCATATCAATATCTAACTCCTTTATGACTGGTTCTGTGACAAATCCTCCATGTTTCATTTTCCTCACGTATAAAATGGGAATAACTATTTCGTCATAGGATTACTATAAAAGTAAGATGGAACCACTGTTATTAATTAATTATTAATTCCTGAGCCCTGCATCTTCATTCATCTTTGATGACTTGTACAGAAGATATCACTTGGCACACAGAGGATTTTCAGGAAGAATCTGTCAAATTAATAACATACATTGAGTGGATTAACACAGAGCCAGATATTGGGAGATTAGTACTGACCCTCGTCTTCGTTCCTTTCTCCCAGCAACCTTCACCCCTTCCTTTCAACCATGAAGAAACTGAGAACCTCAGATGTTAAATGGTGTGTGTGAGTTAATGGCAGAAATTAAATTTGGACTAAGGTTGACAGATTAGGCAAAAAATATATATATACAGGACACCCAGTTAAAGTTAAACTTCAGATAGATAAGAAATAATATTTGGGACATAACACTAAAAAAAAAACCTGTTGTCTCTCTGAAATTCAGCTTTAAGTGGGCAGCGTATATTTTATCAGACAGCTCTAATTTGGATGAAAATCCTGTCTGAGAGTGCAAGACTCATTCCAATTGATCATGCTGGTCTAGAGAGGAAAGTGGTGAGAAGTCCAAGCAGTGGGAGCCCGGCTGGGAGATCAGGGAGAGGGAGGCCCAGATGTGCATATACAGGATATACATCTACACAGTGGGGTGTGCCTGGTGGAAATGCGACACCCCCGCCAGATGGGAAGGGATGTGCCTGGATGGGAAGAGCATTTGACACACTCCAAAGAATCAGCAACTGATTGCTAATTCCCATCCAGTTGGCAGCCCACCTATGGTTCTTTCCAGTGTCCTGCGACACAGAGCTCTGAGAGGAGCCACCTCGTCCATCATCTCTGCCTTCCTTTCCCTCTGGGGCCTGTATTATCAGGTTTATGCATTAGATGTCTCATTCCTTATCTGGATTATTTACAGAGAATGTTGTAGGTTATGTGTTGGTATTTTGCAGATGAGGTAGCAAGGCCAAATTTTCCTTAGCTGTTCAAATCTGTGCTTGTTTCCTGGGGAACGCAGGGCTGTGGGGTGGCTTCTGAATCAGTCTTTTGGGTGACCCTGATGAAACTTGGTGGGAAACCACATAAAACTGTATAACAACATCTCTGTTCTTCCCCGGTAACACACGCTGTCCATTCAGTCCAAACCAGCATAGTCACAGTGAACTGCTCCCCACTTTTCTCAAAATCCCCCATGAAATTGACAGAGTTAGTACTCAAGAACCAGGGGCGACTTCTTCTGCCCAGAGACACGTTTGCACTGTGGAGCTGTCAGGGGATGGCTGTAAAACAGGGTTATGCTTGAACCACAGGTAAGAAAACAAGTTAGTACGGGAGCAATCGAAACTTCCCTCCTGCCAAGAAAGATCAACAGAAACTATGAGCAGGAAAAAAAAAAAAACAAAAAAACAAAAAAAACTTCAAGGTAAATGGAATGGTTTCGGCTTAAAGAAAGGCTGATTGTTTTAAAAAAAACCTCCATAGACCTGGCAGGATTATTAAAGAAGTGATTACTGAGGATAAGGAAATGGAGATTTCAGATGAATATGCAAATAACTAAAGTTATGTTTAATGCAAAGAAGTAAGCGAACAGCAGAAATAATTAAAAGCTGTTAAGACATATGTCTGTTTGGCTGGCACATATGTTATTAAAAACAAGAGACTCTAAAGCCAGTTGCCTCTAAGAATCTGTCTTTGCCACAAACCATTTCCATGAATAATATGTACAATAATATTTTACACCCATGGAGTGCCTTTCATCAAACACATTAGGGTTTCCACACTCCATCTCGCTCTTCAGTAGACAGCACTCACTGTGGAAGTAACTCACCTCTGGTCTCATTGAAAGCAGCCAGCTGTGGTTACCTGTTCCAGCCAATGTTAGTGATCTGCGGTTGGACCCCAGGACACCAGGGGTCCATCAAATTTTTTTGATTTGGCTAAAGTTAAGGGAAATAATGGGAAGCGTGCCATATTAAGTACCAACTGCTTGGAGGGTCAACCTATAAGAGACCAAAGACAGTTAAGATTAGGTTTACTTATTTATTTTTTTAAATAAATTTATTTATTTGCCTTTTCGTTGTTTTTTTTGGCTGCATTGGGTCTTCGTTGCTGCACGTGGGCTTTCTCTAGTCGTGGGGAGCGGAGGTCACTCTTTGTTGCGGTGCGTGGCCTCTCATTGCGGCATCTCTTGTTGCGGAGCAGGGGCTCTAGGTGCATGGGCTTCAGTAGTTGTGGCTTGCGGGCTCTAGAGGGCTTAGTTGCTCCGTGGCATGTGGGATCTTCCTGGACCAGGGATCAAACCCGTGTCTCCTGCATTGGCGGGCAGATTCTTAACCACTGTGCCACCAGGGAAGCCCTTAAGATTAGGTTTGATGGCAAATAACAAAAACCCAAATAACAGTGACTTCAGTAAGTAGAATTTATTTCTGTCTTATAGAGATGAAGTTGAGGTGGTCATTCCAGGATTGACATGAAGCCTCCATGACTCTCCCATTTTGTAGAGCCACCGTTTATAACAAGTGGCTTCTACTCAGTCAAGAAGCTGGCTCAAGTGTCCTGCAGTCCTCACACCTGCACTCATCCAGCTGGGAGGATGAGGGGGAAGGAAGGGATGCCCACTCCATGTAAGGTGGTTATTGGAAGCTACACATACTCTCCCACTCATCCTGTCAACTGGAGCTTAGTCACCTGGTAATATCTGGCTAGAAGGAGGCTGGTGAATGTGTTCTTTATTCTGAGTGGCTATGGAGTTTCTTGAAAATCAGGTCTCTGTTACTAAAAAGGAGAGTACACATATTGAGGAGCAACTAGCTACATCTTTAACAGGACCCTACAGCTTCCCCAAATCTATTGTGTTTAGATGCCTATTAACTTATGTATCAACACATGGTGATTATTCATTGAGTGCAGGGGCCTGAGTATAACACAATCCCCAATGTGGAGTGACCCATTCATTTTTCCTGTAAGAGATGTAAAATATAAGCCATTAGAGCTTTAGATGATACACTCAAATATACACTTATAATTCTTGATTAATGAATTTAGTTACTGACTTATATTTAAAATCACTTATTATAAAAGGTAACATTAATTTAATAAATAATATTTTCCACTTATAGTTTATGAAACAATTATTAATAAACTGTTCACAGGTATACTTGACATCTGTCTCTCTTGAGCTAGAGTTTCTAACAGTATCTATGAAGGTAAACTTTGAATTATCAATGGAGTTATTATTTTCAATTATTATTTGAATCATCACAGTCAGCCACCACAATCATCATGGAGATTGTATCTATTTAGGTTCTGTGTGGTTCAGATGATAAATTGACACATGAATTCTTGATCTTGCTAAATGAATCAGGAGTCACTGGAGATCAGAAAATCAATTTGTTTGAGTAGTCACATACCATCATCACTCTGAAAAAAAACAGGATGCTAGTGGTCTGTTGGTCATGCTGTATAAAGAGAGGTACACTGAGAGCAGTGCTGCATGTGACTCAGCATTTGCCTTTCATGGTGGTGTCAGAGGGATGGTGGGGCTCATCATAGCAGTTGCTCTTGATGGAATCATTCTTGGAATGTTAGAGGAGCTTCAGCATTTAGAAATTTAAATTTTGAATTGTATTATATTTGATATATTTCATTATAAAATAATTTAAATTATTTATCTATACTGTCCATTAGATAGTCCAGAGCAGTGATTCTCCGATTTGCCTGGGTATCGTAATCACTTGGGCAAATCTGTTTTAAATTACAGACTCCTGGGCCCCACGTAAGACCTACTGAATGAAGATTCCTGGGACAGGATCCTGGAATCTCCATTTTTCCAAAGTTTCTGAGGAGACTCTGAGGCAGGCAACCTGACATTATTCCGTGGACCGGGATTTGGGAAACATTGGCTAAAACTTTCGAGAATGATCTACTCAGGGTTTGGGGGATGGGGTCAGAATTCAGGAGGCAAGACTCTTTGGCAAAAGTGGAGAAAAGGGCACTTGAATAAATAAGATGTGATTTAGAAAACCTATGACTAGGTTTATTTTGTTTTCTGTTTTTTTTTTTTTAAACTGCTGTGAAAGATTGTTTTTACAGCAAGTGTATTCCAAGTGATGCCTCTAGCTTTACTGTTTCTCAGTATCTCTAACAGCTTTCCTTTCCCTTTGTGTGCTCTCTTGTATTCCAGTGCCCACCTCACTAAGTAGGCTCTTAGCTCTAGTGTATCATAATGTCTCTCTTCACTTTTATCAATGTACAATCAAATCATTGGATGTTGATTTAGAAGTGAAATTTGGCAGAGAGTTCCACTGCTCATTTATAAAGTGTGCAGGGTATCAAGGAAATCAGTTACTTCATACATCAAAATCTCAGAAGGTGCTCCCACCACGCCCACCCCATGCTCGACTTATCTGATAGTATATCACAGTTCAAACATGAAAAAGTTAGACAGTGAATGAATGTGAAATTTGTGTAAGGTTATCTTATTCTATTTCTTTTTTTTAATTCTATTTCTTAATTAGAATTTATTTAGAATACTGTCCAGAAAACCCAGGATAGAAATTTTTACTGTCAACCAGTTTACAGAACTGGCCATTTCATCTTCATCTAGTAATAATATGTTCCTCACGTAGAGCGACCATCAGAACAGGCAGGAGCGTGTGAGTGTGGTGGAGTATGGAAGTTTAGGAGACGTTTAGTAAACTGCACCTCTGCACTGTGCAGAGCAAGACCTTCTGTTATCTAAGCAGAGACCTACTCAGACATGTTCCTGTTTACAAGAAAGAGGAAGGCAAAACTATATCTTAAACCGTTTCTCTTCCTTTCTCCCTCAAAACCCTCTACTTCTTTGTGGTATGTGATAGCTATCTCCCATGCTTCCTAGCATCTCTCTCTTTCTCTGAAGACTGGCTCCTCACCTGGAAAGCCCTATTTCTGGGTTTGCTCATCCATCTACTTTCTCATTAGCTGCCACCAAGCAGCTGATCACTGGTGGACAAAGTCACCCAAGGCTTCCTTGTAAATTTAAATCCACATATCTCAGGCGGGCACTTTCTACCACCCAGTGGTCCTGAGTGTTTGCTTGGTTTGCCCTCCTGTTTGCTTTCATAGTCTATAAGATCTTACAGATCAGATCATGTGACCCTTCCTTGGTTTGCTTTCCCCTCCGGCCCATGCCCTCTCCTTACTTCATTGCTCAGTAATTTTAGAATGAGTTTCTAATCTGGCTGTCTCCAATTTCTTGTTGCCACCTCCAAATCACTTTCCAGTGCAGTCTGACCTATACCCCATTATCACTGAGACCTTCTTCCCATGCCAATGAGCCGTTCCCTGTGCTGTTCTCTCACCATAGCAATCAGCATTGTGGACCACTCTTCCACCACCTCCCTGTCTTGAGCCCCTAGAACCTTGCTCTTCTGTCTCCTCTGCTGATTTTTCACTCCCTCCTACAGACTCTTTCTCCTCTACCAACTCCAAATCGTGGTCTTGGGCCCTCCTCTCTTTCCTAACTTCACATTTTCCTAAGTAATTTAATTCTACTGTCTCTAGGCTGATGATCTCCAAATCTCTGTCTCCAGACAGACACCCTGGACTTTCTTCTTGACACCTCCTTCTACATGAATAATAGACACCTCAGAAATGATATTCCAAAACAGAGCTCTCAGTTTCTACTCCTTGCTCCAAAATCATCACTTCCACGGATTCTCCATTTTCATCTTCTGAGATAAAAACCAAAGTTTCCTTCTCGATTTCACATCTTCTTTCAACATGTTTCACATCTTCTTTCGTACATGTGTTTAAGGGGAAAATAAGATCATGTATAATAAAACTGTTAGAAATTCTAAGCAAAAATGTATGTTAAACTAAGGAAGAATTTTATGAAAACTCACAAAACCATTATATATGGTGACTGAAGTGGAAAAGTTATAATGCTGACAGTTTGTATCAAATTAAGAGAGTAAAAAAAATTTCAGTAGTAGCCCATACTTAAAAATAACAGAAGTGGTTGCTTATGCCAATTGGGCATTTCAAGAGAAGAAACCTAAACACGATCTCCATTTAGATTTCAGAGGTGAGTTGCACAAAGGAAAGAATCTTGAACTGTACCTTGAATCACATTAATTTGATCAAATCACAGGACAGCATTGAGCTTTTTAATGGGATGTAATTAAGTTTCTTCCTGGAAGTTTGATGATGCCACTGGGTCAGCGCTTTTTTTTTTTTTAATAACCTGACCTCAAACACCTTTTCCTCTTCTCATTCTAAATGCAAGATAAAATAACAACAAGGGTTGCCTTTTATGTCATCATAAATCACATTCAAAGATGATAGGATAATGGCAGGGGAAGAGAGAGATGTAGAATCATGCACACTTTGGCAATGAAGAGGCTGGGACAGTGATTGCCAACCTGTGGGTTCCTGATAGCTGTAAAGGAACATATGTGAGAGAGGAGGGTATGTTGTGTTATAAACAGAAGACCACAAATCTGTATATGAGATACATTATGTCACAGATATGTATTACTCTCCTTGTTTACATTTAAAAGTGCTACAGTTTATAGCTGAATTCGGAAATTATATATTTTTTAAAATGATATTTAGTAAATAATTGCAAAAAATTGTAAACACTCCCATGAGTTGGTTCATGAGATTTTTGAATATTCTCCACAGATGTATTTGTCATTTTATTTCTATTTTTTATTTACTTTTTAAATTGAAGTATAGTTGATTTACAATGTTGTGCTAATTTCTGCTATACAACAAAGTGACTCAGTTATACACATATATACATACTTTTTAAAAATATTCTTTTCCATTATGATTTATCCCAGGAGATTGTATGTAATTCCCTGTGCTGTACAGTAGGACCTTGTTGTTTATCCATTCTAAATATAATAGTTTGCACCTACTAACCCCAAACTCCCAGACCATCCCTCTCCCTCCCCCTCTCCCCCTTGGCAGCCACAAGTCTGTTCTCTGTGTCTGTGACCCACAGATATATTTGAATTCATACCTCATGCCTTAAAGCAGAATAAATTTCAAATGAATCCAAGACATAAATGCAAAATACAAACTTATAAGAAGAAACCACAAGAAGATATTTTAAAAATAATCCTAGGGACCTTTTAATATGGCATAAAACCAAAAAGCTATGAAAAAAAGTTTTGAATTGTGTTTAAAAAAACCCCAAACTATCTACACGCTAAAAACTACCGTAGTCGAAACACAAATGAAGAAGCATTTGTGATGCATATTATAAAGGGCTCTTTTTTTAAAAAATAAATTTATTTTATTTATTTATTTTTGGCTGCGTTGGGTCTTCATTGCTGCATGCGGGCTTTCTCTAGTTGCAGCGAGCAGGGTCTACTCTTGGTTGTGGCACGCGGGCTTCTCATTGAGGTGGCTTCTCTTGTTGCAGAGCACAGGCTCTCGGTGTGCGGGCTTCAGTAGTTGTGGCACATGGGCTCAGTAGTTGTGGCACATGGGCTTAGTTGCTCCGTGGCATGTGGGATCTTCCTGGACCAGGGCTCAAACCCATGTCCCCTGCATTAGCAGGCAGATTCTTAACCACTGCGTCACCAGGGAAGTCCCATAAAGGGCTCTTTTCATCAATATATAAAGAGCTCCTAAAATCAATAAGAAAGGGCAGACAACTCAATAGATAAAAGGGCATAGTTTATGATAAAATAGTTTAAAGGCAGGAAGTACAAATAGATCTTAAATAAGTGAAAACATACTCAAGCTCACTTAGAATAGTAGAAGTACAAAGTAAAACCTCATAGAAATATATTCTATCATATTCTTAGAGAACTAAGGGTTTAATGCACATTCTCCTGGCAAATACATGAAGTAGAAACTCTCTTACATCGCTGATAGAGTATAAATGGGTGCATCTCTATGAGATGAAATTTAGCACTGGTTTAAAAGTTACAAATGTGTATGCCATTTTCCCTAGCATTTCCACCTTAAAGAATTTATCCAGCAGATTTAATCCACACACCTATGAAATAGATTATCTAATGGGTTACTTATTGCAGCATCATCGGTCATAACAAAAGACTGGAAATAATCTAAATGTCCATCACTAGGTCAGTAGTTAAAAAATCTATACGGTAGAATACTGTGTAGCTATAAAGAATGGTTAGACTCTTTTTGTGGATATATGAAACTATCTCTTGTTTCATACTGTTAAATGAAAAGAAAAGCAATATGCAAAATAGCAAACATAGCATGTTGCCAGTTGCACAAGAGAGGAGAAAACAATCTGTCCTTTTGTTCATGGAGAACATAGCTTGGAAACTAAATGAGAATCTGATGGCATGGGTTGCCTCTGGGGAGAACAGGATGGAGAAAAGGAGTTTGTACTGTGTATCCTGATACACATTCACATTTTTAATAAGATGGAAGAGGCTTATGAAGCAGAGCATGAGCAGAAGTGTTTGACAACTGCATCTCTGGTCCATTGCTGAGTTTTGAGCCCTGATAGTGATACTAAGGGTTTGGGAGGCGATGTGGTTTGCTCTGTGTCAGGCAGCTCAGTAGCGAGGTTCAAGCAGGCCTCTACACTCAGTCCAGGCCTCTTCTCCACTTCAGGTTTTGGGCAGAAAGGGGAGCAGAGTAGGAATGGCTAATCCCAGCATTAGGAAACAGCCAAAAAATGCATGACAGAAAACATGGAGATCAGAAAACGTATAGCATGTCCAGGGACCCAGTGGGTGGAAGAAGGAGGTAGCATAATGTATAAAAGAGTCAAAAATAGAGAGGTGAGCCCAGAATGCAGTGGAGGAGGGGTGGTGAGAAGGACAATGAGGGAATGGAAGGTTCTTCTGTAGAGTCTGGACTTTTTCACGTGTGGGCAGTGGGGAACTGAGGATGGGCTTTTAACTTATGACTAATGTGAACACGTGTGGACTTGGATTTAAAGGTACTCTTCTGATTACAGTGTGTGAAATTGGCTGATGCCAAAAAGACCAAAACAGGCAGGATTGAGCCAAAATGCTGGTGGGGATGCAATATTGCATACATACTTAAAAAAAATGAAAGCTATTATTTCTATACTGTGTATGGATAAATGAGGGCTAATAGCTACATTAGTCTTAGTAACACATCCAAATAACTTTTGAATTGCTGCATAAGATCTGTGCATCTCTACAGGTGACTTGGTTTGGAAGTATTATTGCTAAAGTTCATCTGAACGCCCACAGGCATCAATGCTTCCAGTGCCCACCATGCCATCAAATTACTTTGTCTCTTTCTTTATTAATTGTGTGCTATTGTGATAGTTAATTTTATGTGTCAACTTGGAGGGTATTAATGAATGAGATTCACATTTAAATCAGGGGACTCAAGAGTAAAGAAAATTGCTCTCCCTGATGTGGGTGGGCCTCACCTAGTCAGTTGAAGGCATGAATAGAATAAAAAGACTGGCCTTCTCAAGCAAAGGAAATTCTCCAGCAGATGGCCTTCCAGCCTTCAGACTTTATTTGTGCCACTGGCTCTCCTGAGTCTCCACCTGCTCGCCCAAACTGCAGATTTGAACTTGTCAGCCCCCATAATTCCAGGACCAGTTCCTTATAATAAATCATCTCCTATTGATCCTGTTGGTTATTGGTTCTCTTTCTCTAAAGAACCCTGACTAATACAGCTCTAACACCTCATAATTCCTGCATCTGTGATAAGTGGATTTTTTTTAGATAGTTAAAGCTCATTTTTTAAAGCATTTAAAAAATGCCCTTTAAAGTGGTGACATCAAAACATGCAGAACATGGTATATATGTACAATGGAATACTACTCAGCTATAAAAAAGAATGAATTTTGCCATTTGCAGCAATGTGGATGGACTTGGAGGGCATTATGTTAAGTGAAATAAGTCAGACAGAGAAAGACAAATACTGTTTGATATCACTTATATGTGGAATCTAAAAAATACAACAAACTAGTGAATATAACAAATAGAAGCATACTGACAGATATAACGAACAAACTAGTTGTTACCATTGTGGGGGAGGGGCAGTATAGGGGTAGATGATTAAGAGGTACAAAGTATTAGGTATAAAATAAGCTACAAGGATGTATTGTGTAACATGGGGAATATAGTCAATATTTTACAATAACTATAAATGAAGTATAACCTTTAAAAATTGTGAATCACACCTGTAACTTATATAATATTATACAGCAACCATACTTCAATTAAAAAACACGCAGAAAAGAAATACCCAAATTCTAACTACACAGCTTGAATTATCGCAGTGTGAGTATACTACCTTCCAGACTGAGAGAGAGGACGTAAGTACCCTAGAGAAGTGCCTGCTTCTTGTCATTAGGTCTGCCTTGCTCCCAGAAGTGACCTCTCTTACAGATCTCCATAACACCCTGATTCGTTTTTATCATCTTGAACTTTGTACAGACAGAACCACGTGGTATGTATACCTTTTGTCTTCTTGCTCTCAACATGATGCTTGTAAGTTATGTGTTCATTTCATTGCTATGTAGTTCTACGCGTCTGCTCTTGATGGACATTTGAGTTATTTCCATTTTGGGGCTACTCTGAGAAATGTTGCTATGGACATTCTTGTACCTGTCTTTTGGTTGGACATATATGCACATTTCTATTGGGTATGTACCCCAGTATGGAATTGTTTAGTATGGGAGAGCTTTGTAGATAGTGCCAACAAGTTGTCCACAGTACTTGTACCAATTTACTGAAAGGCAGAGTTCCAGCTGCTTCACAGCCTGGCCAGCATCTGTTCTTGTCAGTGTCTTTAATTGAAGCATTCTGGTAAAAACCTATATGTATAATATTACGATTGCAATGTGCATTTTCATGATGATTAGTTACTTTGGGCACCCTAAAATATGTTTATTGGCCATTTTGATAATGTCTTTTTTTATTGTTGTTGTTCCCATCTTGTTTATTCTGTGCCTGGTTGTTCCTGAGTGGTGCTGATTGCATATGTAGAAATATGTAGAAATATGTAGAAATATGTAGAAATATGTAGAAATATCTTGAGGCTCTGAGCGTGATCATCTTCCTCCTGGAGTGGGTCGTTACCAGTTCTGACAAGCTGGATGTCTAGGTGCGCTGGCAAATGGAGAAAAGCTAGGCAGGGTTGGCTTCAGCCCCCAAGCCAGGTGTGTCTCTAGTTGATACTTGTGTTAGCTTGCTAGGGCTGCCATAAAAATGTACCACAAACTGGGTGGCTTAGAACAACAGATTTATTGTCTCACAGTTCTAGTGGTAGGAAGTGCTAGCAGGGTTAGTTCCTTCTGGAGGAGAATCTGTTCCAGGCCTCTTCCTTGCTTCTGTGTTTTGTTGGCAATCTTTGGTGTTTCTTGGACTGGAGAAGCATCACCCTGATCACTGTCTTCATTTTCACTTGGTGTTCTCCCTGGGTGTATACCTCTGTCCAAATTTCCCCCTTTTATAAAGAGACAGTTATAGTGGATTGGGCCCATCCTAACAACCGCATCTTAATTTGATCATCTGCCAAGACCCTATTTCCAAATAAAGTCACATTCACAGACACTGGGGGTTAGAACTTCCATATCTTTTGGGGACAAAATTCTACTAATAACAGTCCTTATTCCTACTCTGTAACCAAAGGAGGTTTGACTACAGCTGAACTTCCTTGTTGGATCCTAACGCTCCATTTTTGTTCCCTGAGTTCTATGCATGCTTTGCAATTTCATTTAGTTTCTCTTGGTTCTAAGCTGCTGTTTTTGGAATTAGCAGGTGCCTTGAAGAAAAAAAGCCACACTGGGTAGGTTTCCACCATTTCAGATCTTAGCCTCCAGGTTCTCACTGCTTTGCTCTAGGGGTTGCTAGATGAATATAGGATGCTCAGTCACACAAATGTCAGATGAACAATACATAATTTTTAGTGTATGTCCCAAATATTAAATGGCACATACTTACATCAAAAATTATTTGCTATTTATCTGAAACTCAAGTTTAACTGGATGTCTCATATTTTCATTAGTGAAATCAGGCACTCCTACCTAGGTAGATCTAAAATGTCTTCAAACATATTTTTATTTAATGCGTATTTTTGTAATATTTAACATATAGTGTGTGTCATTGTTTTGAGGTAGAAGGTTGTCAGAAGCCAGCTAGTTGGGCATTGCTAGAAAAAAAACTCTCCCTGTTTTTGACAAGTTTTTAACCGGCTTGAGAGGACTGGACAGGCCTTTACTCACCCTGTTCCCTTTGTGCCTGACATACTAAGAACCCAGAATAAATATTGCTGAGATAGGGACGAATTAAATGATGCACTTTATACTAATATACACACCCATTTAATGCCATTTACCTCTGTTGTTATCTCAATTATGATATGGCTAATCTTTATGAGGGAGGGACATAAGTTACTGTCTTAAATTCAATATAAGAATTCTCCTGGGATGCCTTGGAGTAGTGTGTGTGTGTGTGTGTGTGTGTGTGTGTGTGTGTGTGTGTGTGTGTTTTGTTTTGTTTTTTCTTAATGTCCCAAGACTTGCAATTGTTGAGTTCTTGAAATTTTTAAAAAACAAAAGACCAGATTTCCTCTTTTTTTCCCACTGTGAACTAGATATCTTATCTTTCTCATTCTGCTCCTTCAAGGAGCAAGCCTAGACCATCAGGCCCTCTTACCATTTCCCAGTAGAAGGAGAACTGCAGGCGCGTGTTAATAATCTTTGCATGGACTATGCACAGTGTAGAATGAAGCCCTGGGCAGCCCAGGCTGTTTTATTGTTCTGAAGTATTAACAGGTTGAGGACACTTTACTGCTAAAAGAATGGAATGATCAGTAGCTTAATTGAGCTGAACATAAATGGTGCTATTTGAATCTTTTAAAATCTGCAGAGAAATCTTTCCTGAGTTGAATGTTAAATCGAAACAAATCTTTAGAGAATTTCTCTATGTTCACTTACCATACTCCCCCAACTCCCCCACCCCATTACCACAGCAGTAAAAAAGAGCCTTATAAGTTTTAAAAGAGTCCCCTTGACTTTTAATATTAAAATATTGTGTATTTTAAAAAATATTTGTAAGTAAATATTTAGCCTGTGCAAAACTCAGGGTAAGTTTTCTTAAAAATTAAAAAAAAAATTTATCTCTAAGAAACTTTCTGAAGGTCCTGAAATACCAGGTAAAATTACTCAGAGGGAATTATATAATCCAATTGGATGCTATTTTTGTGTCTACAGTTCATTGATCTAGCTTTTCTTAAGCACAAACAACTGCGCATTACCTTTTTCTTTAGGACACATTTCAAGCTGTCAGAGACTAATTAGGTAAATCATCACTAGTATTTTGGGATAATTTATCTCTTTAGTCTTCCCTCAGATCCTTAAGTGATAAACTCCATTTGTCCCTTTCATAAGCCTCTAGGCTCTGAAAGACTTACGGGACTTCTCCAGGTGCCTGCCTCTCTTCCAGGGGACTCAAGACAATTAAAAGTAAGCTAAGTGCCATGCACAGCCCACCAAAGGATCAGGCTGGCTCCGAGAAGCCTGGCACCTCCAACCCGTCACCTGGAGTAGTTAAAAGCATTGGTTTTTACTTCTGTGCTTTTTTTTTTAACTCTTTTTTTCCCCCCGAGTGCTAGGGAATTGGTTTGAGAATCAGCATCTGGATGACATATCTCAAGGAGTCAGACTTTGATGGAATCGCACAGCTCCCACGAGTCTCTGCCCTCTATTTGTTACCTCCTTTAGGATAAGGCACACATTCAGTCTGCGTGTTTGTAGGGGTTTGATGACATTTTCATCATGCCGTAATGTGTCATTCGAAGATTTAGTCTGAAAGCTCCTGACCTTTCTTGCCATGCTAGGGCTTCCACTTGGACGCCATCCTCGGCCAAACTGTGTTTTCGTGTGCCTGGTGGTACAGCCATTCCTGTTCTATGACCCCAGTGATTGCATTCTGTAACCTACAGTGAGTTCCTATAACTAGTGTTGAAGGCACAGGAAATGGGAAAGAGCATAAAAAAAAAAGATTTATTATTTACGAGTGTTACTAAAGTTTACCTCATCTCTACTTAAAAAAAAAAAAAAAACAACCAGAATAGTAAACAATGACTGATTCTTACCCTCAAATTAAAATTTCATTGTATCCATTACTTAATGCCACCTGTATCATTGGTGAATTCTAAATTTCAACTTTGTCCCGTAGCACATGACATTGCTTAGTGATAGGTTCTCTCACAGTAAATCTATTAAAGAGAGGAAACGAAGCATGTTTTCAATGTAGTCTTTGTTGATTCTTCTAAAAGCGAAATTCACGGTCATGGAATTATATGGTCTCTTGTAACCTTTTTTCCATCCTTCTCTTTACAGTGTGCACATTTTGCCGAGCCTGGGTCAAGAACTATGTCAAAAATTCAAGCAATGTTGCAGGGTTGAATTCCTGAACACAGATTATTTCTCCTTGGCTTTGGTTTCGTAACTGTCATGTCCTCATGAATTGAAGGTTTATGCTTCTATTTTGAACCAATCTGTAAGACTCATTAGCATTCCCGGCCTCTTGCCCTACATAGCTGGAGCCACTTCCCTCTTTAGGTGTGAGGGCAACAGCTGTGGAAAATATTCAAATTAAACTGGTGACCTTGTTAACAAGGAACCTGTGAGCACAGTTACCTCTGTAGGCACTGTAATTTATAAAAATATAATTTGGCTGCAGAGCTAGTAAAATGGGTTAACAATTATTTTTATTGTCTGGGCTGTTTTGTTGTTTCATTCTATATTTGCTATTCAAATTACCATAATAAGAACAAGGCATTTTACCATTCTCATTACAAGCCATGTAATGTCTAACCCAAGCAGACATTCAAAAGAAAAATTAGAGTGTAGGAAATGATTATAGCAGTAAGTTTCTTTTACAAGTAAAATAAGCAAGGATGAAAGAGCCACTTCCACAGTCGCCACATTGAGCCAGGCACCTGCCACTCCCTCCGACTCGTTACCCAGCAATATGACCTATTCAGGTGTCTTGTTGGACTAAGTTAAGTGTTTTGGTGCAGACACAACTGATCTTTCTGGCTCAAAAAATTCTCATCAGTCCGTTTTATCCTCTGAAGAGCAGCTGATTCCTGTCTGGTGTGGAGCTCTTCTACAGCCTGGGACCCCCTTGGTTCCGCCTCCTGTTCTGTGCAAGAGCGTTCCTGCCTGACTGTGACACTCACCTTTCCTGGCCTCTGACCTCGGATGCTGGTGTCGCCTACGCCTGGGGCACGTCCTCCAGCCTCCTCTCCTCTTGCCGACAGCCCCTCAAAGGTTCTTTCTGTGAGAGAGGCGTTCCGTCCGTCCACATATAACTGTCCTCGTCCCCACTGCAGAGCACCTCATAGGTCACAAGCCCCATAGAGAAGCTGTGCTGAGTTTCCATGTGCTGCTCAGGCTGGCACGGTGCCTCGGCGGGCATCTGCCCCTGTTTGCTCCATGCTCGCCACTGCGCTGCCCGCCAACCCCCCACACCCGGTTTCCCCACTCTCCTCACCCCAGCCTGCCAAGGCCGCCCATGGCAGTGCCTGGATGGTGTGGCCTGGGCACTCAGCTGTCTCTTCTCGGCTGGCTGTTTGGCAGAGAGAAAGACTGCAGGCACTTGCTCCTTGGGGATGGGAGGATGTGGCTGAGTGCTGCTTCAAAGACAAGGCTCAGAAAACCACTTTCTCTAGACGTCTTTAGACCACCTGCTTTTTGGTTTATTTGTCTAATGTTGGTTTATAACATTCTATGTTTAATGCGTAAACATTATATTTTGACTTGACTTCTGTATACACTACAGAGACTACCTGTTTTTAAATCTTCTCCTAAGTCGCCTCAAAAGGTGTGGGTGTGAGGAATATTAATATAATTTTATTTATTTTAAATGTGCACAGATACTCATGGGAAATAACCCTTTCTACTATTGGTTTGGTGCTTTTCCAAGTCATTTCAAATTAGCTTTTTTTTTTTTTTTTTTTTTTTTTTCGGTACGCGGGCCTCTCACTGTTGTGGCCTCTCGCGTTGCGGAGCACAGGCTCTGGATGCGCAGGCTCAGCAGCCATGGCTCACGGGCCCAGCTGCTCCGCGGCATGTGGGATCTTCCCAGACCGGGGCACGAACCCGTGTCCCCTGCATCGGCAGGTGGACTCCCAACCAGTGCGCCACCAGGGAAGCCCAAATTAGCCGTTTTTTTTTTTGGATTTACAGTATGCTGAGTACAAATTTTATTCATTTATTTATTTATTGGCCACGCCTCACATCTTGTGGGATCTTACTTCCCCAACCAGGGATCGAACCTGGGCCCCGGCAGTGAAAGCACTGAGTCCTAACCACTGGACTGCCAGGGAATTCCCTGCTGAGTATAAATTTTAACAAGGACCAGTGTGGATTATAAGAAAAAAGATTAGAAATCCTGAAGCTGTACGTTCATTAGGGGAGTAAAATGGCACAATGATCTTTTTTTCTTGTCTACATTCCTGCTGCTGATGCCTCTGTGGCAGCTTACAAACTGATGAAGTTTCTCTGTCTTTTCTGCCAGTTGCCCGTGCTTTGCAGATTCCTGGTAGAGAAAGGGGAGCCTTGTTTTTAACCCCTCCACCTCACTGCTTTGCATCTCAACCATCTCATTTGCTCCCCTGCTGCTCTCTTTGCTGTTTGTTTCACTCCCAGAAATTCCAGATTGCTATTATATAAACCCATCTTCCAGGGTTAGGGGGAGTCTTTCTTTATCCTGACACATGCTGCTTGAAAGTGAACGTCAGGGTGGCCGTTGCCTTTGTCACTCTCCTTCTCATAGAGTGTGTGTGTACGTGTGTGTGCGTGTGAGCATGTGGGTGTATGTGCATGCATGTGTGCCCCTGTACACACAAGCACACATGTGCATTCTGTACCAGTAAAGAGGTGTGGCCAGGTTCTATGGTATGACTTGTGCAAAGCTATTAGGTGAGTGTATGACACATAATAAATATTTTAAAAAGAAGCAGGGAGGAGAGGTAGTGGTTTTGTTAGCACTGGAAATTAGGAAAAAGGAAACAAGTATTCCTATATTTGAATTGACCTTTTGAATGTAGTTTTTGAATGTTTAATTATTACTAATTTTGACCTCAAAATTTTAATCTAAGGAACATTTTTCAAGTGTGTCCACCTGATGTAAATAAAGTGTTACTAAAAACTAAGGAGATATTTAAAAATAGGTTCAGTGACAAAAAATGTTTGTGAAACACTGGCTTAAATACAGTTAGTATGGGTTCTTTCCAGCAGGGCTTAGCAGTGCTTCTAATCTGCTGTATTCGTGTGACTTTCTCAGGGGAGGGGGCCTATATTATGGACTATAGTCCGTAATTATTTGACCACAGAATACCTTTCTAGGAATAGTGTTTAAAAAAAAAAAGTAACTCTGGGAAATTCGAACCTAGAGAACCCAGAACTACCAAGAGTGTGAAAGAACTTGGAGACAGGACTGGCACAACCTCTTCCTCTCTGTCTCCAGAACTGTGCTGCCTTCGTGTTCATCTTTGTGATAGCTCAGCTTCCAATGTTATTTTTGCGTCTGAAACTTTTAGCCCTTTCCTCTGAAATTAAAAGGTCACAATTTTCCATAATGTAAAGCTTATTAGGATCGCATTGTCAGCCCACGTGGGACACTGTCTGAATTACAGCTCCTTTTGTTGTATAAGTTAATCAGAGACCAATGGACCAATGGCTGCCTAACTCCCTCATTTATCACTGTATGGAGGATTAAAATGGAATATACAAACTTGCAATAAAACCAACACAATTTATGGTCACTTTCCTATAAGCACTGTGAAAAGATGATCATAAATCAAGATATTTCCTTCCAGTGTGGCTCTTGCCAGTTGGGGAGCCTTCATGCTCTTGCCGGCAGAGAGGGGCCATTATGATTCAAGGCCACCCTCACCTGGTCTTAATAACACCTTGTAGTGAAATTAATTTACTTTAAAAATTCCTGTTTCCATAACAACTTGGTACAGCTGTTCATGTGACTTAATGAGATTCTAGAAGAAGAAATGTTTTAGAGAGAAGGCAGAATAAATGGAGATCAACGGCCTTTAAGGGCCGTGTGTGGACATGAGTTGGTAGCTGAAGGAGGTACTTGCTGAGGTGGAAGAGACATGGGCCTTTATTTCTGCTTTCATTTCTTTTCTCTTTAATCCCAAGAAAGCTGTTTTTCCTTCTCTCCTCTCTTCCTTAGGAAGCTATACAATATAGCTGTGGGTTCCAACATGCTGAAATGAAATGGAGGTTATTTTGATTACAAAAAATAAAGATTTCTTTATTTTAAAATATTTCTTCTTCTTTTCATGCAGCCTGCTAGTGTGGTAAAAATATGTCATATTTGGAATAGAAAGTATCTGCATGAATTTCACTTACATTAGTCTTGTATTGTTGTTTTTTGAAACTTGTAAGCTGCCCTAAAATATTGCAGATCAGCTAAACACCTGAGTTTGAGTCATTCTTATATTGAGCCACACAAATTTCACTTCTCTTTAGAGCTTTATAACCCAGTCCTCCAACAAGGAATCAAAAATGGATCTTTAAATATGGCCAGAATATCAAAAGAGTTTTTTTAAAAAGCAATCAAAAAGATAAGTCAGCAGTAGTGAGCTAAATCCTCTTTTGTGCCTTTTGTGCCTGATATGCTTTTATAATTTCTTAATGAATAGAAATGTAACACGTGTTAATTGTTGAAAATTTGGAAAATAGAAAAAAAGACAAAAAAACCAAATATCTTACATAATCTCTTCATATAGAGATAACCATATTCTATATTATGGGTCATTCTGAAATATAACCTGTCTTTTTAACTTAACAATTAAATATTTTTCCACAATATGTCTTGTAATGGTGCTTCAGGTTTTATTATTATTGTGTAATACATATTTTAGTCAGTCTCCTTGAACATTTAGATTATATCCATGTTTTTGTTTTTGTAAATAATTCTGTAAAAGATACCAATGCCCACATACTTTCAGTGAATCTGTGTTCCCGGAAGCTAATTCCTAAGGACCGAATTCCTGAGTCAGTGCACATGAGTGTGTTAGGTCTTCTGATACACATTGCCAAATTCCTTATGCAAAGGTACCAGTTTACACTTTCACCAGCCAGATAGGAAAAGGCTCTTTCCTTCTACACCCTACTTGCACCCATGCTGGATATTATCATTACAGATTTTCTTTTCTCACACACTCAATAGAAGGGCCAGAACCCAGGACACTGGCAATACCAAATGCTGGTGAGGCACTCTCATTCACTGCTGGTGGGAATGCAACATGGTGCAGCCATTTTGAAAGACAGTTCAGCGGTTTCTTACAAAACTAAACGTATTCTTACCATACTATCTGGCAGTCACACTCATTAGTAGTTATCCAAAGGAGCCAAAAACTTACATCCCACAAAAACCAGCATGTGGAAGTTTAGAGAAGCTTTACTCATAACTGCCAAAACTTGGGAGCAACTAAGATGTCCTTCATGATAGCCAACAAGTGGGCCTCATTCTGCTCAGAATTTTATAAATAAAACTGTACAACAATGAGAGGTCAATTCTGTAAACTTACTGAAAAAAGAAAAAGATTTGCCTATATGTCTTGAGAAGTAGATTTAACCAGCATTTCCAATGTGGTGCTCAGGGTGTCAGTTCTCCAGGATACTCATAAAAGGAACAAGACAAAGTAATACTGGGCTGTAAAAAAAAAGTAATGATGTAGGTAGGGCTTTCACACCTCAGCAGCTCTACCCAGTCCTATCAGGACATTGTTGCCTATGACAGTCCTAGGTGGGTTTGACCAGCTAGCCACTTTTCAAGGAGGATCTCATGGGGCTTACTTTTCCACAGAAAGGACTTTGGGGAGAAGTATGTGGAGTGGTCAGATTAGAACCACAAAGAGTTCTAATCTTCCCTGGAAGGGGAGGCCTGGGTGCCTGTAGGAGCCTAGACTTGCGAGAGGGCGTTGGTCTGCCCAGCATGGAAGGGATGACATGGGGCCGAGGGCACAGGGGCCCTTCTCTTTGTGCTTCTCAGAGAGAATGCAGACTTTTCCAGGAGAAAGTTACCCACAGAAATACCCTGTGTGTGGTATGGAGGCCTTGGGGGACCTCCAAAGCTGCAGAGAGACCCACCAATGCTCAACGATTTAGGCTCAGCTGAGAGCCTGCCTCTCTTTTCTCAGATGACCTGGTCAAGGCCAGAGGTGGGGGAATCAGCAAGGCAGTGAGGACGCCTTGCTGGGCTTGGAAGTCCATGTTGTAACCCGGCATCTGTCATTTCTGACTTCAGGCACAGAGAATTGGCTCATGGATGAGCACGGTGGGCCGGGGGCTCTGCAAGGGGACTGGAGCACTCCTTGCAGATGGTCAAGCTCTGGGGAGAAGGATAATGAGCCCAGTGGAGGGATGGGAGAATTCGAGTGTCTAGGTTACCTACCATGGCCTGGAGCTCCTGACGGGAATGCTGCCTTCACAGCCTCGTGCCTTCCTGTCTGTCGGTGTCACCATCTCAGAGAACCCACCTTGGGCAGAGACCTGCCTCCCACCTTCTTAGAGTGTGGGGACTTAAGTGAGACACAGAGTTAGGGGACACGAAGATTTATGGGGAAGAAGTGAGACTCTGGTCAGGTTGCACTGGACATTCAGTGGTCACTGATCTCAGGAAGTAAGATCTTGGCTTCTGACTTTAAAAAGTCAAGATCAGTTCTGAGAGATCAGATTATGGTCAGGCATGGACATGGCCATAGTAGAACAGAATTTACAGATTGTACGCTGGGGGAGATTAAAGGGGGTACCATTAGAAACTCTGCAGAAGAAGAGGCCGCATGAGGGTCCAGAGGGCCAAAATGAAACTTGGAGATGCGTGCGTGGCTTTGCAAACAACATTTCTTTGTTGATGCATTATTCCAAGGATTCAGTGTGAATTTTCTGTATTGGTGGTAGCCATAGGGGCTGAATATTACCTGGACTCCCAGATTAAAGATAAGGAGCATCACTGAGGATAGTCCCTGGAAGTATCCTAGTGGCTTCTTAATTCTCTTGTTAAAGTAAGATTTTTTAACGGTAGCCTACTAATCTATGTTGTTATCCCTTAAAGAATATTAGTGAGATTTAATAAAGTAGACATTAAAAAACAATCAAGATCCATGGCATTTGAATAAAATATAAGTATTTGGTTCTTAAGAGCTAGTTTCCCTTCAGTAAAGGAGCTAAAAACTCCTTGCTCCCAAGAAAAAGAAGAGAAGGAGGGAAGGGGAGAGGGGTTAGATTTGATGTCAGAGTGTTTTGAGAGATAGGGCCTTCACCCTGCTTCCCTCACACCCCATCCTAGAGCGCGTCTAGGGTGTGGTTCCGCTAAGGAGAGCTGGGATTATACCCTGTTGTACCCAGCAAAATACAGGGAGCAGTCAGCATTCCCTTGCTGTCCAGGAGGGACAGGCAAATATTTGTAAAGAAAAGACTGCATTTGCAATGATGAGGACAACAGTCTGTGTGACCCAGTGGCTGGAGACACAACAGAACTTGGGCTTCTCTCAGAGTGTTAGCATGGATAGGAAACCTTGTCCAAAAACCAGATTCCTTCCTCCCCACCCCAAACTTTGCTGTTCCATGTATCCCTGAAATGTGGACATAAATCCAGCTAAAATTGGCTGAGATCATCCTGAATTGGCCGAGATTAAGTTTCTATCATTTGTTGGAAATGAGGCTCAACAAAAGGAATTAAACTTGAGTGTCACATGTTTGTGTTTGAAAATTCATACGTGGAAAAGTCCAACTGAAGAGTAAATACTGTAGAGCTCTCACATCCCAGAGATTTATTGGCATATGCCGTGGTTTAAGCACATTTATAGTGGATACAATCTCTTTCCTTAAAACCTGGTTAAGAATCACTTTCCTTCAAACTATGTGCTCGTTTGAGTGCTCTGGATTAGAAGGAAGGGGACGGGAATATTTAAGAGGGTACCTGAAATGTTTTGGTGTTTTGTGAGACCTGAAAGTTGCCAGAATTCTCACAAGGAAGGGATGTCTGCCTCTTAAGTGTCATCCAAAGGCAGTGCTGGTCCTGAATGTGAAGAAAGTGGACAGGTTGTCATTGAAGGTCCTGCCTTTTTCTCTTCTACTTTTCTTTCTCAGGCATTGATGAAATTGTATTGCCTTCCTCCCCCTCCAAAGCAATCCTTCCTTGTGTCCTGTGTTCAGATAGAGGCAGGTGACAATGAAAGGTGCTTGGATTTCTGGAACCTGTCATAACAGGTCTATATCTGGGTCTAGTTTGTTCTTTTTTGCTCTTATTGCTGTCATTGGTTTCATTTCCTCTGGAAACAAATCTATGGAGAGATGAAAATATTTTTATGTAGTAATGTGTATTGTCCACCAGAAGATCTGATTTATTCAACTTTGGCAATAAGAAGTTCAAAACGAGTTTTATTCCTTAACTAGAGTTTAGTGTTTACTCATGTTTTTCTGTGTCTGGGGCTTGGGAATATTACACAGCAACTTGGCACTTCACATTTCAAAACAGATTGGAGTATATTTTGATTCAATAACATGGAGCAGAATTTTAGGAAAAGAGATGTATTATAAACAGTGATACGTTCTTTTTTATCATAAAACAAACCACATTTTCAAGTTTGGAAGTATTTAAATGAATATGGTTATTATGAATTCCCTAACCTTGCATTTTACTGAGGGTAACTTTGGAATGTTTCCATTTTCTCAAGATATTCTGTATGATCTTCACAATACAGAGCATGGGAAAGTCCAGAGTAAAGGATGTTTGCATTTCTACTAGAGATTTCACAGTGACGCTATTTCTTGCAATCATGGTATATCTTATTGTTTCATTTATTATTTTCCAAAGATTTCTCTATAAAAAAACCAAAACAACTCAAGTTTAGCCATTTTGATTTGTAATCATTGGTCATTTATGCAGGAAATACAGACGCAGCCTCTGACTTCTTATCAGTGCTTATGAAAAATGACAGCATTGGGCAGAGAAATGCTTTTTTTTCTCAGGATGAACTGGCAAAGAGCCATCTCCTGCTTAATAATCTGTTTTCACCTCTCCTCTGTTGAATCATATTTTAGATTCAAAGGGAAAATATCAAGATATGAGAATATTATCATTCTCTCATTTTATTCAACTGGTGTCTTTGTCATCTACATGGATAATAGAATTTTTCAGAAATGTTCTCAACTTGTACCAGATGCCGATCTGCTGGCTCCACTGAACAGAAAGTGTTCCTTCCCTTCTGGCACAATTCTGTCATGAAAGAGACAGTTACAGCAGTTCCTTTTCAACTCTCTATCAGCTAATGCCTTGTCATCCATTCCCTCAGAAAATGTTTCAGAGTAAAATTCCCACATCCGGAAAACCATCACACCCTTGTGAGGTCCCTATCTTTGCAATCTGGATAACCTGTGATGGGTTTTTAAAAATCCCTTAGATCTGAAAGAAGATGGATATATGTAATCAAATGGAAGATGGTTTTCACTGTGTCTTCTCAGCCAACCCTTAGTACATACACACTGTCGAAAAAAAAAGGTATTATCAGGCATATTGTCATGGTTACAAAAATACCAAGCTCACTGTGGGAGAAAACGCTTAGAAAAATCAAAGGTAATATATCAACAAGAATATAAAATACATAGAGAACAAGAAAGTTATCTTTATATAAAACTTTATATATTACGTAGAGATTGTATACAAATGTATAAAAACTTGTTTTATATATAAAACTTTTTTTAATGAGAGCCTTAGGTTAAATGAGCATTAAATTTTTAAGTTTAATAAAAAATAAATACCCTTTATTCCAAATTTGTGATTTCTGTAGCTTTTTAATTTAGAATGGCTCTCTCTCTAATCTGGTTTTCTGGGAATTTATTGTGCTTTTATCTTTGGCCTCCAACTCATCCAAATGATTACTGTAATTCTATTCATATTGGCAAGCAGCTGGCCCTGACTTTGCAGATTCTATTTTGTTCTCACTTTTATTAATCTTCTCTTGGTCTCCCATGCATTTCCTCACTTCAGCCACCTGAAATTAAACAGATCTGTACCCTTAAAATAATAGCTTAAAAGGCATGCCAGAAGCCATACTCTCTCCAAAAGCTTTTAGTTGGGTTGCTGACTTATTTAAGTAATTAATTTTGTTGTGCTGTATCTATTTCTTCCCTTGGGTTCCACTACATTTCTCTAAATGTAAAACTAATGTACAGTTGAACTAATCTTCTAGTACCATCCTGAGGCCAAGACAGATATATCAAAAAAGATGAAGGATGTGTAGGTGAAATGAATTTACATATTTCCCTTTTGTGTATTTGACAGACTCTAAGGCGACAACTGATTTAAGAATTGAGGTAAATTTTTACAAGACATATTACTCCACGGTCACAGAAATCAGAAAACATCATATGCTCTGAAAGAATCAAATGGAGTGTAATGTAGAAACCCATAGAATAAGATTTGGGGAGGATTCTGTCACTCTTGATTCTAAACCAATTTCTGATTATTAATATTAGAGGGTGTTTTTAAAGTGCTTTAACCAACAAGGTTGATGTGTTTGCCTTGATATGGAAAGATTTACCGGATATATTTTTTAAATTGAAGTTAAAATTTATATAGAATGACATGCACAGATGTTAAATGTATACACATTTCATGTATTTTGGTGAATATATACGCCCATGACCAGTAACCCAGTCAAGATACAGGAAGGACATTTCCATTATCCCAGAATCTCATTCCCTGTTCCCCTCCAGTAAATTTCTACCCTCTACTGGCAACAACTATTTTGATTTATATCATCAGAATTCATTTTGTCTGTTCTTGAAGTTCCTATAAATGAGATCATACAGAACATTTCCATTTGTGTCCAGCTTCTTAGATCAACATGTTTTTGTGATTCATCTGTGGTGTTGCATGTATCAGCAATTCATTCTTTTTCTTTTTTTTGCTGATCAGTGTTCCATGGTATGATTACAAACATTTCATCTGTCCCCCTGTTGATGAAAATTTGGATTGTTCTCAGCTTGGAGCTATTATGAATAAAGATGTTATGATAGTCTTGTACAAGTGTTTTGCAGACATTTGTTTTCATCTCTTTTGGGCAAATACCTATAAATGAAATTTCAGATTCATGGGGTAGGTATGTGCTTAACTTTGTAAGAAACTGCTAGTTTTCCAGAGTGGTTGTACCATTTTACATGCTCAACATTGTTGTATCTCTCTAATGGCTAATGATGCAGAACGCCTTTTAATGTGTTTATTGGATATCTACCTTAATTTTTCAGGCCCTTTGCTCTTTCTGTGTGTGTGTGTATGGTATTTTTATTGCTAATGGATTAAAGGCTTTTTGCAGATATATGTGTTGTGACATATTCTCCCAGTCTGTGGCTTACTTTTTCACTTTCTTACCTTTTGATGCATAAAAGTTTTAAGTTTGATGTTCATTTTATTGTTTTTTTTTTCTTTTACAGTTGGTACTTTTTGTGTCCTATGTATGAAATCTTTGCCTACCCTAAAGTTGTGAGGGTATTCTCTTAGGTTTTCTTCCAGAAGCTTTATGATTTCAGCTTGTATGTTTTTCTCTATGGTGTGAGGTAGCATCTGTGGTTCATCATTCCCATGATCCTGTTGGTCAAGTTCTTAAGCACTGTTGGTTGAAAGACTTCAGTTTCCACAATGCAGTATCCAGGTGCCTTTGTGAGTGTCTCTTTCTGGAATTTCTATTATGTTACTGTAATCTATTTTTTATCCTTATGTGAATACCACACTGCATTGATCATGGTAGCTTCATAAGTCTTGAAATCAGGTAGTTTGAGTCTTGCAAATTTATTCTTCAAATAAATACATTCTTATTTGAAAGATCAATAATTATTTTGCTATAAAGAAAGAGTATGTGAGTATATTGCCTCTCCCCTGCAGGCAAAGCAAGGAAAATGGTTTCTTCTTTGGGGATCGCTATTGTTACTGGAATGGGGGAAGAGTCTGCACTTTGATTTTATGCCCTATTGGAGATAAGCTTGATTGTTTTAAATTAACTCATGAATTACTTGCATTTTTGAAGTGTGTTCATGGTGAAATAGAATCTTCTTTCTTTACTATCATGTTGTATTTAAAATTTAAAAAGCATGTTTCTCCAAACAAATTTACCAGTTTTCCACTGGATGGTAGAGTTGATAGAAAGAGGAAGAAAACTCTTTAATTGTGATTGCCTTGGGTGGATCAATGCGTAGTGATACATTCTCTCCACAGGAAGATATTATTGGCTTGGAGGGGTAGTTAACGTGTTCAAGGTGATACAGGTGGGATATGACTCTGTGACATTTCAAAATTCACTTTTTCTTTGACCATATTACTGCTTTAATTAAAAATCAAAAGACTTACCTTGTATTGGTACATGGGACTTGAGAAAGAGAATGTCATTACTACTGGCACGTGGGTCTTTATGTGGAGGCTGAATGGAGCTGAGTGGAGGAGCTGCTAGGAGGCCCCTCAGGGAGGCCTTTGCCACTGCAGCGTGGCCCACGGAGCTGAGCTGAGCGTTGCCCGCCAGCGGGGAGGCGGTCCACATGTCTCCCAGCATAGTCCACCTCGCATCTTCAGTATCTCCCGCGACAACCCCACGCATCTTTGCTCGTAAACCTGCCCAAATTTATTACAGGTCAGTGGGCACACCTCTCGCTTTGTGAGGCATGAGCCCATTCTTCACATTCTGGGAAACGACCTGAACTTGGCTTCCGAAGCCTCACTTGAGGAATTTTCAGGGCGTGTTCATATAGGCATCGTGAGCAGTCAAATTGTGGGATAACCTAAGGCCACAGACTGGGGTAGATATTCCTGGATGAAAAAAAAAATGAGATCTTGACTGAAAGCCCTGGGAAATACCACATATATCAACTACTTAAGGAACCAATTTCCCAAAAAGTTATGGACAGAGCAAGCCTGCTTTATTAATCCCAGAAACTCACATCTCCCTTAACTCACAACCTATAGCAGCCATGTTGGAACTTCCTCATGTCTCCATGTCCATGACCAACTCATCTCCTGTTAAGAAGGACAGATGTCCTGTTTCTGTAGGGGGCCAGACCTCCCGTCGATGGACGAGATCTCAGCTTCTTGCGACTCAAGCGCTTGGTTTCTACAGAGGCTCTGTCCCTCTCCCTCACTTCAAGTTTCCTCCTCCCTGCACATGAGTCTTTCTCGAATGTTTGCAGATCCACCCTAGCTTGTCTCTTCCTAAGCAACATCCTCCCTGGACTAGCCCCACTCCTCTGCTGCCCTTCCAGGCAGAGCTCTTGAAAGAGCTTATGGGCTGCGTCCCCACTGACCCCCTTTCTCTCGTGGCTCTACTGCTCCAGCCTTCTCCTCTCGCTTCCCACTGCACGTTCTCTTGCCTATGGTGCCAGTGGCTTCCAGTTCCACCTGTTTGTCTAGACAGCCACATTCATATCTCTCTCCAGAGAATTAGTCTCAATTCTCACCTGAGATGGAAAACTTCTTGTATTCTCTTATATTTACAGACTTGCACTTGGATATACCCACATTATCTACTGTTATACTGTGTTTAGAATAAAGCCCAGCATTTCATTAAAATGAAAATAAATATGAATTTTTTTTTTTAAAAGATAAGTTTCATCTAAGCATGTGGGATTGTCTTGAACACATAGAAGCAATTTAGGGAAAATGACTTCAGATATCAAAAGCCCGATGTCTTTTCCCATTGTTCCCAAATTCACATCCAGTGGGCGTCTTGAATGTGAAGTGTTTGGGATAGCCACACAGGTCCAGCCTTATTCACGGAAGGTTCCCTGAAGGGAGGTCTTATCTGGTCAGCCCCTCCAGGCACCTCACCTTGGCTGCAGTTGTTTATTGGGTTTTTAACTGGATGTTAGTCATGTCTTTAAAAATACATGAAACTACTTTTGCTGTTAACTAATGGTTTTATGAAGACCACAGAAAGGATTTGTTGGGATTTACAAATCCCAAATTATGTGATGGACTGTAAATTGTCTGTGCTTATGTATTTATATATATTTAACAAGTAAACACTGTGCCGTATAGTAAGTACACGTGTTTTTCACGAGGGCTCTGGTCACCACCATGCTCACATGGGGCTACGGGAAATGCATGCATCTTATCCTGTTGGTTCCTCTTCTTTCATCACACTCTCTGTGTCCTCCTCTGGTCCTCTTTTGTGCCAGTTTCACAAAATTGTCCCTCTTTGTTTCGCGGCCTTTAGGATAACTACAGAGACTTCTCTACAATTGAGTCTTCGTGGGTCTTTATGTTTCAGACTTGAAGCCAGAGAGAGGTTAGAAGCAGGGGGTGAGGGTGGGGGTGGGGTCTCAGACTAAATATGCCTGAACACGTATACATATTTTTGGGTCCCACACCATATTCTTAAAATATGAATTATTTGTTAACAGTTGAGAAGCAGGGTATTTCACCTAAGATGAAGATTTCCAGTTTCTTTTGAAAAACCAGGGAATTTCAGCCAGTGTTTCTTTCCCCAGAGCAATAATCAGGTGCTGAACAGCCATTGTGCTCTTTCTGGTCGGCGGGGGTCTGAGGCTTGCCCCCCGTGTTTGCTAGGAGACTGCCAGCTGTGCTTCTATTTTTCTTTTTCCTCCTAACCCCTCTTGGCGCACTCTCAAGTGTCCCCCTGGCACAGCTGCGGGGGTTTCAGGGCCTCCCTGTTTTATGCTCTGTGTGTCTGTGAGTGAGAAGCAAGTGGTATTCTTACCCCAAAATGAAATTACCTGGTAGTTTCTCTCTCTCCTCCACTCTCTTATCAAATTTGACCCCGTGGGAGGTAAAGAAATGTGATTTGTTTTTATTTCAGTTATGTTTTTAGTCATTATGGCTTCCTGCTAGTCACTTCTATACTATTTTAGTCTGGATTGTAAAAATAATGTGACCACTCCCGTTGATGAAAAACAACATTTCAATTTTTTCTTTCTATGAAAGTTTGAATTCATTTTGAATTTGTCAGACATGCAAACATTTTGAAGATAATAAAATAGTAACTCTCCCCCCTCGCCTTGTTTACTTACAGGGCATGTGCACTGTTGTTTTGAGTGTCTTTGAGCTGCAGAATTAAGGATTTTACATTTCTGGCACTCTAATAATATTATTTTCTAGGAAAACCACAAGCATTTTTGGCTTCTAAATATGCCCATTTAATTATGTATGGCCTGGAAGCCAGTTTTTATTAGGCTAAGCTCTGATGGCTGATCAAAGTCCACAGCCACCACTCTTTAGGGTTTTCTTAAGTGCTGGCTGATGTGAGAGTGGAATGCTTAAATTCCTTAGTAGGAAAGAATTAGAGGCTATTTTAATATCATCAGTAAACGCGCCTGTGAATATTTAGCCTTCAGACAGCAGAAGCTCTGTGAGAAAAACATGACCACGCTTGGAAGTAAATCCTGTTACTGTAATGGTGTCAATCTGTCTTTTCGTTAATAACTCAGTCAAGAGCACGTTTCCTTTGTAAACATTCCAGATGGATTTCACAGAAGAATATCAGGTTGATTCAACAGCAGTGTTGTAAGAAGACCAAATAGCACACACTAATTCCCCTTCTCTCATCCAAGAGGCGACCAGCCCTGGGATTGGCCATTCTCCTCTGCTCTCCAAGTGAATCTCTGCACTGTGGGGATCTTCTCAGCCAGGGGCGTGTAATAGGACTAAAAAACCCACAAAAACAAAAACTATTCAGCACTAAGTGTGTTTTCATCCCATCCCTCCCCTACTCCCTGGTTTGTAATTACTCAATAAATTCCAGTGATACGTAGTTTCACAACAAAACAAGAGCTTCTTCTCCTGGAGACAGTTCAGCCAGCCTGCGGGTGTGACCCTGGACCTCAGGATGGAGGATGCCGGCCCCTGGGCAGAAGCTTGCAGGATTTACAGAGATTTGTACATCTCAGGTTTCACGCAGCTGTTATACTTCTTGGACACAGACTGCAATTCCAGGGCTAGAAGGGGTCTTTACTATTATCTTATCTGAATATTTTGAATTTTCTTCTTTTTGTTTTCCATCCAGAAAAACTGACTTCGTGTGCGTGCCTCACCTTGTCCCACTATGCGTTCCCTCCCACTGTGACCACAAGGGCCAGGCCTGTTCTAGAGATGTTATAATAAGGTGTCCTTACTGGGTGTATCTTTCAAGATGGACTAGCTAATGCAAAAACAGCAGGTCGGTTCTGAGACCCAGTGGCTCTGTTTCTTGCCCAGAGGGCATCCCATCCAGCCCTAGGTGATTGCTTAGGCGTGGACCTCGAGATGCCATTCCAGCTGCTTGGAGGCCTCCTTGGTTGGTGCTGCAGGAGGGAGGAGGTGGAAAACAGCCCAGGGCTTTTCCCTCCTTCAGCCAGGGAGGGCCGCGCAGCTCTGCACACATTTCATTGTCAGGGCTGGTCACAGGACCTCCTGCCTGCACAGGGCCAAGAACTCTATTTTGTGTACACCCAGGAAGAAAGGCTGTGGATTGAGGTCTAGTGAACACATGGTACTGCCTGTATGGGGACTCTGCGGTAGCACGTGCCAGAGTGAGCATCAGGGCTGCGCTGGGTGCTGCCGGGATGGCCTGGCCGTGTGTGCGCTCTCTTTGGCACTGAGCAGAGCAGCTCACAGTGACTGCTGCTCTAGACAAGCCCGGCCAACGATGAATGCTTTTGGTTTGCTAACATGACACGTAAATTAATAGATACAACCACTTAATAAGAACTGGGGATTTAAACACTCTATTAAAGAACCAATTTGGTTATCAGTTATGTAATATGTAACCTTGAACAGACCTTATTTGAAGATTAAAGTTGAAAGTGGAGGTAGAAAAGCATCACATATATTTGGTCAGGTTACTGGTAACTCTCCCCAACTTAGATAGGCATGTGGGTTGGTCTACAAGCAACCAGTGGTGTGACCTTCCCCAGGCCATTAACCTTTCCTTTTTGCTTTTCTCCTCATTTGTTTTCTGACCATAAAAATTTGTGATAATTTGAAATTATTGACAATTATTAGGAGAATAAAAAGGATAAAATACTCTTAATATTTGGGTTGTTTCTCTCTATTCATGTATGTTTGTGGGTCTGTGTATACATGCATATATGTATATTTAAACAAAATCGGGGCCGACTTATGTTGTTATCTTGTCTCATATGTTTTACTTAACATAAAAATGTGAGAATTTTATTTCCATTCTGTTGACTATTCCTTGAAAACATGATATTACAGTTTAATATTAGGATTGAATCCCAAACAGTTAACATCCTATGTTATTGATTCTTTCAGTGAGGTAAGGAGTAAGATTATATAAGGAAGGAAATGGATGAATTTCAACCATATTTGTTTTTTTGGGGTTTTTTTGTTTTTTTGTTTTTTACATCTTTATTGGAGTATAATTGCTTTACAATGGTGTGTTAGTTTCTGCTTTATAACAAAGTGAATCAGTTATACATATGTTCCCATATCTCTTCCCTCTTGCGTCTCCCTCCCTCCCACCCTCCCTATCCCATCCTTCTAGGTGGTCACAAAGCACCGAGCTGATCTCCCTGTGCTATGCGGCTGCTTCCCACTAGCTATCTATTTTACTTTTGGTAGTGTATATATGTCCATGCCACTCTCTCACTTTGTCACAGCTTACCCTTCCCCTCCCCATATCCTCAAGTCCATTCTCTACGTCTGTGTCTTTATTCCTGTCTTACCCCTAGGTTCTTCATGACTTTATTTTTTCTTAAATTCCATATATATGTGTTAGCATACGGTATTTGTCTTTCTCTTTCTGACTGACTTCACTCTGTATGACAGACTCTAGGTCCATCCACCTCATGACAAATAGCTCCGTTTCGTTTCTTTTTATGGCTGAGTAGTATTCCATTGTATATATGTGCCACATCTTCTTTATCCATTCATCCGATGATGGGCACTTAGGTTGTTTCCATCTCCTGGCTATTGTAAATAGAGCTGCAATGAACATTTTGGTACATGACTCTTTTTGAATTATGGTTTTCTCAGGGTATATGCCCAGTAGTGCGATTGCTGGGTCATATGGTAGTTCTATTTGTAGTTTTTTAAGGAACCTCCATACTGTTCTCCATAGTGACTGAACCAATTCACATTCCCACCAGCAGCGCAAGAGTGTTCCCTTTTCTCCACACCCTCTCCAGCATTTATTGTTTCTAGATTTTTTGATGATGGCCATTCTGACCGGTGTGAGATGATATCTCATTGTAGTTTTGATTTGCATTTCTCTAATTATTAATGATGTTGAGCATTCTTTCATGTGTTTATTGGAAGTCTGTATATCTTCTTTGGAGAAAAGTCTATTTAGGTCTTCTGCCCATTTTTGGATCGGGTTGTTTGTTTTTTGGTTATTGAGCTGCATGAGCTGCTTGTAAATTTTGGAGATTAATCCTTTGTCAGTTGCTTCATTTGCAAATATTTTCTCCCATTCTGAGGGTTGTCTTTTAGTCTTCTTTATGGTTTCCTTTGCTGTGCAAAAGCTTTGAAGTTTCATTAGGTCCCATTTGTTTATTTTTGTTTTTATTTCCATTTCTCTAGGAGGTGGGTCAAAAAGGATATTGCTGTGATTTATGTCATAGAGTGTCCTGCCTATGTTTTCCTCTAAGAGTTTGATATTTTCTGGCCTTACATTTAAGTCTTTAATCCATTTTGAGCTTATTTTTGTGTATGGTGTTAGGGAGTGATCTAATCTCATACTTTTACATGTAGCTGTCCAGTTTTCCCAGCACCACTTATTGAAGAGGCTGTCCTTTCTCCACTGTATATTACTGCCTCCTTTATCAAAGATAAGGTGTCCATATATGCGTGGGTTTATCTCTGGGCTTTCTATCCTGTTCCATTGATCTATATTTCTGTTTTTGTGCCAGTACCATACTGTCTTGATTACTGTAGCATTGTAATATAGTCTGAAGTCATGGAGCCTGATTCTTCCAGCTCCGTTCTTCATTCTCAGGATTGCTTGGGCTATTCGGGGTCTTTTGTGTTTCCATACAAATTGTGAAATTTTTTGTTCTAGTTCTGTGAAAAATGCCATTGGTAGTTTGATAGGGATTGCATTGAATCTGTAGATTGCTTTGGGTAGTAGAGTAATTTTCACAATGTTGATTCTACCAATCCAAGAACATGGTATTTCTTTCCATCTATTTGTATCATCCTTAATTTCTTTCATCAGTGTCTTATAATTTTCTGCATACAGGTCTTTTGTCTCCTTAGGTAGGTTTATCCCTAGATATTTTATTCTTTTTGTTGCAGTGGTAAATGGGAGTGTTTTCTTGATTTCACTTTCAGAATTTTCATCATTAGTGTATAGGAATGCCAGAGATTTCTGTGCATTAATTTTGTATCCTGCTACTTTACCAAATTCATTGATTAGCTCTAGTAGTTTTCTGGTAGTCTCTTTAGGATTCTCTATGTATAGTATCATGTCATCTGCAAAGAGTGACAGCTTTACTTCTTCTTTTCCGATTTGGATTCCTTTTATTTCCTTTTCTTCTCTGATTGCTGTGGCTAAAACTTCCAAAAGTATGTTGAATAAGAGTGATGAGAGTGGGCAACCTTGTCTTGTTCCTGATCTTAGTGGAAATGCTTTCACTTTTTCACCATTGATAACAATGTTGGCTGTGGGCTTGTCATATATGGCCTTTATTATGTTGAGGAAGGTTCCCTCTATGCCTACATTCTGGAGGGTTTTTATCATAAATTGGTGTTGAATTTTGTCAAAAGCTTTCTCTGCATCTATTGAGATGACCATATGGTTTTTCTCCTTCAATTTGTTAATATGGTGTATCACATTGATTGATTTGCATATATTGAAGAATCCTTGCATTCCTGGAATAAACCCCACTTGATCATGGTGTATGACCCTTTTAATGTGCTGTTGGATTCTGTTTGCTAGTATTTTGTTGAGGATTTTTGCATCTATGTTCATCAGTGATATTGGCCTGTAGTTTTCTTTCTTTGTGACATCCTTGTCTTGTTTTGGTGTCAGGGTGATGGTGGCCTCGAAGAATGAGTTTGGGAGTGTTCCTCCCTCTGCTATATTTTGGAAGAGTTTGAGAAGGATGGGTGTTACCTCTTCGGTCCCGGGCTTTTCTTTGTTGGAAGATTTGTAATCACAGTTTCAATTTCAGTGCTTGTGACTGGTCTGTTCATATTTTCTATTTCTTCCTGATTCAGTCTTGGCAGGTTGTGCATTTCTAAGATGTCTATTTCTTTCAGATTGTCCATTTTATTCGCATAGAGTTGCTTGTAGTAATCTCTCATGATCTTTTGTATTTCTGCAGTGTCAGTTGTTACTTCTCCTTTTTCATTTCTAGTTCTATTGATTTGAGTTTTCTCCCTTTTTTTCTTGATGAGTCTGGCTAATGGTTTATCTATTTTGTTTATCTTCTCAAAGAACCAGCTTTTAGTTTTATTGATCTTTGCTATCGTTTCCTTCATTTCTTTTTCATTTATTTCTGATCTGATCTTTATGATTTATTTCCTTCTAACTTTTTTTTGTTCCTCTCTAATTGCTTCAGGTGCAAGGTTAGGTTGGTTATTCGAGATGTTTCCTGTTTCTTAAGGTAGGATTGTATTGCTATAAACTTCCCCCTTAGAACTGCTTTTGCTGCATCCCATAGGGTTTGGTAGTCATGTCTCCGTTGTCATTTGTTTCTTGGTAATTTTTGATTTTCTCTTTGATTTCTTCAGTGAACACTTCGTTATTAAGTAGTGTATTGTTTAGCCTCCATGTTATTGTATTTTTTACAGATCTTTTACTGTAATTGATATCTAGTCTCATGGCATTGTGGTCAGAAAAGATACTTGATACAATTTCAATTTTCTTAAATTTACCAAGGCTTGATTTGTGACCCAAGATATGATCTATCCTGGAGAATGTTCCATGAGCACTTGAGAAAAATGTGTATTCTGTTGTTTTTGGATGGAATGTCCTATAAATATCAATTAAGTCCATCTTGTTTAATGTATCATTTAAAGCTTGTGTTTCCTTATTTATTTTCATTTTGGATGATCTGTCCATTGGTGAAAGTGGGGTGTTAAAGTCCCCTACTATGAATGTGTAACTGTCTATTTCTCCTTTTATGGCTGTTAGTATTTGCCTTATGTATTGAGGTGCTCCTATGTTAGGTGCATAAATATTTACAATTGTATATCTTTTTCTTGGATCGATCCCTTGATCATTATGTAGTGTCCTTCTTTGTCTCTTGTAATATTCTTTCTTTTAAAGTCTATTTTGTCTGATATGAGAATTGCTACTCCAGCTTTCTTTTGGTTTCCATTTGCATGGAATATCTTTGTCCATCCCCTCACTTTCAGTCTATATGTGTCTCTAGGTCTGAAGTGGGTCTCTTGTAGACAGCATATATATGGGTCTTGTTTTTGTATCCATTCAGCCAATCTGTGTCTTTTGGTTGGAGCATTTAAGCCATTTACATTTAAGGTAATTATCGATATGTATGTTCCTATTCCCATTTTCTTAATTGCTTTGGGTTTGTTATTATAGGTCTTTTCCTTCTCTTGTGTTTCTTGCGTAGAGAAGATCCTTTAGCATTTGTTGTAAAGCTGGTTTGGTGGTGCTGAACTCTCTCAGCTTTTGCTTGTCTGTAAAGGTTTTAATTTCTTCATCAAATCTGAATGAGATCCTTGCTGGGTAGAGTAATCTTGGTGGTAGGTTTTTCTCCTTCATCACTTTAAATATATCCTGCCAGTCCCTTCTGGCCTGCATAGTTTCTGCTGAAAGATCAGCTGTTAACCTTATGTGGATTCCCTTGTGTGTTATTTGTTGTTTTTCTCTTGCTGCTTTTAATATGTTTTCTTTGTATTTAATTTTTGACAGTTTGATTAATATGTGTCTTGGTGTGTTTCTCCTTCGATTTATCCTGTATGGGACTCTCTGTGCTTCCTGGACTTGATTAACTATTTCCTTTCCCATATTAGGGAAGTTTTCAACTATAACCTCTTCAAATATTTTCTCAGTCCCTTTCTGTTTCTCTTCTTCTTCTGGAACCCCTATAATTCGAATGTTGGTGCGTTTAATGTTGTCCCAGAGGTCTCTGAGACTGTCCTCAGTTCTTTTCATTCTTTTTTCTTTATTCTGCTCTGCAGTAGTTATTTCCACTATTTTATCTTCCAGGTCACTTATCCGTTCTTCTGCCTCCGTTATTCTGCTATGAATCCCTTCTAGAGTATTTTTAATTTAATTTATTGTGTTGTTCATCGTTGCTTGTTTCTTCTTTAGTTCTTCTCGGTCCTTGTTAAATGTTTCTTTCATTTTCTCTATTCTATTTCCAGGATTTTGGATCATCTTTACTATCATTATTCTGAATTCTTTTTCAGGTTGACTGCCTATTTCCTCTTCATTTGTTAGGTCTGGTGGGTTTTTATCTTGCTCCTTCATCTGCTATGTGTTTTTCTGTCTTGTCATTTTGCTTATCTTACTGTGTTTGGGGTCTCCTTTTTGCAGGCTGCAGGTTCGTAGTTCCCGTTGTTTTTGGTGCCTGTCCCCAGTGGCTAAAGTTGGTTCAGTGGGTTGTGTAAGCTTCCTGGTGGAGGGGACTAGTGCCTGTGTTCTGGTGGATGAGGCTGGATCTTGTCTTTCTGGTGGGCAGGTCCATGCCTGGTGGTGTGTTTTGGGGTGTCTGTGGACTTATTATGATTTTAGGCAGCCTCTCTGCTAATGGGTGGAGTTGTGTTCCTGTCTTGCTAGTTGTTTGGCATAGGGTATCCAGCACTGTAGCTTGCTGGTCGTTGAGTGAAGTTGTGTGTTGGTTTTGAGATGGAGATCTCTGGGAGATTTTCACCGTTTGCTATTACGTGAAGCTGGGAGGTCTCTTGTGGACCAGTGTCCTGAAGTTGGCTCTCCCACCTCAGAGGCACAGCACTGACTCCTGGCTGCAGCACCAAGAGCCTTTCATCCACACGGCTCAGAATGAAAGGGAGAAAAATTAGAAAGAAAGAGGATAAAATAAAATTATTAAAATAAAAAGATAATTATTAAGAAAAAAAATTTTTTAACAAGTAAAAACAAAAAAACGGACGTATAGAATCCTAGGACAAATGGTGAAAGCAAAGCTATAGAGACAAACTCTCACACAGAAGCATACACACTCACAAAAAGAGGAAAAGGGGAAAAAATAATAACTCTTGCTCTCAAAGTCCACCTCCTCAATTTGGGATGATTTGTTGTCTATTCATGTATTCCACAGATGCAGGGTACATGAAGTTGATTGTGGAGTTTTAATCCTCTGCTTCTGAGGCTGCTGGGAGAGATTTCCCGTTCTCTTCTTTGTTCGCACAGCTCCCGGGGTTCAGCTTTGGTTTTGGCCCCGCCTCTGTGTGTAGGTCGCTGGAGGGCGTCTGTTCTTTGCTCAGTCAGGACGGGGTTAAAGGAGCCGCTGATTCGGGGGCTCTGGCTCACTCAGGCCTGGGGGAGGGAGGGCTACGGAGTGCAGGGTGAGCCTGTGGAGGCAGAGGCCGGTGTGACATTGCACCAGCCTGAGGCACGCCGTGCGTTCTCCCGGGGAGGTTGTCCCTGGATCCCGGGACCCTAGCAGTGGCGGGCTGCACAGGCTCCCGGGAGGGAGGTGTGGAGAGTGACCTGTGCTCGCACACAGGCTTCTTGGTGGCGGCAGCAGCAGCCTTAGCGTCTCATGCCAGTCTCTGGGGTCCGCGCTGTTAGCCGCGGCTCGCGCCCGTCTCTGGAGCACCTTTAAGCAGCACTCTTAGTCCCCTCTCCTTGCGCACCAGGAAACAAAGAGGGAAGAAAAAGTCTCTTCCCTCTTCTGCAGCTCCAGAGTTTTTCCCGGACTCCCTCCCGGCTAGCTGTGGTGCACTAACCCCTTCAGGCTGTGTTCACGCTGCCAGTCCCTCTCCCTGTGCTCCGACCAAGCCCGAGCCTCAGCTCTCAGCCCCGCCCGCCCCGGCGGGTGAGCAGAGAAGCCTCTCGGGCTGGTTAGTGCTGGTCTGCACTGAACCTCTGTGCGGGAATCTCTTCGCTTTGCCCTCCGCACCCCTGTTGCTATGCTCTCCTCCGCGGCACCGAAGCTCCCTGCCTCCGCCACCCGCAGTCTCCGCCCGCAAAGGGGCTTCTAGTGTGTGGAAACCTTTCCTCCTTCACAGCTCCCTCCCACTTGTGCAGGTCCCGTCACTATTCTTTTGTCTCTGTTTATTCTTTTTTCTTTTGCCCTACCCAGGTACGTGGGGAGTTTCTTGCCTTTTGGGAGGTCTGAGGTCTTCTGCCAGCGTTCAGTAGGTGTTCTGTAGGAGTTGTTCCACGTGTCAATGTATTTCTGATGTATCTGTGGGGAGGAAGGTGATCTCCACGTCTTACTCTTCCGCCATCTTCCCCCCTCCAACCATATTTGTTAATTTCATTTTACTAGTGGAACAAAATACTGTTTTGCAAAAATGTCAGTACAAGTCACATTTAACGAAATTCACACTAAAGTTGACATAACTTGGTTGAAATTTTAATAGCTGTAGACAGTTATTCCACAAAGTATCTTCAAAACCTCTTTGAAAGGCCAATTTTTACTTTTTTTTAAAAAACTGAAACATTCCTTTTGGGGGAAAAATTGAAAACATTATCAATCTGGATATATTAAAATCTGGGCTTGACATTAGTTTTCCTCAGAGCAAATCAGACAGATTCCTGTTGCAAGGCCTGTTCTTGAGCTATGACCCCAGCCTCTGAGGAGCCTTGTTTACTGACAGCACATGGGACTTTCTCCCAAGTCTGAGCTCTGCCCCCTTCCTGTCCTGCTGGGAACCTGGGGTCTTCCCTTCCACCCCATGTTGCTGGGGACCTCATAACCCCACCCTCTTCCCCCACCCCCGTGTGCTGGAGCAACACTAAGTTTCTATCTGGGAAAACTTAATTTCTCTCTGTAAGCTCTGGGAGCCTGCTCCTCAGCACACACACAGACACACACAAACAGAGACACAGGCTCACTTGCACACACAAACAGGTGCACACAGGTACATGCACGTGCACAGACAGATAGGCACACACACATGCAGACACATGCAGTCACACATATGCACATATACATCCTGAGGCACACACATGCACAAACACAGGCAGAGGAACATGTGTACACACATGCAAGCACATAGACACACATTCAGAGGCACACACACTTCGGCACACGCAGCTAATACTATTCAGGGCACTTCTCCCACATCCAAGGGAACTATATTATGGGCTCCCTGAGTTGAAATTCAGAATTAGTATCAGTACAGAAATAATGTTACGAATGATCGGTTCTGTTGCTTTGAGAACTTAGAGTACCTTAGTGAGCAGGTTGTCATTCACACAACTTCCCTCCACATCAGAATCCAAGGTGGCAAGACTGAGGGCTTGGCAGCATGGTAGCTATCGATCTTGTTCTTCGTAGAACAGGTCTCAGTATAGAGAGCCCCTCATGTACTGGGGGTATAAGATTCCTATTCCTATTCCTTTTTTAAAGGCTCCTGCTTCAGGATATGTTAGAATTCTCAAGCCTCTATTAAGGGATGGATGAGAAGTAAGTGGGGCCTTAGGTCACATCCTATTCAAATTGCCACTGCCGTTGCCCACCTCAGTGGAGCTTCTCGATTTCTAAGTGGGTGACTCAGCCAGGTTGCTTGGCCTCTCTGGCCCTTGTTTTCTCAACCTGAAATGGGAATGATATGAAAACACACTTGATTGGAATGGTGAAAGCGCACAGTCTATCTGAAAGGGCTTAGGAAGTTGAAATGCCCACAAGGGAAAGAGACGTCTCTGAAGGTGTCTCTCTGCCTCAATGTGGCTGTGCACATCCCCCGTGTTTTCCTATAAAACATCCTCTTGTAAAGAGCTGTGGAGGAAGCACTGTCTGTGCTGAGTATCATTTATGATTGATTCAGAGGCCATAAAAACACCATGTTGGATTTTAATGCCCTTCCCATGCCCTCGTCCTTAGTTGGACTTCCTGTGTCTCCAGGAAGATGCCTGGCCAACCTCAGAGAGTTCTTAAGCATTTTCAGAGGCTATTAGTGCTGACCTTCCAAGGTGGTTGCTGTCATTTGATGAGAAGGTGGGCGTGCCTGGATACCTGAGTTGCTGAGACCAAGGCTGCCAGCTATGCAGTAACTGCTTCTTCGGTCCTGGCTCCCCGCGTCAGGACACTGCACCATCACAAGAGCTTGGCGGATGATTTAGAAGGGTCCCTAAGACACCCTAAAATGGGGTCCACCACTACATCCAAATCTCTGTGCTTTGCTAAGGCTTCCAGGGGGAGGGCAGGCAACTGCAAATAGCAGTGAGGGCTTCTCCCACAGATGGCACCATGTCATGGTCCTGATAAATTTCCCCGCCAGCCCTCAGATCCCGTCACCCCAGAACTCTGGAGACTGGAAGAGAAGCAGGTTCCCCTGAAGGTTCGAATGCTCGTGCTGTGGTTTCTGCTTTAAGACAACTAAAACGGAAATGAGGAGGCAATTCACACAATTTTGAATAATAATAATACTAATAATAATAGCCAGAATTTATTGATTTCCTCTCATGTGCTGAGCCATGCCTGTACTAAGTTCTTTGCAGACAAGATGATTCATTGTTACCAAAGCCCTATAAGTTCTTTTTTTATCTGGATTTTACAGATGAGAAAGCTGAGACTGAAGTTTAGATAAATAAAGCAACTTGCTAAAAGTTGTATTTATAAATACAGATTCATTTGACTAAGATGCTTAGGTGATTGTATTTTTATGACAAATGGTAAATTATTTGAATAAAACAGACTAATTTGAATTATTAACCTGTTTGTTCCTTTTGTTTATTGTCTCCACGGAGATCTGAATTCCTTCTGTAGAGGTGCTGATGGGGGCAGTCAGCAATCTTAGACCTTTCTCCCATCCTGTAGAAAAGCAGCTTAGGGTGGCCGGGGGTGACAGTGAGGGGGTGAGGGCAGGGTGTCTCTTTGTACTTGGGGACCACCTCCCAGAGTAAACCCACTTGCAGGATTCTGGAAGCCAAAGGAACAGAAGTCAGAAGGAGCAATATGGGGCACGGAAATGCCGGACCTTGCTCCCTCCTTCTCTCTGGCTTCCCTCTCTCTCTCATTTTAGTCCTTCTACCTCCCTACAGAGACAGCTATTACTGAAATTAGCAAAAACTGGTGGACTGTTTCTGTATGGCAGTTAGGCAATGAGTGTTAAAATACAAGTTCATACCCTCTGAGTCAGAATTTCTACTTCATTCTACTTCAGAAAGCAGAGCAGGCAAAGAAGTATATTCAAAGATGTTCATTCATCATGGCATGGCACAGAATATAGAAATATAAAAAGTGGCTTAAGACAACACAAATCTATCATCTTTACAGTCCTGTGGGTTCAAAGTTTGTCAAAACTCTCACCGGGTTAAAATCAAGGTGGCTTCTTTCTGGAGGCTCTGGGGAAGCATATGTATCTTTGCCTTTTGTGTTTTGTCAAGGTCACTGCATTCCTTGGCTTGTAGCCCTTTCCTCTGTCTTCAGAACCAGCGACATCAGGGCTTCCCTGGTGGTGCAGTGGCTGAGAATCCAGCTGCCAGTGCAGGGGACACGGGTTCAATCCCTGGTCCAGGAAGATCCCACATGCTGTGGAGCAACTAAGCCCATGCGCCACAACTACTGAGCCTGCGTGTGGCAACTACGGAAGCCCGCGTGCCTGGAGCCCATGCTTTGCAACAAGAGAAGCCACCACAATGAGAAGCCCGCACACCACAACAAAGAGTAGTCCCCACTCACTGCAACTAGAGAATGCCTGCAAACAGCAGCGAAGACCCAACACAGCCAAAAATAAATAAATAAAATTAAAAAAAAAAACAACAAAAAAAACCAAAACCAGTGACATCACCGCTCTCTGACTCTTCATCCATCTTCATTCACTTTTGTATGGACACAGTTGGGAAAAGGTCTCTTACTTTTAGGACTCATGTGATTATCTTGGGCTGGCTTAGGTAATCAGGATAATCTCCCATTTCACTGTATACATCTGCAAGTTCCAGGGGTCAGGAAGTAGATATTTTGGGGGGACCCTCATTTTGCTTACCAGACAGACATGGTCTTTTATTGATCATGCTGTTGATAGTTGGAATTAATTCTACCATATGCTTTTGTAATTCCCATGCTTTTCTTTTGCTTTTTAAAAACAATTGGTCTCATTTCTTAATTGGTATTGAATTGATTGAATTAATTCTCCTTTCTCTTTCTACCAGTTATGTTAATATAGTGGTTGCACTTCAGCTTTTACCATGTTTCCCTTTATTTTTTTTTGTAGAAATGTCTAAAGTTAATTTCTCCTTCAACAAGACCATCATGTGCTTTAATTTTCCTTCAGATATCACTCTTCCCATCTCCATGTTATTATTGTTTCAGATTTAATTAGAACTCGTTTTTCTAACACAAGTCATCACCATCATTATCACTATCATCATCATCGTAGTCTTCATTTATTTCTTAGTGATAATACAAATTTAACTGTGCTTACTCATGATTTTACTGCTCACTCGTGGCTCTTCCATCCTATTTTTTTTTGAGTTGTTTTTTTCCTTATTGAAGGATATGCTTTATTATCTTTGTTCCATAAGGAACTGTAGGTAGTAAACTATCTTATCCTTGAATGTCTGAGAATATTTTTATTTCTCTAAAGAATTCCAGATTTGCAGTTACTTGCCCTTAACACTTGAAGATATCTGTTCCCCCTTGGCTTCTGTATACTTTGCTACTGATAAGAAATCAAGTGTCACATATTGCAGTACTTTATTTATGTTGGTGGATAATCTTTCCTTTTCCCATAATATATTCTAAAATATAATCTCTCAATCTTTTGTACATTGGCGGTTCACGGTGATGAATGCAGGTGTGGATTTTATGCTTTTATAAGTGCTGAGCACTTGATGTGATGTTTCTGTTAGACTGCTCATGAGTTTCTTCAGTCCTGAAAAATTTTGAGTTATTATCAATTTAAGTATTTCCCCCTCCTATAATTGCTCAGTTTCTTCAATTAAAAGTTTCTCAATCTATCTTTAACATCCTTTAACAATTCTTTGTATTTTCCATTTATTCATCTCTCTGACCTATGTTCTGGGTTATCTCTTCAGTTGTGTCCAGCTGGCTGTTCTTCACATCTATTGAATTATTAAAAAGTTATTATATCATTAATTCCCAGAATTTGCACTTGATTTTTTTCCATTGTTACCTCCCCTTGCTATTGTTTTATGAATGTCCATTATCACGTGAATATTTTATACATGCTTGTTTGAATAGCTTTTTCAGATTTCTCAATTGACTTTTTTCTTGAGCTTTAATGCTTCTATTTATCTGTTGATTCCTGACCATGGTTGTAGAATTCTTCATCTGCTTTGCCATCTTGGTTGAGTACTATTTTGTGTGAATATATTCTCCCACACTAGTGAGCCTCCTGCCCAGACAGGCATGATGTTTTCTCAGCCCACTGGGAATATGGCCCTGAGTCAATCTTGCTAGCAGCTCAGGGCTTTCAGCCTGCGTGGATGCAGCATTTCCAAATCCTAGGTCCATCCCTAAGTGCCTCTGCTTCCTCCTTCCTCCAAAGGCACATGGTTTTGGCCACAGTCTCAGATGGCTGGGCAGAGATATTTCAGCTTCTGTCATGGGCAAGGATTAAGGTCTTAACAACAGCTATCCTCTAGAAGTTTAATTCCAGCTCTTTGCCAGACCTGGGCATTCTGTAAAGGAATTGAAACTGTAGCCCTGAATGTTCAAATATGGTTCCAGTATATGATGAGCCATGAGCCGTGCAACATGTCACTCTGTTTCTATCCACAGAAATAGTCCTCTGGTTTTTGAGTGCAGGTGTGTCTTTTTAAGAATTATCTGTCATTGTTGTGTATATATTCTCTATACATATAGTATATATTTTATAATTATAAAACATATATAAAGATGATAAGGTATATTAAATGACTACTAAGTGAAAACCAAAACAGTAAAATCAATATATTATAATAGTAATAAAAGCTAGCATTTATTAAGCAATTACTGTGTTGTCATCCTCTAAGCATTTCATATGAATTGATTCATACAATTCTCTAGATGATGACATGGATTGTGTATTAATATTATCCGCATTTTACAAATGAGAAAATGAAGATTCAGAGTAGAAGTAGCCTGATCAGGGATGCACAGTGAGAAAGTAGCTGAGTTTGTCTTCTTTCCAATATTATACTGTTTCTTACTGCTCATGAATACATGGAGGATGGACACCAGTCTGTGAAAAGAGATTCATTATGGGTGGTGGGAATATGTGTTTGCTTTATTTTATTTTAGTTCCTCTGAATTTTAAAAGACTCTTGCAGGGAACCTATAACACTTCTGTAATGAGAAAAAATAGTAACTAAAGTTATTCTTAATATGCTTTTTAAATGCAAATGATGCCTTCTTCCTTCAGCAACACTTTCATTGTTTGACAACAGTAGCCGAAAATGAAGTAGCCAAGGACCAAATTACCTGCAAGATGGGTGGGAAGACTTACAGTGGGATGGGGGGTGGGGTGGGGTAGGAGGGAGATGGGCAGTGCTCAAAGATGCAAAGGAAGGTACAGGGGTGGAGACCATTTGATCTCTTTCATTGTAAGTCTAAGAGTCCTAACTGCAGGCTCAGTATCGTCCCTGAGCCCCTCTGGCTTACATGCTTGATTTGGTGCACCTTCTCCCATTTATGGTTAACTAACCGCCTTTCTCTGTATTTTGGCTCCAGTGTTCAGTTTCTATGGCAATGGATACTATTTGAAATGTAGAAAAAGGCCACTCTGTATCCCTGATAAAGGCAACGTTTCTCATTCTTGTGCTCTGTAGAGTCATTAAAAACCATAGTCTCACGTCTACCTGGTGACACAAAGGAGACGAGGAAGGAGTTGTGTATACACAGAATATGTGGTGTAAAAAGCCAAAGGAGTACATAGTTGTTCAGAGTAGATGCTGGGGGAATGGTGAGTCCTTGGAAAGAGAGTAGGATGTCTAAGATGACAGATCTTCGAAAGAGCCTGGATCCGGGTGGCCAGTGCTGGGCTGGAAAAGGACCATTCAAACTGCATTTGCAAATCCACCCTGCTGCTGGTGCTCTTCCAGGGAAGAGCAGACAAGGGACCCAGGAGCCAGGCGATGGGACCTGGGTCCCATGGAGGAGTGTCCATGTGACCTGTGGGATCACCATGTTCCTGCTGGCCTCCTCGGATGCGTGGTACACCTCACAGTCCGTCTGTGGTTTATTACAGGATTTAAGGAGCCAGGGCGGTCAGAGGAAAGGCTATGCAAGTACTTGCAAAAAGAGCACTAAACAGTGATACTTGTCTGTGATCCTTCTGGAACTTCCAGAGCTGAGCTATCTTTGCTCATTTGTACCTGGAGAGCCCTGGAGAGGGTGCACAAACTTCTAGAGACTTGGCCATGAGTTGGTCATAAAACACTGAATAAATCTCATACCAGATTCATGGTGGTCATTATAATTGTGATACAGAGAGTGTGTTACTTACGAGGCATGTTTTATATGCATGAAACTACATAGCCTATGGATTTAGAATGAAGGGTCACAAATTATATTTAAAGAGTCTCACTCTGAGTTTTGTTTCATCAACCAGCAATCCCTCCCTCCCCTCCATGTTTGTTCCCTTTCCGCCGGCCCCCTACAAGACTTTTTAACAAAAATTTTGCCCTAGAAGTTAAACCTTCTGTTCTTCCAAAATAGGCAATGGCTTGCATTGTTTTCAGAAATAACAGCAACTCCAAAATAATCATGTGTATTCCTTTCCTCTTTTAAGTTCTATTCATCAGAGAGAAAATAAGCATGTATTTCCCAAGACGTGACAAAGAAAAGCAGAATTTGCTCTTTTTTCTGAGAAATTTTTTTTAAAAAACTGTGCTTTCCTTAATCAAAACGTGGGATTTCAATGTCATGATCTTGATTTATATCAGACTGACACAAGCATGTGAATTTCACAGCAGGAATCTGTGGATTGCATGGAGAGCTGGGCCAAAAAGAAGCAGCAGCATTTCTGCTAAAGAGCAGCAGCTTTAGTAATTCTTGATGACAACTACCTGTTGAGGGGAAAAGGAGAAATAAAACAATAAGCTTAGAGACGTCACAGATTACTACATCACAACATTAGCACCTCTAAGCGTGTGATGAATTGTAATTATGCCTGAAATCTGAGCTGCCTGCAAGACACACAAATAAAATATTTCAATTCATCATCTTTTAAAAGTTCGTATTACTGTTTTCCAAAGGAGCTTTGCAACCTGTCAGGTTTACCTAATTCAACTCAGAAGTTGGTTTTTATGCTGCTATAAATGGTTTTTACAGTTGTCATAATCTCAGAAACATGCTGGATACTATAACTGCAGGGGTCCTAATTAAAGTGTTCCATGACTGATTTTAAATCAGTGTCAGTTTATATCTCATTACTTTTTCTTTGATTATTTTTCTCTAAGCAAAAAGGAGTACATGTGACAATTCAATCATGTATATCTTCAAATATCAAAATAAAAATACGGCTTAGTTGGATTTGACATACAGTGAGTGCACAAATGATTTTAGAGGCAATTAAAAGGAATTTCAACATTACTTACAAAAATGATTTGAACAGAAAATGTAAAGTGAGTTGTATGGAGGCATTTGAGTCACTATTTTTGTATCTATAATTTTTTGGCATCAACGTTGGAACTTTGCTAGATCATCATTTGCAATGATAATTGGTGAGCCTATCTTGGACTCTACAGAAGGCATTTTGTAGCATAAAGTATGATATGGACTTTATTTTTTTTTAAAGGAGTTTATAATGAGTCCTGTTCAGAGTCAGATCCGAGGATGTCAAGCATTACGAATGTCTCCAGAAATCGTGTGTTCTTTCTCCCTTCAGAGTTTCCTAGTTGGTGGTCAATCAGCCAGAGCATAAATATTTGCTGTGATTTGGATTCTTGAAGGGCTTAGTTCTTTAAAAAGTGTTCTTATTCATATTAATTCAAGCAAGTTGGGTTTTGTCTGGTGTCTACGTACTGGCCCACAGTAGGCTATTGGGAGCAGCACACAAGCAGCCTAACTCCTTACATCTGTTAGCCCGTCACTTGGGGATGAGGACGATACTCCCACCATGTCCTGGACCCCAACGTTAGAATAACTTTGGAAACTAAGTCAAGCGCAGGTGTGCAGGCGTTCCCCAAGCTCTGGTTGTAAATCTGCTTTTCACTGTCCAGGAGGGCCGCAGGCCTCACTGGGCACGGTTGTGTCTGTCGTGCTGCTGCCTGGCCAGCACTGCAGGCAGCTCTTCATCCCCTACAGGCTTCACCAGCCCCTGCCCATGCTCACTTTGTCTCTGCTTCCTGCCAGCCAAGGCTGCTGCTTCCCTAGAGTCACTGCTCTGGGTGAATCTTTCTGCCTCAGAGACATTGTGCGGGGTTGAGTGAGTGATCTTTAGCCCAGAGACCCTAAAAGGAAAGAAAAGTACATTCACACATGTTACTGAATTCAAATAAAGATGAGTGCAACATTCTTTATTTTATTCTTCCCTCCAGGATGATAAACATCTCACCTCATATTCAGTCATGTGACTTCATCTTATATCTTTTGTTTGAAAGAATTTGAAAGACACATGTGGTGAGTGGCTATGAGTGTTCATTTCATAAAATGAATACATGCACTGTGGATGGACTGTATGGAGCAAAAGTAGCCACTCGTCTGGGAATCAGGAAGATTAGGCTCCAGTCCTCACCTTGCTATTAACTTTTTGAATGACCCTGGGTAGGTCACAGAATTTTCACGTCTGAATTATCTTGTTGATAAAATGACAAGGATGGCATTAAAAGGTGGTTATTTTTCAACTTCAACATTCTTTGATTCTACTCTGTTCCTCAATTTATTGTGTGTGGAGCATCCTATTAGATGCTATGAAGGTATAAAAACAGAAGAGAAGGCTGAAACTCTGTTCAGCTCACAATGTAATTGGAGGAAGGAAAACATGTACACATCAGAAATACAGTAGAGGGAGAGAAGAGTTTAGAGTTAGAGGCTGACAGCCATGCATTGGCTGCAGAGAAGGGACCCCGATGGAGCAGGCTGAGGTGGGCAGGAGGACAGAAAATGATGCGGGGTGAAAAATGATGGCATTTAGCCCAAGACACATGATGTGCTCAGTCGAAGCCCCATAATCCCTTTACCAGCATCGCATTAACCTCAGTATGGAGCACCAACCTCCCTATAAATCACTGGCATTTGGACACTGATCCAAATGGATATAGCATGGAGCTATTAATAGAAACCTCTGAACAGATGTGGTGGACAGACCTCTGAGCAGAACGGCGGCATGACCACGCCAGGCTGGCGCCGCAGGGAACGGCCTTTCCTTGCTCTTGATCATTCGCGGTCCTCCGCATGTCAGGAGGAGACCTTCACACCTGTGACCTGGTGCTGCCAGAGGCCCAGGGGGCGTCAGTGTAAAACATTTCTGCTGTCCCTGTTTTAAACGTGTGCCCCCATTTTGTGCTACTTCTTTGGAGTGTCTCAGTGTTTAGATAAACAATTTAAAGGCCATTTATAATGTGCTGAGGGAATTCTGTAATGTAAGGAGTCCAGCTGAGGTCCTTAGGCTGGACTTTGAATGCTGGGGTTGTCTAGCCTGTGCCCCTGGGTTTCTTTACTGGTCAGGCAGTTGTCACTTTGCAGACCTGCACCGGCCATCTGCCCTGCTGGCACATGGCTGGAAAGACCCTGAAAATTAGTGCATGTGACTTTGCATCATTTTATGTGTCCCTCATGTTCCTGCTCATCTTTGACCTCCTCCTAAGATGTCTGTTCTCCTCCGTGGTTGCTCTTTGTCACTGAGTTTACTGTGATCTGGCCCAATCTGATGAGCTTATCTTGAAGTTCCTTCTGAATAGGCCATTCTTCTGGAAAATTTTAGGCACATTTCCCCCCTGCCATACTCTTTCCTGTCTCATTCTGAATATAGCTTTTTATGAGAGATGGATCAGCTGCAGTTTCCCTATCTCATTTCAATTTATTTTCTTTCTTCAAATGGTAATTGAATGCTTGGTATATATAAAGGACTCTACTACAACTAGAAAGCACACAAAAACATTTTAAACACCAGACTCTATCCTCAAGAAACAGAAGATCTCATATGATAGATAATGTAAATAAATACAGCTTGATAAATGGTGGGTGGTAAATGTGTTCTAAAGATTCCCTTGGAAGACCATCAGTCTTCCTTAACTATTGTTAAGCCTTCTGTATTTTGAGCATTTTGTGTAGACTCAACTTCTACCTGATTTGTATTTTCTTGATCAAACCCACTTTTAACTGAGAAAGTGTTTTTCATTATTGGAGAACTTAAGATCATGTCATTGAAGTGATGAAGGCAATTTAGAAAGGGACACTTCAAAATTGTTCATACTAATGATGGTCTTCAGAATAAGTTTATAACCTTCTGAGGGGATTTTGAAGAAAATAATACCAATCTATATGTATAAATCTTTGTAAGCTGAAAGAATAATTTATCTTATTTGAACATTATTATGTAGAAGAAAAGAAAGGAAGAGAGGAATAAGGGGGGAGAGAGAGGGAGAAACACAGAGAGTTAAATGTAAAATTAGGAAGCTGAAATATGCTTTAGACAAAAATACTTCATTATTTACCTTGGAAACGTCATTTAAATCTGATAATGCAGCATTTTTATTCTAGAAAATGGGGGTTATTTTTTTACTCTCAGGAAAAGTATTTGTTGAACTTTCACAGAGTTGCTTATTGGTGAATCAGCCAGATTCAGACTTAAGACTGATACCCAAAGGACAATATCAGCTCATCTGAGGCACCGCCAGGAACTGCCCAGGGTTCATGGTGGGAGCAGATCTGTGCATCAGAAGAGCTTTTATAGATTTAGAGAAATTTTGAGGGGTACAGGTTAAATGGGGGACTTTATCTTCTCACTGGGGTGCTCTGCCCACAGATACCTGCACCAGAATGTTGTGTTCTTACAGGGGGAGAAGCTGAATGTCTGCTTGTAAGCAGGTCCTTCCAATGGGAGTCAGACCTGCTCCACCAGGAGAATGAGGAAAGCACAGATTTAGTGCCACATCTCTGCAGTGGAAACACAGTTGACTGAAGGAGATATCGAGACTGACTTTGAGCCCAGCATTGCCCTGGTTGCAATGGAGATGGAAGGGAACGGGAGATGGAGATTTGAGATATCAGTACCTTTCGAACTAATTGGAAAAAATATGACATACGTGAACTAAATAGTAATGCAAAACAGTTGGTGAAGAAGTGCTGATGTGCGTAGTAGAGAAAATAACAAGCGAACTCTGGTGGATATCCATGCCCAAACTGTGATGAAAACCAGATTAAAGAAGAGAGATTGGATATGGATGCCTGCTGGGGATTAGTCAGGATTTGGGTAAATTGAGGGGAGAGGAAAACAAGAAAAGCAGGTTGAGTAGCTCTGAGGATGAATGAGCAAGGCTAGAGGCTCCAGGGTGTTAGTTGGAAATAAGTATGCCTTGACAGAGACCCAGTTGTGAAGGTCTTTGATGACTTAACCAAGGAATTTGGAAGTTTTCCATTAACAGTGGAAAGCTCTAAGAAATCATTCTTCAAAATTTTAGGGGGACTATTTTCTATTTCCTTATTATTATTTTTTTCCTGTCAGTCTCACTGCAGTTTACTCCTTGTCAGAAATTTGTAATCTGGAGAAACGTTTTAAGAAAAATGTTTAAGAAAAAAACCAATGTGGTCCTATATGAAGAAAAGATGAGTGAGGAGAGAAGCCGGATGTATCAAGACTGATTAATAGGCCAGGCATACACTGATGAGGTCTGACCTCCTGTTAGGGTTTTAAAAATAGACACAGAGGGGAGCGTTTCAAAAGACAAGGTGGGAAAAAAAAAAAAAAAAAAAGACAAGGTGGGGACTAAATAACTGGAGAAGATAAAAGAGAGAAAGGAACAAATGGATTCCAAGGTTTGATCTCAGAGGAATGACTTACTATGTATGGATGGAGAGGGGATCAGAAAACATCCTCCAGCCAGCAAATTCATCTTCTCCTGTAATATGGTCCAATAAAAATGTAATGTGGGCCTCGTATGAAGTTTTACATTTTCTAGTAGGTGCATTAAAAGAATAAAAAGAAACAAGAATTTTTACACTAATAATATTTTATTTAACCCAATATAGCCAAAATGCTTTTATAGCCAATCATTTTACATGTAGTCAATGTAAACAATTATTAATGAGATAGTTTACATTCCTTTTTTTTTTTTTCATACAAAGTCTCTGGATTCCAGTGTGCATTTTACACTGACAGCACATCTCAGTCCAAGTGCTCAGTAACCCCGTGAAGCAGGGGGCTACTGTCTTGGATGCTGCAGCTCTAGACTTAGAACTAATGGTGTCAGAGTTAGCACCACTCACACAGGTGCCAGGACACTCCTGTCCTAGGTGCTTCAAGGTTAGAATTATGTGGATGGTGCTTGTGCACAAATAGTGCAACACTTGGACCCTTGATTCACGAGAAGCCCTGAGAACAAGAGATCCAAGAAAGCATTTCTAGAACATTCTTCAGAAGATAGCAGAATTCATGGCTGCTCACTTGTCAAAATCTCCTTTGAAAGAAGATGTAGATTTGGAGAATTTCCTGAAATGTACTAATCCTTTTGTCCATTCAGAGATCATCAAATGAAGTCCTTTGACCCAAATGTAGCCTGTACCCTGCAGCTGAGTTCTGCTTGGACAGCCTAGCATTTTAAACAAAACTCAAAACACAACAGTGAATTGAGCATCTGTAAGCAAAGCGTGTACCTTCCATGCGCCACGTCCAGCACCTCCGCAAGTTTCTGCTGCCTGCCTGCCAGCCTCTGAAGGCATTTCCACTCTAGGGATTCAAAATGGAGGCCTGTGTAAAAGCCAGCCTAACAGGGAGCAGAACACCTGGCCCAGCACTTTGGTTCATGGAATTGCTTTTTACCTTTGACCCATCAGCCTGGATTATTGTGCTCACTCCTGCTGGTGACATTTAACACACTCTGCCCTGACTCTTTCTGGAGCCCAGGAGAAATTTTCTCTGTCTTGGTCCTAAATAGCTGGGCTTCTCCAGAGCAACTCATCAGGACACTGAATCACTTCCTCTCCTATTTACGTCTGCAAGGGCTGCCAGAAAACTGATGGCTGGATTCTTATCCCACTTCTGCTGATGAATAGATAGGACATGAATGCAGTTGTTTTCTGTTAAACTCACTCTTGACTATAGCTTATCTTTTCTAGATTCACTTTTCCATAGAAGTTTCCTTAGATAATTATTTAACCTTTATTTTGTTGTTCCACTTCTATTTATGGTGTGGATTCTATCTGTCATCTGTCTATCACCTAGATATCACCTAGATATCATCTGTCTCGATGCAACCATCCACATTTCTCCGGTACTTCTGCTCACTCCATTGATTTGTTTCTCAGGCAGCTTCCATATTCTTCACTTACCTGATGCTGAGCCACACCTGATTGCTCAGAGTTGACCACTTGACTCACTGCTGGGCCAGTGACTCTTTTCCCTACAGGTTTTTGGATTTGGGACTCAGATCAGTGTCTCACTAATGGCAGAATTTATAATAGTAACACTCAAGTAATAATAATAGTAACAGAATGGTATAAGTAATAGTAGCACTTAGAATAATAACACAAGCACAGTAATAAAAATGGTAACACTAGACTAGTAGCACAAGGGCATTAATATTAATAGGAAACTAGAACAGTAATAGTAGTAGTAACACCAGAATAGTAACACAAGGACAGTATTAGTAATGGTAGTGGTAGCTTAGTAACACAAGGGCAGTGTAGTAACACTCAAGATTTGTCAGCAGTCATGCAAAGGCACCATTCTGGAGAATGAATGAATGTAAAACACTGGAGGAGGGGAGGGGATGGGGGGGTAGGGAGGTGAAAATTGAAGAGTGGGAAAGAGTCCAGATGTCCTTTCAAGTCTTAGGTCTGCCTGTTTCTGAGGCTTACCTCAGCCTCAGTTGGCTAAAGTTTGGTTGTTAAGTTTGTTTGGACTCTATGAGACACCCAGTGCCTTTTCCAGTAAAGGTATCTTTTTATTAAAGATAGTTACAGGTAGAGAAGTTCTCTGGAGCTTCCAACTTCAGAGTGACGACTAACAACTAACACTATTTTTAAAGACAACTTAGGAAATAGATTTTGTTTGAAATGGATTCTCACAAAAAGTAAGAACAAATAGATATATAAATATAATTATTTGGGGAAGTTTGTCAAGAGTAAAGCAGGAAAGACTCAAAGCCTGTCATTATTTTTGAGTCAGTGTCTGCTATGGATGAACCAACCCAACTGTAGAATTTGGCAGATGTAGTCAGTCTTGAAACATTAAAAATGGTACACAAATGAGGTTCCTGTTATTTGTGAAACAGATTCACTAAAATGAAAACCCCTTTGAACATGGTCAGAGTTGATCTGGAATGGACGTCACCTCCTCGTTTTTATAGAAGCTTATTGTCTAAGGCCAGCATGCAGGAAGGATTTGTGTGTGCTGATTCCTTAGGAAGGAACTGTATTGGAACTCATTCATGGCTGGTCTCCTAGTAACTCTGACACAGTCAGTTTCCAGCTTGACTTTTGAACTAGCTACATGTTCTTCATTGAGGACCAGATGAAGCAATTGGGTGGCATTTAGAGGGTACTGCTAGGTTAAAAAACAAACAAACCTTTAGCTGTTAAAAACACAGTAATTATAGTGAAATTCTCTCACTGTGAGAGGCACATAAGAATGGAAATGGATAAAAAAGCAAATATATACCCAAAATACCTCATGTTTTACTTAAGCAGGACAAAAATTCACTGAATGGAAATGTAGAGAGAATTGGGCAGATTGACTAAACTGTATAATTGAGTAAACTGTATAAATTGATAAATTGTTCTCTCTTTCAAATTTGAATTTGCATGAGTTGAATGAATATATCACACAACTCCATTGTATAATTTTACTGTGTAATTTTTACATACCACCAAGGAAATAATGGTCACTGCATTTAATAATACTAAACCTTATGTTTATTTTTCATCTTTTCTTAATTTATTACCCTGTTATGCCCATAGCACAGGCTATTAACAAAATTTAGAAGTAAATTTAATATCACAATTGTATGGTGTTTTCATGCATCTTCTTTTCAGTATTGTGCTGCTAGAGAAAGGCAAAATACCAGGGAGATCCCAGAAAAATAATGTCCATCAGGTTAAAAAGGAAACACTGAAACTTGGAGAATAATTTTTTTAAAAATCTATAAAACTATACTTTGTTCTTATGAATTTTGAGATGTACTTTGATTTCCTATTTTCAATTATATTCCCAAAGGCTTCTCTTTCATGTATTCAATAAAGTTAAAGATTTCCGAAAACATTTCCTCTGATTCTTTTTCACCAGGCTTCTGCTTAACGATTTGATACTTTCTGATATATATGTCTATGTGTGTGTATATATATAATATAATGATAATTGGATGAAAATTTTAAAATGCAGGCAGAGCATTACTTTTTTTTTCATTTGTATATGCCAGATGACATAGCTCACTCCCAAAATGGACCGGTTATCTCACTAATAATTTGATTGCTTTGAACTTTCCTTTTTAATATTGTGTGGACAAAATCTTTTAAAATGTTGGTAACACTTTGAGGTTAACTCTATTTAGACATATTTTTCCCAAGTCTGATTCTGGTCTGCTGTCTTAAATTACACACTTTCTGAGTTTACATTCCTACGCAAGTCTGTACTACCATACTCTGAAAAGATATATTTTTCTTCAAATACCCCTCTTCCAAAACTACCGACTTACCCTGGAATCACTTTTGTCTTCAACAAAACTACTGAACCAATTTTAAAAATAACTACATGATAAATGTAGACATAGGGTTAGAATCTGGGATGGTCTTACCTCATCCTTCACAGTATTTTTTCTTCTGAGTCAAAATAAATACTCTATTTTCTAACTAATGAATAGCAGCTATCTTACAAATTTCTCATCTTTAATAACTGGGTTAAAATAACATCTTAACACACATGTCACATCCTTCATAAAGTTTTCCTAAGTTCCTCAAGGAATGTTAGATATGCACTTTGAATTTTAATAAATATTGGTAGAACACCCTTGGTATGTTGGATTTCTTATTGGAGTTGAAACTGTGGAGTGTATAGTCAGTGCCTGTGAAAAATTAGATTCTAGTAGTTGCAGGTGTTTATAGAAAATAACCTTTTATAGCACTTTATTCATGATACTTTGATTCTGTTTCTCTCTTCGCTACTAGACGTGAGGTTTGTGGTCAAAAACCACTTTATACCCAGTGCAGTTTCTGCCATTCAGTGATATTAACAAATATTTGATGGTTGAAAAACAGCCTAGAAGGTCTCAACTTTCTGAAAAATTGCCATTGTGCATCTAATATGCCTTGTCATCAAGCCCCTTTTAAATTCTCTTTCACTTTGAGCCCTACTGCACTCTTTATTTCATTTGATCTCCTATTTTTTTTGTTTGTTTGTTTTACTAAAAGCTAAGCTGATAATCAACATGATAGTATAGGACAGAAGTGGCTACAGCCTTGTTGATTATTTGAAATTTGATTCTTATTTGGATTTCAGGATGTGGTGAACACATCATTGGAGAAAGAGGAAACAGACAAATCAGACAAGGACTCTGATAGGAGTTTAGAAGGGCTGATAGGCATGTGTACCTGTCCCTACACATTCTTGTACTTAAATATTAACTGCTTTGCATAGCTGCATGTTATTTGTTGGCTCGTCCACTTGTGGGAAACAGTTGACTCTATCAAAAATATATGAAAAGCTACGGAGGGAGTCTTTTCTTCTTTAACCTAAGTCTTTAATACCATCATGTGCATCTTTCGTGAACAATTATTTAAACTGATCACTCACTTATATTATAGATTGACTAAATATGTTTCACAGTTCATAAAGGACTTGCAAATTTATTATATCATCTTGTTTTCTCAAAAACTTGGTGATAGGCAGGAAAGCCAGAATCAGTGCCCCCTTTTGCAGAGGGAGAGGTTGAGAGATACTAAGTGTTAGAAAGTTGATAATTCAGAATCAACCCAAGTCTCCTGAACCCGAGGCTCAGATGCTTTCTCCTGAGAGTAACTTTGTCAAAGTTGAGTCCTCAGGCACCAGGTGATCAGTGTTTGAAGAGAAAAAAGCCAGTGGACCAGATGATGAGAACTTAAGTCAGAGTCCGAAAGTTTTGCAGGGGCTTCATTCCTAGGCCTGAAAAATGATTGATGAAATAGAAATAGCTCTCTTCTAGCAGATGCGTTGGAGACCGTGGCTCAGGATGCCGGAATGGCTCAGGGCACTGGTGGGCTGGCATAAACACCACGAGGTGGACCCACTGCAAACCCTTAGAAAGAACTCAGAGATGGAGCTGCAATCTCCACTCAAAATGTGTACCTTGGGAGCCTAAATATCTGGTATCCAGAGGAATACTGAGTTGCTAAGATGACCACATTCCTAGAAAAAGATTGGAAAAATTCTTATAACTCCAAGTTGATGAGTCTCAGTTCCATCCATGTGAAACTGATAAAAACCAAAGTAAGGGTTAGGCTTATTGAGGAGAATACAAACCCTATCAGCGGTAAAAAGGCAAAATCGTTTCTATAATGGAATACCTTGCAAACGAATCAAAATTGAGTGGAGCTTATGTAAGTATACAGTCAAAAGAAAGGACTAATTTCCTTCCATCTTTATGTAATTTGCTTTGATCTTCAAATAAAATCTCACCTTCATATTCTCCACAGCACATACATCTTACTTTGTACATAGTAGGTGCTTAGTAAATATTTTATTTTTAATTAAAGTTTTTATTTTAAAGCTCATATTTTAAAATGAATTGTTATACATTAGAGGGGAAGTTTGTCGTAGACTTAGTGCCAAGTGCACCAATTTGTGCAGAAGAAACAGATGGAGATACAGGAAAATGGGGCTCCACTCTGGTTGAGATATGAAGAGAAGAATTTCCTAGGAGACCATTGGTGAATTGATGTGTTAAATATATTTTATGAATTATCTGATGTAAGAGAGTGTTTTTCTAGTTCAGATTCTGTCACCAACAGTCTGTGTAAACTCAGTGAAGAAATTTAATTCACCTGTGCCTGAATGTCATCATTTAGAAAATCAGAGTTAGCAGTCTGTGCAGTGATCCTACACTCATCCCCACGATGACCCAGAATTTAAACGCAGCCCAGTGGAAGCTTGAATCCCATCGCGTCTCTAACATTTTATCAACTAACTACCCTTTCCTTGTTCATTTTAAAACTATTTTTAGAAGCAACTCTCCCCCACCCTCTCCTGTCCTCTCCTGGGCTGTAAGCTCTTCTTTGGGAACAGGGATCTGAGCTTCTGAGCTGCTGGCATTTGAGTACATCTGAACATATCTCACCCCTGCTGTGACCAAAGGGGCGATGGCCTCTTGGGAACCCCCATCCTAAGCATGCACACTCCAGGAACAAAGCCACTTCTCATGGAGGGTGTGGTGGTAATTCTGAGGGCTTGTTCCCTGCATTTTATGAAAAGCATAGACTGTAAGTGAAAATTGAAGAGTGATTTATGAAACAAAACAAAGACTCTCTGAAACATTGGGGGCATAAATAACTTTGATTTGGAACCCTTCAAATGACTACAACATGAAGGGAAAAGACTTTTTTTCCCACTATTTGGTCAGCGATTGACATGTAACTTGGCTTTCCAGATCTCTAATGTTTTACAAAATAGCAACATCAGCTAAAGGGAGAAGATGCCTTTATGCTCATAAATGAGATACCTCTTGAGGCCCACAGAAAATTGAAGTGCCGAAATTCCTGTGTGAACTGGTAGGAATAAGAGTCTGTGGAATTTGGGCTCTTGTTATGGAAGTCCATGAAAGGATCCCGAGGCCAAATAAAACACGTTTCATGTTCGTATTTATTTCCATCCCTCACATTAACTCTTGGGGCCTAGAACCATGTTCTTTGCATATGGCAGATGATCAGTAGTTTTTAAAATTAAAGACTGTTTCTTCTAACTGTATGATTGTAAATGCATTTATATTTTTAATCTGAAAGATAAAGCTATCATGAGCTGTCAGGAGCTATCAGGAGCTAGTTTCTTTTGCAAGAATGAGTAGAAAAAAATGGCCTATCCCTTTGGTGTGGTCAGGTGGAGGGAGAGTTCTTGGAAAAAGTGATCTGAATTGTGGTCTTAGAGCCATATGATTCATTTGTTTGTACTAAACACTATCAGGAAATCGGTCTAATGTGCTACTGCTTCAGGAGAAAAGGTCCACAGTTCTTAGAATGTTGAAATCTGGTGTTTGAAAATATAAACGTATTTTCTTACTCTTCAAAAACATATTGAGTCTGGATACAGAATACTGTGTGTATGGGTGATTTCTCTTCTTGATTATACAACTAAATAGGTAGATGGGTAGCAGATAGGTTATTACAGCATTGAAGGGATGGGGAGGAAATGTCAGGATGAAGTAGATAGAATGTCTTCAGTGTAAGAAGTGACTAAAAAATTAGGTCTCTTTTGCCTGGAAGAAGATGAAGGCTGAGGTGAAGATATGATCAAAGTCCACAAATTTCGTGAAAGCCGCTGCTGACATTATCAGGGACCTGTTAACCCAGTTCTAGGACATCTGAACCATAGGGCAGTCTTTGAAGTTTCAACAGGGTAGTTTTAGGAAAGATGAAAGGAACTACTTTAATACAGGGAGAAGAAAATTTATGGAAGTTTTGTGAAGTTACGGAGTGAAAATACTATATAAACATTTCCAGGGGGAGTGACAGCTCCAAATAAGGTTTATTTAGGGAAGCTTGGGGTACATTGAAAACTATTTAAGGTCATATAAAGCAACCATGTTCTTTGTGACCTTCTCTTAGTTTCACTTTCTAAATCAATATATATGGAGTATGGGCTTCCCTGGTGGCGCAGTGGTTGAGAGTCCGCCTGCCGATGCAGCGGACACGGGTTTGTGCCCCAGTCTGGGAGGATCCCATGTGCCGTGGAGCGGCTGGGCCCGTGAGCCATGGCTGCTGAGCCTGCGCATCTGGAGCCTGTGCTCCGCAACGGGAGAGGCCACGACAGTGAGAGGCCCGTGTACCGCAAAAAAAAAAAAAAAAAGATATATATATATATATATATATATATATATATATATGGAGTAAAATTAGTTACTTTAAGATGTTCATAGTCATTAATGAATTTTCATATACAGAGTTACTATAAAAATCCTGACATGCACTCAGTCAGTACCCAGTTAGACAATGATTTCTAAAACCCTTCCTTCCAGAAGATATCAGTACTTTCCAACAGGGGTCAGTGGAATTTCTGTTTTTTGTAGGAGACATGCATCTTCTGACCTTCAGCTGTAACCCCTTGGACATTGACGTGATCAAACCTCCTCCTTCTCCTTGGGGAGAGGGGGCAAACAAATTCATATTTCCACTGCATTTTCTCATGGTGGGGAGTGACACACAGCACTCATATTTCCACTTTATTTTCTTTCAGTATTGTAATCCAACTGCATGGAAATCATGACTTCTCAACAACCAGTTCTTTCTGCACGTGGACTTTGCATCCTGATTTAGATGATTTCTGCAGAAATACCTTTTCTTCTTCCTTGCTGTCTGTCTGAATTGAACAAGCATCACTGAGGCTCCATGCAGAGCCTGGGGCAGCTCTGCTCTCACATGCATCTAACCTGGTAAGGTCCTCAGAGTAGACTTCCTGGGTCTACAAGCCCCCAGCTCAGAAGGGCTCTGTGCTGGGTTGTTTTAACTCTCTCTTGACATTCTTAATCATTTTTGTATGTAAGGTCCCACATTTTCAAGTTGTATGGAGCCCTGCAGATTATGTAGTGGGCCCTGCAGATTATGTAGCTGGTCCTGGAGAAATGGGCGTTGATTCCAGTTTTACAAATGAAGAAAGCAGTGCTCAGGACGGGAGAGCAAGTATCTCCTTAGAGGGACAGAGTTAGGGAGTGGCTGAGACAAGCATCACATTTGAGGTTCCTAACTCCAAACCATCTTCCACGGGTGATCAGGCACCATCACCATTGCCCCCCTGAGAACACAGCCGTGGCCTCAGCAGCATTGCTGTGGGAAAAGAGCCTCTGTCGGGGAGGGCAACTTTCCTAGTCAATGCAGGGAAAGCACAGCCACTTCACACTTTTTAGTTAAAGACGCACTTCCTCCTGATGACCTTGGACTGGCCTCAGCGTGATGGACAGGAGTCATGGCTGAGTGGTGGGGAGGGGGCGTGAGGGGTGAATGAACAATGCTCTCATGCTTTCCAATTAAGACGTCCATCGAAGTCCTATGAAATGGGGCATTTTGGCATCCACTGTGAAGAAGTATTTTATGTTGAGTGATGATTTCCTCTCTGCTTGGGCCCTCTCCCTTTGTCCCCTTGCCTCGCCTCTGCCGGTGGTGAATTGGGGACCATGACCCCACCATGATATCACTGTTCAGGCAGCCGTGGCGCATGGCCCTGTCATCAGGAGCAGAACAATGATGCCATTTTCCTCTCAGGCTAGAAGGTCTTTTACCAAAGAAAAATAAAGTGCCTGAGGCCCCCCTGCCTTTGTTTTTTGCTGCAGTTTCTCCTTCACCCACCCGTCTCTAGTTTGTTCCTGTCCCTGCAGAGGTGTAGCCATGGGGCCACTTACAGGGATAACCTGCAGCCTGTTGATAAAATGCCAGTCACTGCCCAAGGCTGCTGTGCTCTTTGGTCTCTGGTCTTAAAAGTGAGGCATCATTTATGTACCTACGGCTTCTGTTCATGTGAATGAAAAAATGACCTTTTTCAATGATTCTTCAGCTAAAGGCAGAAGCATTGAAGCTAGATGGGAGGACATGGGTTATCGGTGTAACTGAAAAATGTTTACAGTTAAGGGTCCTGGCAGAACACAAAAAATAAATTGTTTTGCCTAAGAAGAGGAGGAGGGGCTTGCTTTCAGACTTCCTTTGCTCAGCCATGTCATTTACGTCACGTTGCAGGCATGGCGTTAATAGCCTCATGACTTCAGCTGTTCCTGAAGTCATCCCACTGGATTGGCTCCATCGCTGGTACATGTTTGGGGGGAGGGGAGCAGAGAAGGAAGACACCCATCACTTCATTGGCTTGTGACATGAACTTAGTTCAGTGTTTTGCTGTCACCAGCTTGACCTTAATAGTTTTTTAACAAGGGGCCCCACACTTCCATGTTGCCCTGGGCCCTACAGATTATATAGCTGGCCATGCCTTTTAGTGCTTTTCTACCAACACTAATGCTCACCACTGAATTCTCAAAATTCCTTTCCATGATTATAGGGGATCACTTTGTTCTCTACTTGAAATTTGAAGATGTATGTTTGTGTGCATCTGTGTGTGCATGTGTGTGCACATGTGTGTGTGTTTAAAGAGATACGTGTGAAACAGAGGAAAAAACCTTCACAGGGGTATTTTGAATTAGAGATAAAATAATAGAAAAGCTCCTGAATCAGTTTCACATCCATTTGTCGGTGTGTTTGTTCCATCTGTTCCAGTATAATTTAATATCTGTCACCTTCATCTAGGACGTGATGTTCTTGGATGACACTTCAGTTTATTTAGCGCATGATACAGTGGGTGACCCCTATTCTTTAGATGTGCCGCATTGGAATGGGGCTCCTTTGCTAATATTATTAATATCACATCTCTGACCTCTAGTACCAGTAAGCTCACTGTTCTGGAAGTTGTAAAATTTGGTAAATTTACTTTAAAAGCATTCCTATAAAATTTTTTGAAATCTTGGATATCGAGCCATTGATAATGGAGAGTTTGTTTCAGGTGATTGCTTATTTTATCTGGCTTCTGATTATAAGGAACACTGCAGATTTGGAGCCCATGTAACAATTGAGTGGTTACATATACAGTTAGAAGATGGAGGATGGCTGGAGCGTGAACGTTGCCACAGTGTCTGTCTGAGTGCCGGCCCAATTGAGATGGACTGAAGGGGACTGGAGACTGGTCCTTCTCCTCCGTGTGTATCCAGCAGTTCTAGGGGCAGCTTTGCAACATCCAAAAACAGGGGTCAGCAGACATTTTTTTGCAAAGCATCAGCTTGTAGACAGTTTTGGCGTTGTGAGCTATGATGTCTCTGTTACAACTACTCAACTCTATGGTTGCTTCGCAAAAGCAGCCCTAGGCAGTATGTAAATCGTGTTCCAATAAAAAAGTAAAGCTGGCAGAGAGGTGGAACTGGGCTACTGGCATGGCTTGTAGACCCCTGGCCCATATATACCATTTGTGTCACCCTCGGCAGACAGGCTGGCCCTATGCAGGCCAAACACAAGGAATGATCATCTCTTCACTCTCCGGCCTAGTATCAGAAAAGGACCTTAAAAAGTTTCATGCAGAAAGTAAATGGATAACGAGGCTTAATTTATAGTCCTTGCTGAGGCATTTATGTCTGTGTGAGGAGGGTGGGGGTAGAGGACTTGAGAAGGATGCGAGAAGGAGATGTGCTCTGGTTTGACTGAAGACAAATGAATGGAGCCCAATGTTTGTGATTGGCAGCTGGGGAAGGGCTTGTGAGTCCTCTCTGTGCCTTGGTCCACAGGACACAGACTGTCTATTTACCTCCCACCAAAGACACACCAATTACCTCCCCGTTGAATGGAAGGCACTCCCAGGAGGAATTCTCTGAACAGACACAAGTCTGTTAGCTGGTGTGTTAAACCAGATTCAGCAGGATGCAGTGGCAAAGGCAATTTCATTCTTCTCCTGCATTGTCCTTCTACTGATGTTTTCATCCCCAGTGGGTGAGATTTCAGGCAGGTTCCAAAACTTCTCTGCTCACTTTCAGGGAAATAAATATAGGCTAATGTATTAGTGAGGGTTCTCCAGAGAAACAGAGTCAATAGTATACGTGTGTGTGTGTGTGTGTGTGTGTGTGTGTGTGTGTATGTACATATGTGTGTATATATATCAGTATATATATAGAGGGGAGAGGGGAGGGAGAGAGAAGATATTTATTATAGGAATTGGCTCACATAGTTATGGAGGCAATCTGTCATCTGCAAGCTGGAGAATCAGGGAAAACATTGGTGTGATTCAGTCTGAGACCAAAGGCCCAGGAACCAGAAGCACCAATGTCTGAGAGCAGGAGAAGATGGACGTCCCAGCTCAAGCAGTGAATTTGTCCTTCCTTCACCTTTTTGTTCTATTCAGGCCCTCCATGGATTGGATGGTGCCCACTCGAATTGATGAGGGTGATCTGCTTTACTTAGTCTATTGATTCCAATGCTAATCTCTCCCAGTACCACCCTCACAGGCACACCCAGAAATCATGTTTTATCAACTATCTGGGCATCCCTTAACCCAGTCAGGTTGACACATAAAATCAATCATCACAGCCTGGATCACTGTCTCTGGCAGTGACCTCAGCCAGGGGGTGGGGAGGGGTGACTATTGAAAAGGGGACATCTGGCACTGTCAACGATCGTGGGCTCTGCCCTACCAATACCTAGAATTAGAGTTTCCCTCAAATAGAGTGAGGAGGTTCAGATGCCACATGGCCAGAGAAGAAAGGAAACCAAATGTCTTCTTACATCCTTGTTCCTGGATTTTTTTCTGTACTTGTGTAAGTTTGTTCACAGGGCGGAGGCCTAAAAATGGGATATCTGGGTCAAAATCTGATGATATTTCCCAAATTTCTGTTGCAAAAGTTTATCATCTTACCAACAGTGCATGAAAGTTCTGATTTCTCCACACCCTCCAAATACTGGATATTTTCAGTTATTCAAGTGAACTGCTTTCACAGGAAGCATTAAATCTCGAGAAATTCCTTGTTGGAATAGTTTAAACTTGTGCTTTTTGTGACTTTATATACTTAACATAGGTGGTTTCTCTTAAAACAATAAACAATATTTTCAAAGAGAAGTGCAACTGTTACGATGTTTAATCATTTTATTTTAAATCTCCCAGGAGATTCTAAATGTATTCTATAGTATTGCATATGCATTAATAGATATTAAAATACATCATTATGTATGTATGTGTATATGTGTGTAACACTGAAATATGTATATATGTATATGTTTATATATACATAAAGAATAGCAAACTAAGATTATTTTTTCCCATGGTGAGATCACTTTCCAGTTACTATGAAAAATGTGTTAATACATTATATGGCTGATATACTCCAACAAAGAGAAATGTACTCAGCAAGATACTGATGCCAACCAAGCTCTTCTACATTGAAATGTTTCCTGTGGAGTTTTATGGGTACCTCTCTCAAGACATCACATTGTATGTGAGAGCTACATTTACTAAAGGTGTGGGGGTTAAAAACGGTATTCAAAATAATAGTGACAGAAGTCCATGATATAAAAGTGTGAGAAAGCCTGGGTTTAGCACAATTAAACAGATTTCATTTCTGCAGGGAGTCTATGTGCCTTAATATGCTAAAGCTAGTTTGATCTCCAACCGGAGGAAATAATTGGGAGCTTTTCACTGTTGATGAAATTGATATTTCTGTCATGAGACTGTATGTATTTGGGGACTGTATATTAAAATTCGTAGTGTTAGAATATTTTGAATACAACTGTCATCCTGGCCATGTACTGTTGAACAATGGTCCCCAACCTTTTTGGCACCAGGGACCGGTTTTGTGGAAGACAGTTTTTCCACAGACTGGGGATGGGGGGTGGGATGATGGTTCAGGCAGTAATGTGAGTGATGGGGAGCGATGGGGAGCAGCAGATGAAGCTTCACTTGCTCGTTCGCCACTCACCTCCTGCTGTATGGCCTGGTTCCTAACAGGCCATGGACCGGTACTGGTCTGCGGCCTGGGGGTTGGGGACCCTTGCTGTTGAGGACAGGACTGTATTGCTTTCCTGTGCACAGATACCCTAAATCAGGGGTGTTCAGTATTAACTGCAAAGTTTCCAGCTTGATGTAAACACTTCATAACGCTGGACTGACTGGTTATGCAAATGGATTAATTAGCTCTGTTTCATTGGAATCTAGACAACTGACTTCTTCCACAACTTCAAGTCTTCACTTGTTCTGATGGCAGTGACTTCTAGAACCAACTTCACATTTACATATTTATTAGTAATTTTAAAATTCCCTTTGATTGAGCAGTTATTATTTAAATCTAATTCTAGCATCTTATATTTCAGTTCAGTTTTCTAATATTTTGAAATATTATTATTTCTCAAGGACGTAAACAGCTTTCCAGTCACTCCTCTGTGGGGTTTTGGATGGAGAGAATGGAGATCAGTTATCGATGTTATTTATATTTTCTGCTTGCCTGCATCATTGGGTGGTGTCTTCACATTTTCTCTATGCTTGCTATGTTGGGAACACACTTACCATCATGGTCACCTACCAAACACTGACCTTTCGATTCCAAGCTTTTCACCAGTGCAGTGTGTGTCGTTGGTACTCTGTAAACTCCTCTGTTCTCTAACATCTTATTTATCAGTTACTGGACACCTCCAGCCTCAGATGGGCATCTAGCACATGGCAACATTTCAGGTAATGCTTGTTGGACAAATAATTGGATGGTTGTGTTGGTGAAAGTTCTGCTTACCAGAGCTAGACGTTTTTTGTTGGGTGTTTCTAAAAATGCAGTTCTACGGTTCAACTGAGTATAGCTGGAAATGAGTTTTCTGCTTTAGTATTTCTCAAACTTGGGTTATATACATATGCATTTAAAGAAAAATAAGAGTTCTCATGGACTCACAGTGTTTATTTAAACAGCTTATAGTATGATAAAAGTATATACAATCTCTAATCTAGGTATAAATACTTTATGCTTATAAATTCAATAAAACAAGAACACATAAATTTATACATAAATATAAGATTTAAAACCAATAAAATTCAAATTAACATAACTTAATATGGAAAATTAGCTTTTCTGTTAAGAAACTGCCATTCCAGATGTAAGTATGATATACCTATGGTACAGTCTTGATTTAAGTGTGACCACCATAACTGCTGTATATGCCTCAAGTCTCTCACTGCTTTTCTGTATTCAAAGTTCTCCAACCTCTTAGCCCCTTAGTCCTTATAACATTGTCAGATCACTTTGATTTCACTTGGTAGAAACACTTAGACATTAAGTATACCTCTGCAGTTGAACCATTATACCACAAGAATGGAATTATTACCCCATTTGATTGTAAAGACAAGCAAAATGTATGCTCAAAAACCCAGAAGCCATATAGTCATGAGGTGGTTTGAGATGACAAAAACTAAATGGCCCTAGCTATGTATGAAGGTGGTTGCTAACTGGCAAATAAAATACTATTTTGAGTAACTTCAACACAATAATTTAACTGTACAATGCCAGTAGTGCTTTGGACAAAATGAATAGAAAGAAGTCTTGAACTCTTCAGTAATCATAGTATCAGTGATAATATTCATATTTTTTAAACTTTTATATATTCTTAGGTAAAATCAATAATTATGTTAATGTCTTTAGAAACCAGAATCTTAGCACAAAGAAAAAAGTTGATACAGATTAAAAAATTAAACAAAAACTTTATAAGTTTAAATTAAACATATCACTGTGTACTTTTTTATTATTTTTATTGAAGTATAGTTGATTTAAAATAGTATATCAGTTTTGGGTATACAGCATAGTGATTCAGTATTTTTATAGAGTATGCTTTATTAAAACTTATTTCAAAATAATGGCTATAGTTTCTTGTGCTGTACAATAAACATATCCTTGTTGTTCATCTGTTCTATACTTAGTAGTTTGCTTCTCTTAATCCCATACCCCTGTCTTGCCCCTACCCCCTTCACTCTCACCACTGGTAACCACTAGTTTGTTCTCTATATCTGAGAGTCTGTTTCTGTCTTGCAATATACATTTGTTTGTTTTTAAATAGTGCTGCTATGAACATTGGGGTACATGTATCTTTTCAAATTATGTTTCATTTTCTGTGGATGTATACTCAGGAGTGGAATTGCAGGATCATATGGTAGTTCTATTTTCAGCTTTTTGAACAACCTCCATCCTGTTTTCCGTAGTGGCTACACCAGCGTGCATTCCCACCAACAGGGTCCAAGGGTTCTCTTTCCTCCACATCTTCGACTACATTTGTCATTTGTAGACTTTTTAATGATAGCCATTCTGACAGGTGTGATGTGATAGCTCATTGTATTTTGATTTGTATTTCTCGAATAATTAGTGATGTTGAGCATCTTTTCATGTGCCTGTTAGCCATCTGTATGCCTTCATTAGAAAAATGTCTCTTCAGGTCTTCTGCCCATGTTTAGGTTTTTTTTTTTCATATTGAGTTGTATGAGTTATTTACATATTTTGGATATTAACCACTTGTTGGCCATATTGTTTGCAAATATTTTCTCCCATTCAGTAGGTTGTCTTTTCATTTTCTCGATAGTTTCCTTTTCTGTGCAAAAGCTTTCAAGTTTAATTAGGTCCCATTTGTTTATTTTTGCTTTTATTTCTTTTGCCTTAAAAGAAGGCCAAAAAATATTGCTATGATTTATGTCAAAGAATCTTCTGCCTATGTTCTCTTCTAGGAATTTTATGGTATCTGGTTTTACATTTGGGTCTTTAATCCATTTTGGTTTTTTTTTTTTTTAATATGATGTGAGGAAATGTCCTAATCTCAGAGTCTTTTCTCCATTGTATATTCTTATCTCCTTCATTGTAGATTAATTGACTATAGGTGCATGGGTTTATTTCTGGGTTCTCTATTCTGTTCCATTGATCAATGTATCTGTTTTTGTGCCAACATCATGCTGTTTTGATTACTGTAACTTTGTAGTATAGTCCAAAGTCAGGAAGAGTGATACCTCCAGCTTTGTTCTTTTTTCTCAAGATTGCTTTGGCAGTTCAGGGTCTTTTGTGGCTCCATATAAATTTTAGGATTATTTGTTCCAGTTCTGTGAAAAATGTCATGGGTGTTTTGATAGGGATTGCGTTAAATCTATAGATTGCTTTGGGTAGTATGGCTATCTTAACAATAGTAATTGTTCCGATCCAAGAGCACAGGATGTCTTTCCATCTCTTTGTATCATCTAGAGTTTCCTTCATTATTAATGTTTTATAGTTTTTATAGTGTATGTTTTTCAGCTCCTTGGTTAAGTTTATTCCAAGGTGTTTTTTTTTTTTTTTGATGTGATTTTAAATGGGATTTTTTCTTTCTTTTTATGATAGTTCAACTTTAGTGTACAGAAGGGCAACATATTTCTATATATTAATCTTGTATCCTGCAACTTTGCTGAATTCACTTATTAATTTTAATAGTTTTTTGGTGATGATTTAGGGTTTTCTATATATAGTATTGTGTCATCTGCAGATAGTGACAGTTTTACTTACCTTCCAATTTGGATGCCTTTTATTTACTTATTTTTCTCTTCTGATTGCTGTGGCTAGGACTTCCAATACTGTGTTAAATAGAAGTGGTGAAAATGGGCATCCTTATATTGTTCCTGAATTTAGAGGAAAGGCTTTTAGCTTTTCACCACTGAGTATGATGTTAGCTGTGTGTTTGTCATAAATGGTCTTTATTATGTTGAGATATATTCCCTCTATACAAACTTTAATGAGAGTTTTAATGCTTTTTTTTTTTTTTTTGCGGTATGCGGGCCTCTCACTGTTACGGCCTCTCCCGTCGCGGAGCACAGGCTCCAGACGCGCAGGCCCAGCCACTCCATGGCATGTGGGATCTTCCCGGACCGGGGCATGAACCCGTGTCCCCTGCATTGGCAGGTGGACTCTCAACCACTGCGCCACCAGGGAAGCCCTAATGAGAGTTTTTTATCATGAATGGATGGTGAATTTTGTCAAATGCCTTTTCTGTGTCTGTTGAGATGATCATGTGATTTTTATCCTTCCTTTTTTTTTTATCCTGTTAATGTAGTTTACCACATTGATTGCTTTGTGAATATTGCGCCATCCTTGCATCCCTGGAATAAATCCCATTCATCATGGTATATGATCCTTTTTATATATTGTTAGATTCAGTTTGCTAATATTTTGTTGAGTATTTTTGCATCTATATTCATATCAGCATGTAATTTTCTTTTTTATAGTGTCTTTGTCTGGTTTTGGTGTCAGGGTAATGGTGGCCTCATAGAACGAATTTGGGAGTGCTCCATCCTCTTCAATTTTTGGAATAGTTTGAGAAGGATATGTATTAGCTCTTCTTTATATGTTTGGTACCCTAATTGTGATTCTAGATTTCCCATTAAAAGGAGCCAGTGCTCCTTGGAGAAAATGCTGATTCTGGGAATGGGCAGGAAATATATAAATGATCCTGATGACCAGCTTCTTGTTCCAGAAAGTGAGAACAGTAGCAGAATCATGACAAAAAGAATCAGAATGAAAGGATTCCCACCAGCCACACTGAGACAATTGAGCATCAAACAAGTAATAACTGCAATTTATCACAACACAGCATATTGCCAGAATCCATCAGATCACAATAATACTTCAGAACAGAAATGAACAGAAATGAAAAATGAAAAGTATGTTCACCACTTTTTTCAGACAAAATGATTATTCTAAATGTTCACCACTTTTTTCAGACTAAATAATTATAAAACTTGTAAATATAAGGTACAAAACAAGCGTTTATCCCACTTTATCTATATGAATTGTGCTTCTGGGTAAAAAAAAAAAAGTTGTTCGGGAAAGCTCTTTATAGAAATTTTGGCAGCAAAGGAAAGAACCATAGAGCTAGAATATCAGAATTTTGCGATCTCTAATGACACAAAAATCAAGGTGATAGTCATCAATGCTGCCAAAACCACTGGGTGAAGAACTGATAGAGAACTTGATAAGGCTGTGCTGAGGGCTCGGCTGTCACAACACCAAAGAGAAACAACTAGAACCCCAGGCATCTCATGTGGTACATTCCATCCACAGACAACTCTGGTCCCCAAACCAGTCTCAATCTTATTAAGCCTCTGCATCAGTGCTGTTCAATAGAAATATAATGAGAGCCAGATGGGAATTTTATATTTTCTAGTAAACACATGAAAAAGGTAAGGAGAAATAAGGGAGAATTAATTTTAACAGTATATATTATTTAACTCAGTGTATCCAAAATATCACAATTTCATAATGTTATCAATGTAAAAAATATTGATGAGAGTTTAAAACATTTTTTTCCTACTCTGTCTTTGAAATGCTGTGTATATTTTACACTTGCAAGGATATCTTACTTTCGTTGCTAAATTTTCATTGGAAAAACTTAATCTGTATTTAGATTTTCCAAAATTTACAGTTAAAAAGTAGATTCACATACCAAAGCTGTTCCAATCATACTTGAAATTTTTCCAGTAACAATAGAGTATCAGTTTTTAAATTTACATTAATTTCAATAAATTAAAGATGCTCACAGGAACCACATTTGAAATGCTCAGTAGCTGCTGGGCAGCACAGATGTAGATCTTTGTACCAGACTCCAGGGACACACAAAGGACAAGGGACCGAGAAAGAGATAGAAGACAACACAAGTATGCAATCACCAAAATCCAGACTGGGGAAAGCTCTGCAGGACAAGGAATCTGGTCAACTGCAAGTTACAAAAATAAAAGACGAGAGAACCTCAGATTAAGGAGATTTAAGAGACTTGTCAGCCAAACATAATGTTTAGAATGGGTTTGGATCCTGATTTAAACAAGCCAACTAAATATATACATATGCCTGTATAAAGGCGCGCACACACGAGCACACACACACACACACACACACACACACTTAAAATCAGGTAATTTGAATAGTATATTTGTAATATACTTTTAATAGAATGAGTTATTGCTAATTATTGTTATTACTGATCATGCTATTGTGGTTATATTTTAAAAGAGAGGGCCTATTTGTCAGAGACACAGACTATTTACAAATGAAATGGTAGAAGGTCTGAGATTTCCTTCAAAATAATCCTATGGAGAGTAAAACGATTGTGTGGGACTTTTAGGTGAAACGTGTTGGCCGCGTGTTCATAATTATTGAAACTAGGTGATGGGGGCATGGGGGTCTAATATAAAACTGACAGCATATTAAGTAATATTAAGAATGCTGACAGTTTAGTCAATATAATAATGGTGTGCTATGACATTTTTTAAAGATTCTTATTTGTGATTAATGTGAAATCATATGAAGTCTTAGATTTGGCTTAAAATATTCCAGAAGAGTTAGCGGGATTGTGGGCGGAGGACAGAGGGAGACACTCAGACATCCATGAGCCTGTGCAGGAGGCACTAATCGCTGTCTCCCACGGGCATCACTCGGCCGTCGCCGGCCTGCCCAACAAGACTGGGGGCAGCGTTCCAACATCCAAAGGAGAGAATCGGCACCACGGTGGGCAGATTACTTCAGATGCACACGCTGTGGCCAACCCAGAGACTGCGTGAGATCCAGTCCTTGGCACCTCTCACTAGGAGTCAAGGCTCAGTGCTCTGTTTTCTGGTTTTGTTTTGTTTTCTGAGAATTTAAACTGTCTTTCTCAGACTCTAGCCTCTGTGTGTCCTTCACCAAGCCGGGCAGAGGAATCCTGAGGCTGGACTAAGAAAAAAGTTAGAAAAATTTCCTCTCCTGACTTTAATCCCCCAGCTAAAGGCCACACCTGGATTTGTTTTTTGTTATTATGTGTGGAGATCATTAAATCCCAGCAGATTAATGCTGATTATGGCCTGGGTTGTTCCAGAAATCTTGACCTCATCTAGGACTTTACCTGCCATCAATTTGAATTACTTCCACTTGTGTCAGCACTATTTTAAGGAGATCAGTGAAGGTTTATGAAGGAAAAAAGGCTTGTCATCTACTCCCAGATTGACTCAATTAATTAAGATGCTGGAGCCACTTCTATGATACTTTTTATATATCCTCACTTTTTATGGGCCGGCAGCTGACGTTGATTAGAAAAAAAGATGTGCTTTTTCTACTGAGCACAATAGATGTTTTTCAACAAACATATTCATAATTCTACTTTCTTAGTTGGCAGAATCGGATATCAGGGGCATATTTCTTATACAAACGTGAGCATTTCCCAGCATGTGACAGGAGTAGAAATTTTAAGCTAGAGGAAGTCGTTATATAAATGCAGGTATCAGTTTTTATATAAACCTGTAAGAGGCCTGTCTTGTCTGCCTTCCTGTAGGTGTGGGGCTGTCCCTCTGGATGAGGTGGATGGGGAAGCTGAAGGGGAAGCCGGCCTGGCTCCTGAAAGCTGTATATTTGCATTTCTTAATCTCACTTTTTTGCATCCTGAAATTCCCCTTCCATCTAGTGCTCTCTGGAAGGCAGTAAAATTGAAAGGGCACTGAATCAATTTAAGTCATCTTGCTGTGGCTCTACCATTCATATGGAGTAGCAGGGCACTTAATCACAGTAACTCTGAGATTGCGTCGTGCGGCTGTCTGCAACTGGGTTTCAAAGCAATTTGTTAGCCACATAGATATCCACCCACTCTGATAATGCTTTGTCCCACTTCTCTCGTCAAGACTTGTTCTGAGTCTTTGCAAGTTAAAGGGCTAATCCATGAAGCTAATTCAATACGGGACACTGAAAGTCGGCTGTAGGCTTCTGTGTTTTTTAATAAATGTCTCATTAATATTACTATGTTACCCCAGTGGGGGGTAATTTAGACATTGTCGTAGGCCACTGAGGGAGAGAATTGAGAGCAGAGGAGTCTTTCTAAAGTCCACTCAGATGTACCATTTTGGATACAATCCACACCTTACTCTGAATTCAGAAGGCCCTGTGGCTAAAAGTGCACAGAAGACTCTGTTAGAAGGAGCTTATGTTTAAAACACGGTCTCCTTTTCTGCTTTTGGCAGTTTGTAGCTGGGCAAGCTGCTTGAGGATGAGCAAGGCTTGGACTGAGCCAGTTGATGGAGCCTCTGTATTCCATTCCCCTTCCTACCATGATTGCTCAGCTGTAGTGGCTCTGTCCATGCAGGGCCATGGGGACAGGTGGATGGAGAGTGCGGCAAGGGCGAATCTTGCAAGAAATCTTGCAGGACTGGAGAGCAGAAACCAGTAGCATCTGGCTCCTGGGAGTCCACCTTGCACTGTTCCCTCGTGGGAACCAGTGAGCCAGCCCCCTTCAGTGTTCGGTCCAATTTGAGCTGGGTTTCTCCTAGTTGCAGCACACAGGGTCTTCCCTGACATGCTACCCAAGCAGCCAGTCAAGCCCTATCCTCAACTATGTGGCATAAAGAGAGTGAAAAAACTGGGGACCTTGAGAAAGGATAACACTTTCTCTTCTCATCATTTTTGCAGCCTCTGCAGATACCAGGCATCTTTGTACCCACAAACCCAACTTCCTAACATTTTCCTGTATTATCCTGAGTTTGCCTTATTTGTTTAGAACCTAGGATCCTTTCCAGTGAGGAGAATGGATGACATGGTGTCCATCCCTGTGTCACAATTTCTAGTACCGTCTGTACATCACACACATGAAATAAAACAGGGATTTACAATGCTTGGTGCTCTGAAGAGATGGAAAGGGTCTGCTATTGAGGCGGGAAATATAAAGAGTTAATTCATCGGCACACTTGCTGGAAGACAATAGCCAGCCTGTTTGGATACGATGCCAGGGCACCTCTGTTTACTATGGGCCTTGGTCTCCTCGGGCAGATTAGAGGACTTACCTCTCTCTGGCTCCCTGTTTAGGCTGGACAGATGTTTTCCACACCGTGCCTCGTGCATGCTCCCCAGTCTGTAAAAGTCCCTGAGCGAAGGAAGAAGCCCCCACAGATCAAAGTCTTAAATAACAATATTATTTTATGTAGGGGAGGAGATGAGTTCCTTCATTTAAAAAAACCACACTCTCACACAGTAGGTCCTGGGGCACGCCGGAGGAGAAGGACGCCAGAAACAGAAGGGTCTTGGAGATGGTGCTGGTGATGGCACCTGACACTATGCTAATGTTGATTCCCGCGCCTTCATGGCTGCGATGAGGTTCTACTTGGTGCCGCACGTGAAATACTAGCATATCTCACTCATGTGATGCTGTTTTGCTACTGTTTCCAAAATTAGGAAGTTAGCCTGGGAATAAATTTGAAAGCATTATGAATGCTTTTGCATAACTTCTTCCTGGAATTGCCATCCTTTCGAGGTTGTGTATTCAGAAGCAATGAGAACATTTTTAGGATGCCTGTGGCACCCAGACAGCCGAGTTCCCCGGTATAATTATAATAACCGAGAGATGAGAGCTGGCTCCCACATCCAGCCACGAATGCAAAGCAGCACAACCACACAGGGTCAAGGTCCCAAAGAAGTGAATTTGGAAATTGAGATCATAAAAGTCAACAACAGCTGGTGTTCCTGCACAGGCTTCCTTTTGGATGGAGTGAACCTTCCTATAGTTATCTTCCCATAGCACTTTTCTCTATGACCTGGCTGGTCAGTTAAGCCCCACGGCACCTGAGCAAGGGCCTTGACTGTTGCTGGAACCACACTGGCTCCCCTGCTGTCCCCTGGTTGTTCATAGTTGTTGGCATTGGAAGGGTCTCGCAGATTTCCTAAGACACTCTCACCCTCATAATTTTATCTGATCCTCGTAAAACTCGATGAGGTAAGAGCACATTTATTATCATTCCAGTTGTATGGATGAGGAACACTGCAATTCTGAAAAGTTAAGGCATCACTGACACACCTGTCAAGCTTTGCTGGCTCAAAAACCTGAAGCCAGAACCCGAAATCAGGATTTTAAGATCAAAATCCCCATGGCGTTCCGACTCTGGGTTGACAGGCAGTGGAGTGTGGAAGGTGGATGGGAGCCGCTGCCTGAGCACGTTGAGGCTGGGACCTGTTTGTGTTCGTGGTGGGTGTGGTTATCTCTACTCCTGTTGGTTGGCGATGCAGTCAACCATGCATTCATTCCTTCTTGCTGGCCTAGGAATCAGGTCACAAACAATGGGTTCCACCTTAAGAAGTCACTCATCTGGAGCCCACCTGCCACATAAAATGCCTCTCCCTCCTGACCTCTTCATTCACTTTACTTTCTCTTACCCCAGTTTTTTTGCTCAACATCCCACCAAATTCCACCAGTTTCTGCACACCCTCCCGCATTCTGGTCATGAGTATTCTGACTTTGACTCCTGCCTGTGTGGTTGTCAACCCCCTCGATCCGTTTGCAGCTCACCTGCAGGCAGGCAGACCCTACACTTTAATCCTCCTGCCACACACAGAAGGGATGGCAGTGTTGTCAGCATACAGCAGCATGGAATGGGGGCAAATCTTGTGTTAACAAATAGGAAATAGCACTAATTTGGTTTTCTGTCAAGTTTAAGAGGCTTAAATCAGTCTTATCCCGTAAACAAACATGCATTGAGCCACAAAAGGCACAAAAGCCCATGCTTATACAAGAATATGTTTTTTCTCTATTTATTTAAAAATGTTTCAAAGGGAACTAAACAGAAAACACAGTGTGCATATGGTTGCTCATGGTAATAGAAAAAGAACACTATTACAAATTTACAGTCATTGGAGTGTCTTCTCACCCCTTTTAATTACTTCTGAAATTCTACAGCAGAATTAATTTTTAAATCTTTGACATTATTACAATGAAGCGCACATAAAAGCATTATATAATAAGGGAGTATTCATAATGTGAGTTTCTTCCAAGCAGTCAATTTACCAACAAAGTTGAGTTGTTTATGTGGCAGAAACAGGAGGGAAAGAGAATGAGCAAAACAGAACACTTGTGGATGGGAAGGTAGGATACAGCAGCTTTTGTCTCAGCAACTGCAAATATGTTGGTCTGGAAATTTGGAGAGCATCTTAATCCAGAAACCTTGGCCAGCAAAAGAACCTCTTATTCACTAACCCTAAAATCCAGTAGCACAGACGGCAATTCATCTGGCGTCAGCGCACAGAGAGCTAAAGCATGCAGTCTCATAGCTTCTCACCTGAAATGGAAAATGTGCCTCAGTAAGAGCAAATTTTAATTATGTTTGTCTCTAATGAAGCTAAAATGCAGGGAAATAGCCATTCCATGCACAAATGTTGCTTCTTTCTCTGGGTTTCCATTAGCTTTCACAACAGTTGTGAGAGACCAGGTGTCTCTCTAAACGGCTGCCTGCAAGACAGTGGGGCTCTCTCTCTCCCCATTCCTGGTAACCCCAGTGCCTGGCACTGTAACTGAGTATTCTGTGAACAGGCACACAGAAACAAATCAATGAATAGCAGACTCTTCGTGTGGAAAGTCCATCTTCTCCACAGAGGTGTGTATTGAACAGCTGAGCCGGTGCAAACGGTGGCGCAGGCACCAGGGGTAATATGGGTGGAAAGAGCTGCAGAGGAGGTGGGATCGGTTTGTGCACTGTGTGAAAAGGAGCCACGAAGCAGGCGCCAGGAGTGGAAATGACCCATAGGCGTGCCCTAGTGGGGCCACAGGGACCCCAGAGGTGCCCGCATAGGCTATCTGGGACTTGGCGAGGAGATGTGATCTCGCCCTGTGGGCAGATGTTGGAGTGTGGCTTGTGGAGGCTGGCCCAAGGAGGCTCAGTCCCCGCTGGGGAGTAGAGAAACACAGTAAGAGTTTACCATCTGGTGGAATTTGGCGCCTGTCACCTGTCAGAACTCACGTCAGGTTGTAGCTACACGCAGATGTGGTTTCGGCAGGTTGGGGGCTGGCCTGAGCCTCTGCATTTCTCACACGCTCCCGGGTGAGGCTGGTGCTGCTGGTGCAGCTCTCGTGGAGGAGCCAGGCTCTGAGACATGGTGGGGGCCCAGCGCAGTCTGCAGCCTCACTGGGCCTGTGGCCGGGCAGGCAGAGCAGGCAGGTAAAACAGGTGAACCCTGTTCATCAGCCTGCCCCGAATGGGTGCAGCCAGGTTTCAGCAGTCACTGATTCATGTGTCATCTTCATGGAGGTGGTGGATACTGAATGTTGGAGCTAAGTGCACAGGAGGGTTTTCTCCCTGGAAAGTCCCCAACCAGACAGAACAGGGACACTGAGCTGAGGTCTCTGGTCAGTTGGCCACAGCCAGCATCCCTGAGCAGGCTCGGCCTCTTTCTTACTGAGCTTTCATCTTTTATCCCTTCAAGTGGTTCAGCGCCATTGAAGAGAGAGTTATCCGTTTTTCTTTTCTTTCTTTTCTCTTTTTTACATTTTATTTTTGTTATTGGAGTATAGTTGCTTTACAATATTGTGTTAGTTTATACTGTACAGCAAAGCGAATCAGCTATATGTATACATATATCCCCTCTTTTTTGGATTTCCTTCTCACTTAGGTCACCACAGAGTACTGAGTAGAGTTCCCTGTGCTATACAATAGATTCTCGTTAGTTGTCTATTTTATACATAGTATCAATAGTGTATAATATGTCAATCCCAATCTCTCAACTCATCCCACCACCACCCCTTTTTCCCTTGGTATCCGTATGTTTGTTCTCTACATCTGTATCTCTATTTCTGCTTTGTAAATAAGATGGTCTATACCAATTTTTCCAGATTCCACATATATGCATTAATATACAATATTTGTTTTTCTCTTTCTTTTAAAAATATTTTTTTTTGGTGGGAGTTATTTGCACAGCCTCCTCAGTTTGGAAATTCTGGGAATGATGTTATTTTTTTCAGATTCCACACATCTTCTCAATTTAATACATCTGTTACAATACAATCTAATTGCTCTAATCATGGCAGCAATGACAAATAATAACAGTAAGGAAACTTGGTGAAATACAGCATATCAGAGGGTACCAACTGCTTTTACTCAAACTTTCTCTTTTAATCTTCATATCACTCTAGGAGGATTTAGCATTTGTTCCATTCCACATTCCAGGACAAAGTCCAAGCCAAACATGGCATTTTCTGAGAATCTTGCATTTCTCATCCCATGGACCAAATAAGTAGGCTGACATTTTAAAATATGTTTAGCCCCAAACTGGCTTAGTTGCACAATAAATGAAAATGCTCTGTGCAGGGTTCTGGCAACTTGGAAACTTCTTAGCTACAGGCACAGGGAGGCAAGGCTGGAAGGAAGCGATGCATCCACAGCCCATCATCATCCCTCCAGATGGTGGTTTGGAAATTACTTTGGTGTGTCTGATGAGGCTGACTGACCACACAGAGGGAGGGGGGTCCTCTGTCCGCTGGGGCTTGGTGAAGCTGCCCCAGTGGGGACTTGGGTCTGGATCTGAACTAGTCGACAGAGCTCTCTGGGCTCCCCTTCAACACATCCTACAGATGTGCCTTCATGAGCTGCAGCCCCCGCTCTGTGTTCACATGATCCTGGTGTCAGTCTGGGCACAAGTGGTCTCTTCTTGCTGTTTCCCCTTCTCTTGGTGCCCTGTATTTGCCCGGAATGTCATTATGCTTTAGTAAGATAAGCCTTGGGCCCTCCTGGCTCCGTGGGAGAGTTGCCTTAATCACCTCTGACTGCCAGCTGCCAACTGCTCTTCTGACCTGGTGAAGACAAAGACAGGTTACTTGAGTTCTTTGTGGACCATTCTTTGCAAGGACCACGTAGTATGGCCAGGATAGGGATCAACCTCTTACCATGTCTACCCCTGTGATACCCAATGGTCACACATGACTGTGTAAATTTAAACTAAAAAAAAATAGAAATCAAAGTAGGTAAAATTCGGTTGCTCTGCTGCATTAGTGGTATTCCACATTAATTGCGTTAGTACTTGAAATTCTTTTTTGATTCATTAAACATACCTTTAATCTGTGAAGCTGATTGCAGTTCGCTGTGAGCCTAGCTGCTTTTACCTGGTTGGAATTCTGGTTACCTCTTCTAGTTGGGGGATGGAAAAATGAAGCAATACAGTTTTCTTACCCCCTTTACTCGAAAAGTACAAAAAGCAGCAGGCAAGATATTGGTTGTTTTCTTTTGTTTGTTTGTTTTTTGCTTTTGCGGTATGCGGGCCTCTCACTGTCGTGGCCTCTCCCGTTGCGCAGCACAGGCTCCGGATGCACAGGCTCAGCGGCCATGGCTCACGGCCCCAGCCGCTCCACGGCATGTGGGATCCTCCCGGACTGGGGCACAAACTCGTGTCCCCTGCATCAGCAGGCTCAACCACTGTGCCACCAGGGAAGCCCGGTTGTTTTCTTTTTAAACATCAAAATCCCTGTAAAAGGAATATGCACAATAAAATGTTTAAATCCCATTTTGATGAGTTTGTCAGGCAACTAAATAGAAAAATTATTGTGGTGAGTTAGGTTTAAAATAGAGCAACCTCTCATGCAGTTACACAGATCAGATTAGAAGGCTGTTAACTTTATAATTTTAGTCTAGTTAGAGATTGTAAATGAAGTTTACAGTGTGTAAGTTGACTAAAGCCCCATGTCTAAACCCCAAGTAGGGATGGAAAAAAAAAAGTACAGCACTAGTGCTGTATGGCCACAGGTGGCCAGTGGCTCCTGTGTGGGATAGCACAGGCAGTTGCACTGGGTTGGAAGTGTGAGGCAGCGCAACAGAAGTCAGACAGACTTCATGAAACTTGACAAGACATACAGAACGTGACTATTTGGAGACAGTATCCAGGAAATCTGCAGGATCAATGAAGCATCAAGGTGGAGGTCCACATGTCATGGGTGCTCAGAATCAGGGAATCAGAAGGACAGGAGGGCCCCCTGAGCAGTGGTTCCTACAGCTTCCTCTCCCTGTGGCTCCGGCCCAGGTCTCCCCTACAGCCCAGGATGGCTGTCCTCTGCCCAGAGGCCTTCTCGGTTTCACCAGGTCCTCAATAATGTTTGGCCAGAGTTCTTTTCTGCTGTTGTCAGACGGCAGAGCCATGGTCTCATAGATTGGATGGCTCACAGGAAACCCAAGTTTCCAAGGAAGATTAAAGAAAAAAAAAAGAAAAATATGAGTGAGTAATGAAGGAGAGCCAGCCCTACTAGGTCTACAGGAAATAAAATCCTTTGGTACTGGTAGAAGAGTAAATACTTTAATTATTGGAAAAGATTAGCTATCCCAGAAGCAAATACTAATAATAGAGAGAAACTTAGTGGTAACAGAGAAGGTAATTAATTCAATAAATGATGTTGAAAAATGTGTAGACTTAGTTGGGAGAAAATCAGTGAAGATCCCTAATTCATACCATATATAAAAATAAATTGAAGAAGAATTTCATGGAATATGTAGAAGGCTAAAACACTAAAAATAACAATTTTTTAAAATTGAGGGGACTTCCCTGGTGGCACAGTGGTTAGGAATCCACCTGCCAATGCAGGGGACACGGGTTCGAGCCCTGGTCCAGGAGGATCCCACATGCCGCGGAGCAACTAAGGCCATGCGCCACAACTACTGAGCCTGCACTCTAGAGCCTGCAACCACAACTACTGAGCCCGCGTGCCACAGCTACTGAAGCCCGTGCGTCTAGAGCCCGTGCTGTGCAACAAGAGAAGCCACTGCAATGAGAAGCCCGCACACCGCAACGAAGAGTAGCCCCCGCTCGCCGCAACTAGAGAAAGCCCGTGCACAGCAAGGAAGACCCAACACAGCCAAAAATAAATAAATAAATTTATTATTTTTTTAATTGAGGAACATTTAATTGTGTCAAAAAGAAAAAGGGACTTTCTAAAAAGACAATCAATGGCAGACAATTATAAGCAGGATACAAATAGGTTCAGAGACTATTCAGGATCCGCACCAGTATCACAAAAGCGCTGACCTTCTCCTATGGTCATTGCTTTCATGAGTTCTGGTCCTGGCTTCTCCTACAGCCTTTTCAGCCCAGCCCCACAGCACTACTGGCTGACAAGACAGAGTCCACGTGCCATCCTGGGCTCCCACACAGTTGGATAAAGCAAAAAGCTTCAGAGAGCCTAACAGCATTCATTGTTAAATAACTAAAGGTATATAAGAAACTAGGGAACTGTGTGCCGCAAGGATTACAGATAGATCGTTTCCAACAGGAAAATGACCAAAGGGTTACTCACAGAACAAGAAAAGTAGAGACTGAAAAGCAAAGGGAAAACTCCTCAACCTCTCTAGTAACGAGAAGAAACTCATATTCTTAAAACTGAGCTATCACTTTTTGCCTGACAAATTTACAACCTTTTTTCTTTTCTTTCTTTCTTTTAATAAAACCCTCATTTCTGCTAGAATTTCTGGTAGATAATCTCATTCACTCCTGGTCAGAGTCTGTATTGGTACAGAATTCCCAGAAAGAGTATCTCAGTTTATAACATTGAAACTTAACATTATCTGTGCCCCTTGAACTGGTAACTCAATTCCTAGGAATATATCTTCATATAGAATATGATTTATCTATAAAGATCTATGTGCAATGAGGTTCTCTCTGGTTATGCTGAACTGTTAACATCAGAAATGGTCAAGACTCAGATCATGACTAAATAATTTAGGTACATTATTAAGATAAAGTATTACGTAGTCACTAAAAATAATAGTTTTAAAGAATTTTAAATTAGTTGGAAATGCTAAGTGAACAAAGCAGGATATCACATTGCATAGGCAGCCTGTTCACCATGATACATGTAAAGTGCTTATTTGACTGTACGAAGAGGAGGGTTTACTCACATTGTCATAGCAACGAAGAAGGGTACACACCCCACCCCCAAAATAACGATGGTTGTGCTACTAAGTTTGGCCAGCACAGATGAGTTGTGTTTCCTCCTATGTATTTTGTCCATGTTTTCCAGCTTTTTTTAAAGGACCATTAATCATTTCTATCAAAAACGTCAATACAGAGATTTTTTAAAAGAGGTTTCAGTAATGAATTGGCTCAGACCTATGGCAGTCCTCTCAGTCTCATCCTGTCCCTCCGTAAGAGTGTGAGAGAGAACAGAGAGGCCTGGAGTGGTACAATCGCCACTGAATAGGAAGCAAGCCATAAATCCTGACCTTTGCAGGAGACACGGCTCTCAGAGGGGAGGGGTCTCCTGTGTGGGGTATCTGTGGAGATTTTGATGCAGAGGCAGAGGTCAGTTAGAAAGAGACAAGATGAGTATAATTAATTCAAGATATTAACCCACTCGACAAACCTTCATCAAATGCCTTTTCTGCATTTTAAGTATTGCATCAGATGTCGAGTCTGCTCAGCCATGCATACTTAGTTCAAGAGAAGCCAGGGTGCAGAGGGAGGTTTTGGAAAACCTGGTTTGCTCAGCCAGAGTATTAGCCCAGGACCCAGGGAGCATAATGCATACTCAACTCTTGAACAGTCAGGAAGAGAATGGCGGGCGACATGCCAAAAACAGAACGATTATAGAGTTGGAATCCCAAGTGAGAACCTCATATGTGTCCAGCCCTGCGCTGCAAACTGTGAGAGAAGCAATAAAACCAGACCGCAAACTGCCCCTCATCCAGGAGATCCATATGTGAACACAAACGCAAAAAGTTTAAATGGCAGGACAAGACTGTGTATGGCTTAGAAGGGTCAGTCCCAAGCTCTCAACTGAATGCTCCTTCCTGAAGATTTGGAAAGGAAATACATGTACGCATGTGCTGCTATGGGCTGAGTTGAGTCTCCCCAAGTTTATTTGTTGAAGACCTAACCCCCAGGAGCTCAGAATGTGACTGTATCTGGAGATGGGGTCTTTAAAGAGGAGATTAAGTTAAAATAGGGTCACTGGGGGTGGGCCCTTTAGGACTGGTGTCCTTGTAAGAGGAGAGCAGATGAGGACACAGACAGACAGAGAGAGAGGACCACATGAGGACACAGGGAGGAGACGGCGACTGCACACCCAGGAGAGAGGCCTCAGAGGAACCAGTCCTGCCCACACCATGATCTCAGCTTCCAGCCTCCAGAACTTGGAGGAAATAGGTTTTTGTTGTTTGACTCCTCTAGTCTGGGGCACTTCAGTATGGCCGCTTGTCGTTTAGCACTGCTCTTAAAACGGAGGTTCAACTCTGATTGCACAAACTCTGTCTCTTACCTTTTGGGCCATCATTGTCAATAAGACAGCTTTGACATCTGAGTTAACCCTTGACCCAGAAGTGTGTGGTTTTCCTGTTTAATTTGTGTATGAGCTTAGTGTCTATTTTTTGTGTCAAAAACAGAAGGGCTGGGGCATAGCAGTTTGATGATTCTCATCTCTCTCCATGGTCCATTTCAGATTCCACACCAGTGAATTTAAGGGACTGAGCCCAGGTCAGAGCACTATGGTCTCTGTGTTCTTTCCATGGCTGGTGGGCCCTGGGTCAGTGACCTCTTGACCAGCTCTCTCTATAAGAGTCTGGCCATTTACTAGCAAACAGACTACAATGTGTCAGAGGATGTGCGTGTCCTCCAACTTGAGTTTCAAAATGCTGTGTCAAGGAGACAGCAGAGAACATGGTTTTTCCTCAGATTCTTAAAGGATTGGTGGCCCCAAAACACTTAAAAACTACCAGGAAGCTTTGTGCATATCTATGGAATGTGAAATACTTCAGCTCTACCGTCTACTGGGTTGTTTTTTTTTCCCTACTTGGACCCCATCTCCTGGTGCCTTGGAAGGTGGAGGTGGAAGAAATGAATGGCATCGACTGTGTGCCTAGTTTGGGATTTCCAAGTAAATGAAAATGTCCTAGGAAATAGTCAGTGTGGGTTAAACCTCTGGTCCTCCAACATCTGCATCTGCATCTGACTTAAAACTTTTGTAGGAAGGAAACGTGGGGGAACCTCCGCAGCTTTTCCTCTGTTGAAATCTCCCCTTTGATCAGCAAGTGTGACTCACTGATTCCAGCTCTGACACAGATGCCTCAAAGGAAGGCCGACTGACAAGAAGCAGGGTGACTACTTTCTTTAAGTATATTCCAGAAAGTTCTGGCCGGTTTGGGAAAATTGCAGTGCCGTTAGGTCATAACTGTGGAACATAGATCTGACTGAAGCTGAGAGCAAGGAAATGAGGGGAAGCAGTAGGGGGTAGGCTGCCGTGGAACCCGGGTTACCCATTCCGGGGAGCCAGCGTGCCCTGCCTGGTTATAAATTCTCTGCAGCTTTTCACTAAGAGCTCACACCAGTCTTTGAGAGAAACAGGGCCCTGATCTGACCTCCTCATTGATTGAGAAGGTCAGGAATTGAGGTGCAGGAATCCAGGTGCTGCCAAATTCACGGCTCGACATTCTGAGTGATGCACTGGGTTCACAGTAATGGGAAGATGGGCATTTTAGGTAACAGGGAGAGTAAAATGCTTACTCATGGGCCTGACATTAACTGGTCATGCCTCAAGGGTTTTATAATTCAAGAATAATTTGGTTGCTAAAAAGAAAACATCCCATTTTTTATGTTAGCTGTCCAAACCCAAGTCTGTTTCTTTTCTTTCCAAGGAGAAAATAATGCTCAAAAGTGATACAGTTTCTCTTAAAATATGGTGTTGTTTAATCAGGTCCACTTCCATGAAGACCCAGTGATCTAATCAACAAACATTTATTGAGCAACTGGATGAACACACACAAAAACCATATCATTGATGTAAAACAATAATGGATGTGAAAAGCAATGCCCTTGTTTTGGTATTACTGTGGATAATCATCATAATAACAAAATTGTATTTGTGACCCTCTTTACGTTTTATACTCCTGTGAGAGAACAGAGTTGCATACTCACAATCCTGGCCTAAGCTTTAGAACATCCAAGAGACATGAGGACCACACAGGTCATAGACCTCAGAATCAGGGCCAGATGCCCATCCAGTGAGTGTGTGCCATCTTAGGAACACACATATGACAACGACAAACACATCAAAACAAAAACTGCCTGTGCAGGAGCTGCTGCCACTGCTGCACTTTCGGGGCTGGAGGTCCCTGGGTTCTGTCCCTGCCTTACCACTTACCAGCTGAGAGTTCTTCGGAAACTGACTGTCCTTTTCACGCCTCAGTTTCCTCATCTCTGATGGGGCAAATAATAATATATCTCAGGGGTGCTGAAAGGATTTTATGAGTCAGTATATGTGAAGGGCTGTGTTGTACCTGGAATCTAGCAAGCCTTCAATTTGAGGGAATATGTAGAAATAGAGTTTGCTGCAGCCTTGGGGACAAATAGCCAGGGATAAGGAATATTGGTGGGGGAAGAAACCCGGAGGTGTGTGGAGCACAAGGAAATCACTAATTGAGGAAACTGCGCTAAAATTGCATTTTTAAGAGGCTGTTTCTGGAAACCAAAGTGTCTGGTAAGTTTTGTGTCTAGCAAAATGCTAGGATACAAGATGATTATAATTCTTACCTTAGAATAGCCCCAGAAAAGAGGGCTATTCTATAACAGGATAGCTTTACCTTAAGAATAGCCCACCTAACTGGTGGGAGGACCAGATACATTTTTAGATCTAATATATCTATTAGAATATGCCTATTCTTAGGCATGACAGATACAGTAGAAATGTTGGAAATAGTGGAAGTAGTTGGAAAGTCTTCTTGGAAGAGGTAAAATTTTAATGAGGTCTTGAGATATAGATAAAATATTGTGAAAAAAAGTAATTTGAAAAAGGGTAAGATCAGAAATTAGAATACTGTATTTAGGCAGTACTGGGAATTAAATTATAGAAATACCTAAGAAGTGGTAATCCCAAAATTGAGGATTAAGTTAAACACTCCAGTATTGGAAATACAATGTTCAAAATATTGTACTGAATTGATATGGAAGCATAAAGTTTTAAAGGATTTAAAAATTTTCCCCAGGTTCTGTTTTGGTCCTAGCCACTATATTCCTGACATAAATTTGACGCTTCTCTTTTTGACTAAGAAAAGTGGAAAATTTTTAACCAAGAGAATTCAGTCCTGATGTTCCAAATTGCCAATTTGAAATGATCTTGGTCATAGCTTGAAAAGCATATTAAGTTACAGAGATTCAGTTACACACAGATTAAGGTTAGGAATTCTAGACTCAAAATATTGTTATTGTTTTTATTGTTTTTTTGGAGCTATACATGTCTTATATTTTATTTCCTTTCTGGGAATGCTTTTAGTTCTGAGGATTTCTGTGTTTTCAGCAAAAGTCAATTCATTTATTCTTGTAACTATCTCTGGAGGGTCTTGAAAGAACAAGAAAATCTGCATTATCCTAACTGGTGGTTAGAAAGTTATATTTAATAGACTTTATTTTTTAGAGCAATTTTAGGTACACAGCAAAACTGAGAGGAAGGTACAGAGATTTCTTGTATACCCTGTGTCTCCATTCATGCACAGCCTCCCCACCATCAATATCCCCCACAGATGGTGCATCTGTTACAATTGATGAACCTACATGGACACATCATCCGCACCCAGAGTCCACAGTTTACATCAGGATTCACTCTTGGTGTTGTCATTCTATGCGTTTGGACAAATGTATAATGACATGTATCCACCATTATAGTATTATATAGAGCACATAAGGATCTATTTTTAAACTTGCACACTTCATGTCTGAATCAAGTTATCCTCACTATATGATTTATACATTGTCTCCAGGAGCTTTCGATATATAAAGAAAGAGAAAGGGAATATACAAATAGGCATAAGGTGTGTAGTGGCTAGATATGTGAATTTTTTTCTTTTCTTTTCTTTTTTCTTTTTTTTCATTTTAACATCTTTATTGGAGTATAATTGCTTTACAATGGTATGTTAGTTTCAGCTTCACAACAAAATGAATCAGTTATATATATACATATGTTCCCATATCTCTTCCCGCTGGCGTCTCCCTCCCTCCCACCCTCCCTATCCCACCCCTCCAGGCGGTCACAAAGCACCGAGCTGATCTCCCTGTGCTATGCGGCTGCTTCCCACTAGCTATCTATTTTACGTTTGGTAGTGTATATATGTCCATGCCTCTCTCTCACTTTGTCACAGTTTACCCTTCCCCCTCCCCATATCCTCAAGTCCATTCTCTACTAAGTCTGTGTCTTTATTCCTGTTTCACCCCTAGGTTTTTCATGACATTATTTTTCTTAAATTCCATATATATGTGTTAGCATACGGTATTTGTCTCTCTCTTTCTGACTGACTTCACTCTGTATGACAGACTCTAGGTCTATCTACCTCATTACAAATAGCTCAATTTCGTTTCTTTTTATGGCTGAGTAACATTCCATTGTATATATGTGCCACATCTTCTTTATCCATTCATCCGATTATGGACATTTAGGTTGTTTCCATCTCTGGGCTATTGTAAATAGAGCTGCAATGAACATTTTGGTACATGACTCTTTTTGAATTATGGTTTTCTCAGGGTATATGCCCAGTAGTGCGATTGCTGGGTCATATGGTAGTTCTATTTGTAGTTTTTTAAGGAACCTCCATACTGTTCTCCACAGTGGCTGTATCAATTTACATTCCCACCAACAGTGTAAGAGGGTTCCCTTTTCTCCACACCCTCTCCGGCATTTATTGTTTCTAGATTTTTTGATGATGGCCATTCTGACTGGTGTGAGATGATATCTCATTGTAGTTTTGATTTGCATTTCTCTAATGATTAGTGATGTTGAGCATTCTTTCATGTGTTTGTTGGCAGTCTGTATATCTTCTTTGGAGAAATGTCTATTTAGGTCTTCTGCCCATTTTTGGATCGGGTTGTTTGTTCTTTTGTTATTAAGCTGCATGAGCTGCTTATAAATTTTGGAGATTAATCCTTTGTCAGTTGCTTCATTTGCAAATATTTTCTCCCATTCTGAGGGTTGTCTTTTGGTCTTGTTTATGGTTTCCTTTGCTGCGCAAAAGCTTTTAAGTTTCATTAGGTCCCATTCGTTTATTTTTGTTTTTATTTCCATTTCTCTAGGAGGTGGGTCAAAAAGGACCTTGCTGTGATTTATGTCATAGAGTGTCCTGCTTATGTTTTCCTCTAAGAGTTTGATAGTTTCTGGCCTTATATTTAAGTCTTTAATCCATTTTGAGCTTATTTTTGTGTATGGTGTTAGGGAGTGATCTAATCTCATACTTTTACATGTAGCTGTCCAGTTTTCCCAGCACCACTTATTAAAGAGGCTGTCCTTTCTCCACTGTACATTCCTCCTCCTTTATCAAAGATAAGGTGACCATATGTGCGTGGGTTTATCTCTGGGCTTTCTATCCTGTTCCATTGGTCTATATTTCTGTTTTTGTGCCAGTACCATACTGTCTTGATTACTGTAGCTTTGTAATATAGTCTGAAGTCAGGAAGCCTGATTCCTCCAGCTCCGTTTTTCGTTCTCAAGATTGCTTTGGCTATTCGGGGTCTTTTGTGTTTCCATACAAATTGTGAAATTTTTTGTTCTAGTTCTGTGAAAAATGCCATTGGTAGTTTGATAGGGATTGCATTGAATCTGTAGATTGCTTTGGGTAGTAGAGTAATTTTCACAATGTTGATTCTTCCAATCCAAGAACATGGTATTTCTTTCCATCTATTTGTATCATCTTTAATTTCTTTCATCAGTGTCTTATAATTTTCTGCATACAGGTCTTTTGTCTCCTTAGGTAGATTTATCCCTAGATATTTTATTCTTTTTGTTGCAGTGGTAAATGGGAGTGTTTTCTTGATTTCACTTTCAGATTTTTCATCCTTAGTGTATAGGAATGCCAGAGATTTCTGTGCATTAATTTTGTATCCTGCTACTTTACCAAATTCATTGATTAGCTCTAGTAGTTTTCTGGTAGCCTCTTTAGGATTCTCTATGTATAGTATCATGTCATCTGCAAAGAGTGACAGCTTTACTTCTTCTTTTCCGATTTGGATTCCTTTTATTTCCTTTTCTTCTCTGATTGCTGTGGCTAAAACTTCCAAAAGTATGTTGAATAAGAGTGGTGAGAGTGGGCAACCTTGTCTTGTTCCTGATCTTAGTGGAAATGCTTTCAGTTTTTCACCATTGAGGACGATGTTGGCTGTGGTTTTGTCATATATGGCCTTTATTATGTTGAGGAAAGTTCCTCTATGCCTACTTTCTGCAGGGTTTTTATCATAAATTGGTGTTGAATTTTGTCAAAAGCTTTCTCTGCATCTATTAAGATGATCATATGGTTTTTCTCCTTCAATTTGTTAATATGGTGTATCACGTTGATTGATTTGCGTATATTGAAGAATCCTTGCAATCCTGGAATAAACCCCACTTGATCATGGTTTATGATCCGTTTAATGTGCTGTTGGATTCTGTTTGCTAGTATTTTGTTGAGGATTTTTGCATCTATGTTCATCAGTGATATTGGCCTGTAGTTTTCTTTCTTTGTGACATCCTTGTCTGGTTTTGGTATCAGGGTGATGGTGGCCTCGTAGAATGAGTTGGGGAGTGTTCCTCTCTCTGCTATATTTTGGAAGAGTTTGAGAAGGATAGGTGATAGCTCTTCTCTAAATGTTTGATAGAATTTGCCTGTGAAGCCATCTGGTCCTGAGCTTTTGCTTGTTGGAAGATTTTTAATCACAGTTTCAATTTCAGTGCTTGTGATAGGTCTGTTCATATTTTCTATTTCTTCCTGATTCAGTCTTGGCAGGTTGTGCCTTTCTAAGAATTTGTCCATTTCTTCCAGGTTATCCATTTTATTGGCATAGAGTTGCTTTTAGTAATCTCTCATGATCTTTTGTATTTCTGCAGTGTCAGTTGTTACTTCTTTTTCATTTCTAATTCTATTGATTTGAGTCTTCTCCCTTTTTTTCTTGATGAGTCTGGCTAGTGGTTTATCTATTTTGTTTATCCTTTCAAAGAACCAGCTTTTAGTTTTATTGATCTTTGCTATCGTTTCCTTCATTTCTTTTTCATTTATTTCTGATCTGATTTTTATGATTTCTTTCCTTCTGCTAACTTTGGGGTTTTTTTGTTCTTCTTTCTCTAATTGCTTTAGGTGCAAGGTTAGGTTGTTTATTCGAGATGTTTCCTGTTTCTTAAGGTAGGATTGTATTGCTATAAACTTCCCTCTTAGAACTGCTTTTGCTGCATCCCATAGATTTTGAGTCATCGTGTCTCCATTGTCATTTGTTTCTAGGTAGTTTTTGATTTTCTCTTTGATTTCTTCAGTGAACACTTCGTTATTAAGTAGTGTATTGTTTAGCCTCCATGTTATTGTATTTTTTACAGATCTTTTCCTGTAATTGATATCTAGTCTCATAGCGTTGTGGTCAGAAAAGATACTTGGTACAATTTCAATTTTCTTAAATTTACCAAGGCTTGATTTGTGACCTAAGATATGATCTATCCTGGAGAATGTTCCATGAGCACTTGAGAAAAATGTGTGTTCTGTTGTTTTTGGATGGAATGTCCTATAAATATCAATTAAGTCCATCTTGTTTAATGTATCATTTAAAGCTTGTGTTTCCTTATTTATTTTCATTTTGGATGATCTGTCCATGGGTGAAAGTGGGGTGTTAAAGTCCCCTACTATGAATGTGTTACTGTCTATTTCCCCTTTTATGGCTGTTAGTATTTGCCTTATGTATTGAGGTGCTCCTATGTTGGGTGCATAAATATTTACAATTGTTATAAGTTCTTCTTGGATCGATCCCTTGATCATTATGTAGTGTCCTTCTTTGTCTCTTCTAATAGTCTTTATTTTAAAGTCTATTTTCTCTGATATGAGAATTGCTACTCCAGCTTTCTTTTGGTTTCCATTTGCATGAAATACCTTTTTCCATCCCCTTACTTTCAGTCTGTATGTGTCTCTAGGTCTGAAGTGGGTCTCTTGTAGACAGCAAATATATGTGTCTTGTTTTTGTATCCATTCAGCCAATCTGTGTCTTTTGGTGGGAGCATTTAGTCCATTTACATTTAAGGTAATTATCGATATGTATGTTCCCATTCCCATTTTCTTAATTGTTTTGGGTTCGTTATTGTAGGTCTTTTCCTTCTTTTTTGTTTCTTGCCTAGAGAAGTTCCTTTAGCAGTTGTTGTAGAGCTGGTTTGGTGGTGCTGAACTCTCTCAGCTTTTGCTTGTCTGTAAAGGTTTTAATTTCTCCATCAAATCTGAATGAGATCCTTGCTGGGTAGAGTAATCTTGGTTGCAGGTTTTTCTCCTTCAACACTTTCAATATGTCCTGCCACTCCCTTCTGGCTTGCAGAGTTTCTGCTGAAAGATCAACTGTTAACCTGATGGGGATTCCCTTGTGTGTTATTTGTTGTTTTTCCCTTGCTGCTTTTAATATGCTTTCTTTGTATTTAATTTTTGACAGTTTGATTAATATGTGTCTTGGCGTATTTCTCCTTGGATTTATCCTGTATGGGACTCTCTGTGCTTCCTGGACTTGATTAACTATTTCCTTGCCCATATTAGGGAAGTTTTCAACTATAATCTCTTCAAATATTTTCTCAGTCCCTTTCTTTTTCTCTTCTTCTTCTGGAACCCCTATAATTCGAATGTTGGTGCGTTTAATGTTGTCCCAGAGGTCTCTGAGACTGTCCTCAGTTCTTTTCATTCTTTGTTCTTTATTCTGCTCTGCAGTAGTTATTTCCACTATTTTATCTTCCAGGTCACTTATCCATTCTTCTGCCTCAGTTATTCTGCTATTGATCCCATCCAGAGTATTTTTCATTTCATTTATTGTGGTGTTCATCATTGTTTGTTTCATCTTTAGTTCTTCTAGGTCCTTGTTAACTGTTTCTTGCGTCTTGTCTATTCTATTTCCAAGATTTTGGATCATCTTTACTATCATTATTCTGAATTCTTTTTCAGGTTGACTGCCTATTTCCTCTTCATTTGTTAGGTCTGGTGGGTTTTTATCTTGCTCCTTCATCTGCTGTGTGTTTTTCTGTCTTTTCATTTTGCTTATCTTACTGTGTTTGGGGGTCTCCTTTTTGCAGGCTGAAGGTTCGTAGTTCCTGTTGTTTTTAGTGTCTGTCCCCAGTGGCTAAGGTTGGTTCAGTGCGTTGTGTAGGCTTCCTGGTGGAGGGTACTAGTGCCTGTGTTCTGGTGGATGAGGCTGGATCTTGTCTTTCTGGTGGGCAGGTCCACGCCTGGTGGTGTGTTTTGGGGTGTCTGTGGACTTATTATGATTTTAGGCAGCCTCTCTGCTAATGGGTGGGGTTGTGTTCCTGTCTTGCTAGTTGTTTGGCATAGGATATCCAGCAGTGTAGCTTGCTGGTCGTTGAGTGAAGCTGGGTGCTGGCGTTGAGATGGAGATCTCTGGGAGATTTTCGCCGTTTGATATTATGTGCAGCTGGGAAGCCTCTTGTGGACCAGTGTCCTGAAGTTGGCTCTCCCAACTCAGAGGCACAGCACTAACTCCTGGCTGGAGCACCAAGAGCCTTTCATCCACACGGCTCCTTAATTTGGGATGATTCGGTGTCTATTCATGTATTCCACAGATGCAGGGTACATCAAGTTGGTAGTGGAGCTTTAATCCGCTGCTTCTGAGGCTGCTGGGAGAGATTTCCCTTTCTCTTCTTTGTTCTCACAGCTCCCAGGGGCTCAGCTTTGGATTTGGCCCCGCCTGTGCGTGTAGGTCGCCGGAGGGCGTCTGTTCTTTGCTCAGACAGGACGGGGTTAAAGGAGCCGCTGATTTGGGGGCTCTGGTGCACTCCGGCCGGGGGGGAGGGAGGGGCACTGAGCGCGGGGCGGGCCTGCGGCGGCAGAGGCCGGCGTGACGTTGCAGCAGCCTGAGGCGTGCTGTGCGTTCTCCCAGGGGAGTTGTCCCTGGATCCCAGGACCCTGGCAGTGGCGGGCTGCACAGGCTCCCCGGAAGGGGGGTGTGGATAGTGACCTGTGTTCGCACACAGGCTTCTTGGTGGCGGCAGCAGCGGCCTTAGCGTCTCATGTCTGTCTCTGGGGTCCGCACTTTTAGCCGCGGCTCGCGCCCGTCTCTGGAGTTCCTTTAAGCAGCGTTCTTAATACCCTCTCCTCGCACACCAGGAAATAAAGAGGGAAGAAAAAGTCTCTTGCCTCTTCGGCAGGTCCAGACTTTTCCCCGGACTCCCTTCCGGCTTGCGGCGGTGCACTAACGCCCTGCAGGCTGTGTTCACGCCGCCAACCCCAGCCCTCTCCCGGTGCTCCGACTGAAGCGGGAGCCTCAGCTCCCAGCCCTGCCCACCCCGGCGGGTGAGCAGACAAGCCTCTCGGCTGGTGAGTGCCGGTCGGCCCTGATCCTCTGCGCTGGAATCTCTTCCCTTTGCCCTCCGCACCCCTGTTGCTGTGCTCTCCTCCGCGGCCCCGAAGCTCCCCCACTCCGCCACCCGCAGTCTCCGCCCGCGAAGGGGATTCCTAGTGTGTGGACACTTTTCCTCCTTCACAGCTCCCTCCCGCTGGTGCAGGACCTGTCCCTATCCTTTTGTCTCTCTTTATTTTTTTCTTTTGCCCTAACCAGGTACGTGGGGGGGTTTCTTGCCTTTTGGGAGGTCTGAGGTCTTCTGCCAGCGTTCAGTAGATGGTCTGTAGGAGTTGTTCTACGTGTAGATGTATTTCTGGTGTATATGTGGGGAGGAAGGTGATCTCCGCGTCTTACTCTTCCGCCATCTTCCCGGAAGTCCTTTTTTTTTGTTTGTTTAAAGAAGATGTTGGGGGTAGGAGTTTATTAATTAATTACTTTATTTTTGCTGTGTTGGGTCTTCGTTTCTGTGCGAGGGCTTTCTCTAGTTGTGGCAAGCGGGGGCCACTCTTCATCACGGTGCGCGGGCCTCTCACTATTGCGGCCTCTCTTGTTGTGGAGTACAGGCTCCAGATGTGCAGGCTCAGTACTTGTGGCTCATGGGCCTAGTTGCTCCGCGGCATGTGGGATCCTCCCAGACCAGGGCTCGAACCCGTGTCCCCTGCATTGGCAGGCAGATTCTCAACCACTGCGCCACCAGGGAAGCCCCTAGGTATGTGAATTTTAACATAACAGTTAAACCCCATGATATAATTGAATTCACTTTCTCATCTGTAAAATGGGGACAATAATACCTTCTTATTTACTCCCAGGGCTACAATGAGGATGGAAAACCAACATATGAAGGACATTTGGAACTAGGCCCTACGGATGATCAGAAGGTTACAGTGCTAGCAGTTATTGTCAAAGGGGAGTTAAGAGAACAAAACAGCACTTACTGATTTATATTTTCATTTGACAAAAATTTCATGAATGATTACACATTAGGAACCATATTAAAAGACTGGAATTAAAAAATAAACAAATGAATGCCTAAGAACTTCATTGTTTATTGTGGTAAAGTGACATATAAATGTCATTACATGTTATAAATATATATCTATTATAAATGTTCATTAGAGTGTAAGGTGCAAGGCAATTAATAAAGTACCTTCAAAATGCTCTAAATGTACAGAGAAAGAATTCATTCTTAACTCACATGAAAGTAAATTTGTGTCCCTCTAGAGGAATGATTATTTAATCATGTTCCATATTGAATTCAGTATCAGAAACACCCATATAGAAATTGTCTTAGTCCTTTTGGGCTGCTGTAACAAAGTACCACAGACTGGGTGGCTTATAAGCAACCAGAATTATTTCTCACAGTCTGAGGCTGGAAGTCCAAGATCAAGGTGCCAGATTTGGTGTCTAGTCAGAACCCGATTCCTGGTTCATAGATGGCGTCTTCTCACTGTGTCCTCACATAGCAGAAGGGGCAGGGGAGCTCTCTGAGGTCTCTTTAATAAGGACACTAATCCCATCATGGGGGCTCCACGTCATGACCTCATCGCCTCCCAGAGGACCCACCTCCTAACACTACCACCTTGGAGGTTAGGTTTCAACATGGGAATTTGAGAGGGGCACAGGCATTCAGTCTATAGGAGAAAGGTACTAAGTAAGAGTTAAGGTGGGCTATCCTGGGCTTCTGAAGCAGAGATAAGACAGAGACACCTGGAACTGGATTCTGACCATTCCTCGGGAGGAGAGGGTGGCCTGGCTGTCTTGGAGTCTGTTCACAATTAGGTGGAGCTCCTGAAGCAGCACGTGGACAGGTGTGTGAGGCCTGCATGAATGTGGCATAAGCGTGTGAGGGGGTGAAGATCCAACAAACCCTGACTTTGTGGTTCCTACAGATCCACAGCCCACCTGTTAGTGTCTTCACCAAACCCATTTTTACTAGATTTGTGCTCTGCCCTTTCCATGCTCTGACCTTTGAGGTCACAGTGAGCTAAGAGGCAGTGCTGTTCTTGAAAAGTGGGTCCAAACACAAAGATGTAAAAAGAGCAGCATGAGGGCTTCCCTGGTGGCGCAGTGGTTGAGAGTCCACCTGCCGATGCAGGGGACATGGGTTCGTACCCCGGTCTGGGAAGATCCCACATGCCGCGGAGTGGCTGGGCCCGTGAGCCATGGCCGCTGAGCCTGCGCGTCCGGAGCCTGTGCTCCACAATGGGAGAGGCCACAACAGTGAGAGGCCCGTGTACTGAAAAAAAAAAAAAAAAAGGAGCAGCATGAGACCAATTAAAATGCAGCCTCTGGGCCCCTTGGGAGAGCCCAGGGCTTCTACAAACAGAGCTTGTACCTGGGGCCTGTGCCGGGGGCCCATGCCTGCTATTGAGGAGCATAGGGCTACTTCAGGGGCTTTAAAGAGCTGCCTAGAGCAAATATTCTGAAGGTGACCATGGCCTATTCCAAATTCTTTGCACTCTCTCTGGGTGCCCGTACTTGGAACGATAGCCAGCTTTAGAGCAGTCCCCGGTGGCTATTTCAGAGTTTGTCAGTGGGTCAGGCTTTTAGGATCTAGGTATTAATAGTGCCATGCTCTAAACAAGAGCTTTCCCATATTTTTCACATCAAAGCAGTGAGGGGAAACGTAACAGCGAGCCCCTGGGATAATTGGGTGCTGCTGCTCCCAAGCAGACATTCAGTGCCTGGGGTATCAGCACCTGCACAGCTGAGACCGACCCACCAAGGCCAGCTCGCCTGGCTGCGTGGATTCAATCTCAGTAGCTGACCCACAGAGCTTTGATCATCTTCCCTACGCTCTCTTAATTTATCCTACCGTGTTTCATTTTAAGGATTTTTACAAGTCTTCTTAGACCAATTTTGAAAGAAAAACCAATACGTAAATTAAAAAATAAAATAGTCACAAACTAAATTCACGTGTAAATATGAAGAGATATGTACAAAATGTGTCTAGAACAAATAGGGTAGAGAATCCTACTTTCCCTCCAATTTTCCCATTTCTGGGTCCTCGGTAATGTGGAAGAGAAAAGCATCAGCAGATTCAGTTTAGCCCCCTTTGGCTTAGTGGTTTTCTCTCCCCTCTACCTTTTTTTATTAGTGGAGAAATGGCCCCAGCAGAAACTGTCATCTGGTTAGACTGTGAGAACTTGAACCACTGAGGCGGCACCATGCGTTGATGAGCTTCCAGCAGGCCAAGGAGCTCCAGAAGGGCTAGTGCAGCTTCTGGCAGCAGCAGACATCAATGGACCCGTGAGACTGAGGCCCTGCTGTGGTGAGTTTGCTTGTTTGGTTTTCAGTGGATCCTATCTTCTGATCAGAAGGGGTCACTGAACTAGGAAGGAATGACAGAATTGCTTTCTTTTCTACATTTTGCTGTGTGTCGCATCGCAGCTGGGTGCTGCTCTCCCTCCTATGGGCTGTTTGTATTTGGGCAACTCAGTGAAGTAAATACTACTAGGTTCAAGTCTTTGTCGCTCTGAGTCTCACCTCTCCCAAACCTCAAACAATTAAGATTCCTGCCATGGGCTCCTGCAGAGGTTAGGTTTGGATTTCAATAACGTAGAAACAACACTTTTCGTGGTTGTTCTGGTCAGTCCATTATTTTAGGAATTCTATTCCACTTTAGTGTGAAGTAGAGGTTGTTACTTACTGAGCTTGAGATGTTGGTTTTCCTTAAGGTGGAGCACAAATGGAGGATATGTTTTTTCTTTATTTGTGATTCTTTGTTTTGACTACATAATGCAAATATAACTGAGTATGAGAGTTAGAGATTAATTCATGTGACTGGGTGATTTGTGGGTCTTCATTACTCCTCATGTGAGTAGTTTCACTCACTAAATTTATGGAATATCCAGCAGGGCCAGGCTGATGATAGGTAAAGAGATGCAAGAAAGAATGAAACACAGGCCTGCCCTGGGTGAGGTCGTGGGTTAAAGGGAATACACAGACCAAATCACTTCAGTTGATTTCCAGTAAATTATGTGATTAGAGTCCTGCTCTGATACATTAGTCAAAATGGTTAGTATTGTGTAGACTTAGCTCTTTCCTCTATTTTTTGAATTTCTGAATGTGTGAAGTTCTGAATGAAGCACAAAGATGAACAGGAGGAAGTTGATCAAGAGGATCAGAGAGAGTGGTGGGCTCATATGGGGGGCGTGTACAACGTACACACAGAAGGAAGCTGGTGGCACAGACAACCACACGCCACCTCCAGGAACAGCAAAAGACAGAGTTTTTACTTTCAATTGTGTGGTTAATAAGTCTTCAGACTTAAAAAGAAAGTAAGCATTTTGCAACTTTAATTTATAAGGCTGCATATTAGAATTTCAGAACATCCCACCGCAATAAATGTGAATGTTGGGCTAGGTGGATTTGTCTGAGTCTTTGCAAAGGGAAGCTAGGCTCTGCAAAGTATAACTCACTTATAACTGGACCATATCCAGTTGGAGAAACATTCGAATGGGTACATTTTGAGAGCTCCTTAGGCATGGCCATTGGTGTTATCTCACCCTTGACCAGTGATATACATATGTCTTTTTTTTTTTTTTTTTTTTTTTTGCGCTATGCAGGCCTCTCACTGTTGTGGCCTCTCCTGTTGCGGAGCACAGGCTCCAGACACGTGGGCTTAGCGGCCATGGCTCACGGGCCCAGCCACTCCGCCGCATGTGGGATCTTCCTAGACTGGGGCACGAATCTGTGTCCCCTGCATCGGCAGGTGGACTCTCAACCACTGCGCCACCAGGGAAGCCCTACATATGTCTTTTTAAGTCTTTCATGTCCTTCTGTCTGGAGTGTGAAATGTCCATCAGTTGAAGCAGGCCAGCATCATCACCCAGGACATCCCAGGTCCTAACTGAGGCTGGACCTTAACAACTAAGGCCTGTTGCTGTTCTGCCTCCCTCGCTTTTACTTAACTGTCTAGGGATGTGCTCTTCCATCTGCTTCCATTGTGAAGTCTGTTCATAGCCAGTAAAGGGTTTCCTCTCTGAACCGGCCTTCAGGAATGAGAAGGGAAGTCTCAGAGAGCAGGGAAAAAGAGGGATGGAGCAGAGCCCTGTCAAGGTGACCCAGGGAACCCAAATCCCTCTGTAAGTAAAGGAAATAAATGCCTCTGAGAAATGTCTCCAAGAAGATCAGCTGAACAAAACAGGAATGCAGGTGAGGTTGTAGGCATGCAGCATGCTTCCAGTGGCAGGAGGAGTTCGTGAGCTGGTTGCCGAAAATGTCGATGGCGAGAGGATATCAGTCAGGCAAGGATGCTCAGCCAGGGGGTAACCAGCGCTTTTGCAAACAGCAGGTACTGTCCCAGCTTCAAAGCTCTGGTGTGGAGGACTGTGATTACCACATACTACTGAGCAAGACCTAAAGGTGTGGCAGGTGCCACACTGTGTGGGGTTGGGAGCTAGCAATTGGTGAGAAGCACTTAGAGATCCTGAAGACCAGTCACCCAGAGGGTTCCCAGAGTGCCTGCTTCAGTGGTTATTCTGGGGCCCAGTCAAACCTCAACAGAACAGTAAAACAATATGTCCACTGAGGAGAGCCAGCATCGACTGGCCAATGTGGACATGGCTAGAGACCGTCTCCTTTCAATATTTACTTCTGTTTAACAGGAAGAATGGCCAGTGTAATTCACAGAGTGCTGAATAATTGACTCACTGTTGTAATGTGTGAAGTTTCCTTTCAATTCTCAGAGCACAAATAAGCAAATCACTATTTTGTACAGAATTAGATCATGGGTCTTTTTTCTATACAACAATTGAAATTCTGCTGGAAATAACAAAGGGCAACACTTCCCCAACCAGAATTTTAAACCTCCTGATGCAAATAAATTGCACATCTTTGACATTGCAAATGAGTTGCTACTATTATGAAAGCATTAATAGTATTATAAGTATCCTTAAAAAGATGTGCATCAATTTATTCCAGTAGTAAATCCAAGATTTACTTAGATCTTCACAAGATCAATCATGCCGGTTTCCAAGAGGAGTGAATATTAAAAGAGTTGATAGTGCATACAGCGATAGCAAGAATTAGAATAGCTTACCAATGTACATCAAGACTTAACCTACCTTAAGCTTCTACAAAAGAGGAAGTTATTTTTTTCACAGTGGTACATACTATGCATGGATAAATAATCAAAATTAAACTGAGAAAGATGGATGCAAACAGAGCTGATACGGATTGGGAAAGAGCTTTGTTGTTTTGTTTCATAATTATGAGATGTAACGGACCCAGAAATATTTGAGAAAGAAATTGTCCAAATGAAAATCTGAATAGCTTTAGAAAATGTGTGTACATGCATCCACACACCATCCCTGTCCCTGGAAAGCAGATTTCTCTCTCACTATGAGGAAGTAATTAAGCAGAGGGGACAACAGCAGCCACCCTGAGGGTGTTAGAGGAAAAGAAACTGCAGGCAGTTTATACATTTGGGACAGATAGCTGCCTGCTCTCCTGTCTGAGTTCAAAGTACAAAGTGAGAGAGGTCTGTAGTTACAGAATTTAACAAAACCGAAAAGCCTGAGGCTGATGTTGCCTCAAACAAGAGTCAACGCTGTGACCAGGCCCTTAGAAGAGATGAAAAGTTGCAGCTGTTTCCCACCTCTTGGTCACCATGTTTGCGACTGCGATTCTTATATATGAATGAAGGAGTATAAACTTCTTAAGTGCAGGAATGTGCCTTCAGTTGCAGGAAGCATTGTATCTTGTGTATCCTGGGTGCCCAGTAGCAGCTATCAACCAACCACTGTCTATTCAGGTGAAGGGTCTAGAAACAGTTTTGTGCAACTAATACATTGAGGGCCAGAGGGTGTGTCACATGAACATGAACATAGAGCGGAAGCTAGTGGTGCTCTTCAAATATTTTAAGGGATGCCAGATGGAAGAGGTGTCTACTTTAAATTTTAACCAAGCAAGACCCTATGGGGCCTTCCCAGGACAGAACCCCCTTGTCTTTCACCTGCCTCTTGTCTGTAGAAAAACTTTAGTCAAAGAATAACTTCAATCAGAGAAGTGAGAAAATGCAGAAAGAAAGAACAGTCAAGCAAGACAAAATGATGATAATTTAACCATAAACAAAGTCAAGGACCTTTAATTCCTCCTCAAGGGCTATAGATAATATTATGAAGCATATCCTTTGAGCTGTTTTGCTGATACTGAAACCTCCATCAGGTGGAAAAAGTTAACTCCATGATAAGCAGACTGTAGCCATGACATAAGCTGCTCCGTCTTACACAGTTCCAAGAACTAACCTCAAGGAAATGGGAACAAAACGACCCTGGAACCAAAGGTTAACTGTACTTAAAACAATCAAGATGATGCTTATCAGATCACTGCAGGACCAATTTCAAGATGATTGCTGGAGCTGACTGTGCTGCTCTGAACATAGCTCCCTTCCCCCACACACCCCTGAAACTTCCCTTTAAAAGCTTTTGCCCCTTGATCGACAGCAGAGAGGTGGTTCTTTGGGACATGAGTTCACCTTCTCCCCAGGTTGCTGGCCTCCTGAATAAAGCAACCTTTTCTTTCCTACCAATACTTGTCTCTCGAATATTGGCTTTCAAGCTGCAAGCAGCCAAACCTGAGTTCGGTAGTAAAATCACCAAAGGGGAGGTCTAGAACTAAGGGGTGGAAGCTACTTGGAAGCAGATACTCATTGTAATAGAGAACTTTTAGCCATCAAAGTGCCCTAGCATTTTGGAAGCAGTGAGCTTTATGTCTCTCCAGACTGAAAATGAGTAACTTCGTGAACAGCTTCTCAAATCCTATCCCCAGGCAATAGGATTTGCTGGAAAGTCTAAAGAAGAGCTGTGTTTACATGACACATAAGTATTGGTAAATGCATCAAACTCTTGTCGAGAAAGTAAACTAATTTTACAGTTGTCATACAGCCTGAACATTAATTGAATTCAAACGTCTTTGTCACTAATACATAATATCAGCTGGTTAGGAAAAGAGTGATAATCTCTCGAGTGACAACTTTGAGACCTGAGAGAGTTAATCATGGAATTAATGAACCTGGCCCTTCTGCTTCTGACACTTCTATACAACATCCTCCACTCTCCTCTTGACTGACCACCTTGTTGTCCACAGTGGCCTAAAGGGCTGTATGGCCTTTTGGGATGGAGCTCAGGTTTACCACATTCTCTTCCATGAGTGCACGAGGTGCATGGAAGTCTCGGTGGGATGGCCGTGTCTGGCCTCACACACTGGACTTGAGAAGAATTCTCTGGAATCAGACAGCAGGCAAGAGAACGTGTGACAAGTAAGATTTATGTTTGGATGGGAGCCTGGTAAAATTACTGCAGCATACTAAACCAGATGTGACTAAGTTTAAAACAATCTTGTTAGGGTAAATAGGTTCTTAAAACATCATTAAAACTGAAAGCTGATGACATCTTGGACAAACACTGGCTTTTCTGAGTGTCTGCTCAGTCATTTTTTTGTGAGGGAGAAGCTGCAACACCGAGTCCTGATAATGAATAATGTACGGTAACCAAGCCAGTGAAACGATCTCCAACAAAAACATGTCTCCACACCAAATTCACACGTCACAGGACCCCAGCTAAGTAGGTAGCTATGATTTCTGTTGTGTCCCCTGCTTCTGGTGTTCTTGAACATTTGAACATGTCTCAGGGCTCTGCTGAGACTCCCTCTGTCTGAATGTGGAAGGGAATCAGAGGGGGAGAGTGTGGATACCTTCCTGTTGATAGGCCTTAACAGTGCAAGACCTGGAGGGCCAGTCACAGAAAGGAGCAGGGGAGAGGCCTCCGGACAACCCAGGAGTGCCAGAAACTCTAGAATCTGCTGCTTGACCTCTTATGGCCAGAGAATTTGGGTCTGTATTAACTTCCGTGAAAAACTTGGAATTAGATCTAGGAAGAGTAGCTTGCGATGATGATGTTTTTAATCACTCGACTGTAACAGTTGGTTATTTTTAACCTACTGCTATCTTGGAATCCATAGAGAGAAGCAAGTTAGAAAGTGTCTAAGAGCTGATAAAATTTCAGCAGGAAATATGTGGAGAGGATTAGTGAGCAAAGCAATAAATTTGAACCTGGATCTATGACTGGCTAAGGAATATCTTTCTACTCTTCCCATTGCCTTGGGGATATTTCTGCTCCTCTGTTCTTATCCCATTTGTTTTCATTATGAGGATTAGCTGATATTGGATGGTCACATACCATTAGTTTGTGGGTCACTGCTTAGAAATTGTCATCATTTAAAATTTGGTTAACTGATTTCTGTGAGCATTGTATTAATTACTAGTAGATGTCAATCATTTTCACTTACGGCTTCTGTTCTGCTTAGGTGTGGTGCTGGCTCTGGCTCTCCTTTGGGAAAAATCTCTAGTCTATCACTCACACGTCTTCCTTACCGTCTTTCCCTATAGCTGCCTACAAATAGATAGAATGTCCTAATTCAGTGTATCAGTTGGATCACAAGATGTGGTGAAGAAATCATTTGTAGAGCTTCAAGATGGCGGAGGAGTAAGACATGGAGATCACCTTCCAACCCACAAATACATCAAAAATACATCTACATGTGAAACAGCTCCTAGAGAACACCTACTGAACGCTGGCAGAAGATCTCAGGCTTCCCAAGAGGCAAGAAACTCACCACGTACCTGGGTAGGGCAAAAGAAAAAAGAAAAAACAGAGACAAAAGAATAGGGATGGGACCTGAGCCTCTGGGAGGGAGCTGTAAAGGAGGAAAAGCTTCCACACACTAGGAAGCCCCTTCACTGGTGGGGACAGTGGGTGGGGGTGGGAGGCTTTGGAGCCACAGCAGAGAGCACAGCAACAGGGGAGCAAAGGGAAAAGCGGAGAGATTCCCGCACAGAGGATGGGTGCTGACCAGCTCTCACCAGCCTGAGAGGCTTGTCTGCTCACCCGCCAGGGTGGGTGGGGGCTGGGAGCTGAGGCTTCGGGCTTCGGAGGTTGGATCCCAGGGAGAGGACTGGGGTTGGTTGCGTGAACACAGCCTGAAGGGGCTAGTGCGCCACAGCTAGCCACGAGGGAGTCCGAGAAAATGTCTGGAACTGCCTAAGAGGCAAGAGACCATTGTTTCAGGGTGTATGAGGAGAGGGGATTCAGAGCACTGCCTAAATGAGCTCCAGAGACAGGTGCAAGCCACGGCTATCAGTGTGGACCCCAGAGACTGTCATGAGAGGCAAAGGCTGCTGCTGCAGCCACCAAGAATACTGTGTGCAAGCACAGGTCACTATCCACACCTCCCCTTCCAGGAGCCTGTGCAGCACACCACTGCCAGGGCCCCGTGATCCAGGGACAACTTCCCCAGGAGAACACATGGCACGCCTCAGGCTGTTGCAACGTCACACCGGCCTCTGCCGCTGCAGGCTCGCCCTGCATTCCATACCCCTCCCTCCCCCTGGCCTGAGTGAGCCAGAACCCCCAGATCAGCTGCTACTTTAACGCTGTCCTGTCTGGGTGGGGAACAGACGCCCTCAGGCGACCTACACGCAGAGGCAGGGCCAAATTCAAAGCTGAACCCCAGAAGCTGTGCGAACAAAGAAGAGAAAGGGAAATCTGTCCATGCAGCCTCAGGAGCAGCAGATGAAATCTCCACAATCAAATTGATGTACCCTGCATCTGTGGCATACCTGAATAGAAAATGAATCATTCCAAAATTGACTTGGTGGCCTTTGGGATCAAATGTAGACTGGGGTTTGCTTTCTGCATCTAATTTGTTTCTGGTTTTATGTTATCTTAGTTTAGTATTCAGAGCTTATTATCATTGGTAGATTTGTTTATTGATTTGGTTGCTCTCTTCCCTTTTTTTTAATATATATATTTTTTCCTTTTTCTCCCTTTGTGAGTGTGTATGTGTATGCTTTTTTGTGTGATTTTGTCTGTATAGCTTTGCTTTTACCATTTGTCCTAGGGCTCTGTCTGTCCAGTTTTTTGGGGGGTTTTTTTTAGTATAGTTTTTAGCGCTTGTTATCATTGGTGGGTTTGTTTTTTGGTTTCGTTACTCTTTCTTTTTTTTTTATTCCTTTTTTATTTTTAATAATATATTTTTTTAAATAAATTTTATTTTCTTTTTCTTTCTTTCTCTTTTTCCCCTCTCTTTTCTTCTGGCTGGGTAGCTGACAGAGTCTTGGTGCTCCCGCCGGGTATCAGGCCTGTGCCTCTGAGGTGGGAGACCCGAGTTCAGGACATTGGTCCACCAGAGACCTCCCCACATAATATCAAACAGCGAAAGCTCTCTCAGAGATCCCTATATCAATGATAAGACCCAGCTCCACTCAATGACAAGCAAGCTATGGTGCTGGACCCCCTATGCCAAACAAGTAGCAAGACAGGAACACAACTCCACCCATCAGCAGAGAGACTGCCTGAAATCATAATAAGGCCACAGACACCCCAAAACACACCACCGGACACGGTCCTGCCCACCAGAAAGACAAGATACAGCCTCATCCACCAGAACGCAGGCACCAGTCCCCTCCACCAGGAAGCCTACACAACCCACTGAACCAACCTTAGCCACTGTGGGCAGACACTGAAAACAGTGGGAAGTACAAACCTGCAGCCTATGAAAAGGAGACCCCAAACATAGTAAGTTAAGCAAAATGAGAAGACAGAGACACACACAGCAGATGAAAGAGCAAGGTAAAAACCCACCAGACCAAACAAATGAAGAGCAAATAGGCAGTCTACCTGAAAAAAGAATTCAGAGTAATGATAGTAAAGATGATCAAAATCTTGGAAATAGAATGGAGAGAATACAAGAAACGTTTGACAAGGACCTAGAAGAACTAAAGAACAAACAAACAATGATGAACAACACAATAAATGAAGTTAAAAATTCTCTAGAAGGAATCAATAGCAGAATAAATGAGGCAGAAGAACAGATAAGTGACCTGGAAGATAAACTAGTGGAAATAACTACTGCAGAGCAGAATAAAGAAAAAAGAATGAAAAGAATAGAGGACAGTCTCAGAGACCTCTGGACAACATTAAATACACCAACACTTCGAATTATAGGGGTCCCAGAAGAAGAAGAGGAAAAGAAAGGGACTGAGAAAATGTTTGAAGAGATTATAGTTGAAAAGTTCCCTAATATGGGAAAGGAAATAGTCAATCAAGTCCAGAAAGCACACAGAGTTCCATACAGGAAAAATCCAAGGAGAAACATGCCAAGACACATATTAATTAAACTATTAAAAATTAAATACAAAGAAAAAATATTAAAAGCAGCAAGGGAATAGCAACAAATAACATACAAGGGAATCCCCATAAGGTTAACAGCTGATGTTTCAGCAGAAACTCTGCAAACCAGAAGAGAGTGGCAGGACATATTTAAAGTGATGAAAGAGAAAAACTTACAACCAAGATTACTCTACCCAGCAAGGATCTCATTCAGATTTGATGGAGAAATTAAAACCTTTATAGACAAGCAAAAGCTAAGAGAATTCAGCACCACCAAATCAGCTTTAAAACAAATGCTAAAGGAACTTCTCTAGGCAAGAAACAAAAAAGAAGGAAAAGACCTACAATAACAAACCCAAAACAATTAAGACACTGGTAATACGAACACACATATCGATAACTACCTTAAATGTAAATGGATTAAACACTCCAAGCAAAGACATAGACTGGTTGAATGGATACAAAAACAAGATCCATATATATGCTGTCTACAAGAGACCCACATCAGACCTAGGGACGCATACAGACTGAAAGTGAGGGGATGGAAAAAGATATTCCATGCAAATGGAAATCAAAAGAAAGCTGGAGCAGCAATTCTTATATCAGACAAAATAGACTTTAAAAGAAAGACTATTACAATAGACAAAGAAGGGCACTAAATAAAGATCAAGGGATCAATCCAAGAAGAAGATATAGCAATTGTAAATATTTAAGCACCCAACATAGGAGCACCTAAATACATAAGACAAATGCTAACAGCCATAAAAGGGGAAATGGACAGTAACACAATCATAGTAGGGGACTTTAACACCCCACTTTCACCAATGGACAGATCATCCAAAATGAAAATAAATAAGGAAACACAAGCTTTAAATGATACATTAAACAAGATGGACTTAATAGATATTTATAGGACATTCCATCCAAAAACAACAGAATACACTTTCTTCTCAAGTGCTGATGGAACATTCTCCAGGATAGGTCATATCTTGGGTAACAAATCAAGCCTTGGTAAATTTAAGAAAATGGAAATCGTATCAAGTATCTTTTCCAACCCCAACGCTATGAGATGAGATACCAATTACAGGAAAAAAATCTGTAAAAAATACAAACACATGGAGGCTAAACAATAAACTACTAAATAACCAAGAGATCACTGAAGAAATCAAAGAGAAAATCAAAAACTACCTAGAAACAACTGAGAATGAAAACACAACAACCCAAAACCTATGGGATGCAGCAAAAGCAGTTCTAAGAGGGAGGTTTATAGCAATACAATCCTACCTCAAGAAACAAGAAACATCTCAAATAAACAACCTAACCATACACCTAAAGCAATTAGAGAAAGAAGAACAAAAAACCCCAAGTCAGCAGAAGGAAAGAAATCATAAAGATCAGCAGATCAGAAATAAATGAAAAAGAAATGAAGGAAACAGTAGCAAAGATCAATAAAACGGAAAGCTGGTTCTTTAAGAAGATTAACAAAATTGATAAACCATTAGGCAGACTCATCAAGAAAAAAAGGGTGAAGACTCAAATCAATAGAATTAGAAATGAAAAAGGAGAAGTAACAGCAGACCCTGCAGAAATACAAAGGATCATGAGAGATTACTACAAGCAACTCTATGCCAATAAAATGGACAACCTGGAAGAAATGGACAAATTCTTAGAAAGGCACAACCTGCCAAGACTGAATCAGGAAGAAATAGAAAATATGAACAGACCTATCACAAGCACTGAAATTGAAACTGTGATTAAAAATCTTCCAACAAACAAAAGCCCAGGACCAGATGCCTTCACAGGTGAATTCTATCAAACATTTAGAGAAGAGCTAACACCTATCCTTCTCAAACTCTTTCAAAATATAGCAGAAGGAGGAACACTTCCAAACTCATTCTACAACGCCATCATTACCCTGATTCCAAAACCAGACAAATATGTCACAAAAAGAGAAAACTAGAAACCAATATCACTGATGAACATAGATGCAAAAATCCTCAACAAAATACTAGCAAACAGAATCCAGCAGCACCCAGCAATGCAAGAATTCTTCAATATATGCAAATCAGTCAGTGTGATAAACCATATTAACAAATTGAAGGAGAAAAACCATATGATCATCTCAATAGATGCAGAAAAAGCTCTTGCTAAAATTCAACACCCATTTATGATAAAAACCATCCAGAAAGTGGACAGAGAGGGAACTTACCTCAACATAATAAAGGCCATATATGACAAACCCACAGCCAACATCGTTCTCCATGGTGAAAAACTGAAATCATTTCCACTAAGATCAGGGACAAGACAAGGTCGCCCACCCTCACCACTATTATTCAACATAGTTTTGGAAGTTTTAGTCACGGCAGTCAGAGAAGAAAAAGAAATAAAAGGAATCCAAAAAGGAAAAGAAGAAGTAAAACTGTCATTGTTTGCAGATGACATGTTATTATATATGTAGAGAATCCCAAAGATGCTACCAGAAAACTACTAGAGCTAATCAATGAATTTGGTAAAGTAGCAGGATATAAAATTAATGCACAGAAATCTCTGGCATTCCTATACACTAATGATGAAAAATCTGAAAGGGAAATTAAGGAAACACTCCCACTTACCATTGCAACAAAAAGAGTAAAATACCTAGGAATAAACCTACCCAAGGAGACAAAGACCTGTATTCAGAAAACTATAAGACACTGATGAAAGAAATTAAAGGTGATACAAACAGTTGGAGAGATATACCATGTTCTTGGTTTGGAAGAATCAACATTGTGAAAATGACTGTACTATCCAAAGCAATCTACAGATTCAATGCAATCCCTATCAAACTACCAATGACACTTTTCACAGAACTAGAACAAAAAATTTCACAATTTGTATGGAAACACAAAAGACCCCGTGTAGCCAAAGCAATCTTGAGAAAGAAAAATGGAGCTGGAAGAATCAGGGTCCCTGACTGTAGACTATACTACATAGCTACAGTAATCAAGACAATATGGTACTGGCACAAAACCAGAAATATAGATCAATGGAACAGGATAGAAAGCCCAGAGATAAACCCACACACATATGGTCACCTTATCTTTGTTATAGGAGGCAAGAATATACAATGGAGAAAAGACAGCCTCTTCAATAAGTGGTGCTGGGAAAACTGGACAGCTACATGTAAAAGTATGAAATTAGAACACTCCCTAACACCATACACAAAAATAAACTCAAAATGGATGACCTAAATGTAAGGCCAGACACTATAAAACTCTTAGAGGACAACATAGAACACTCTATGACATACATCGCAGAAAGATCCTTTTAGACCCACCTCCTGGAGAAATGCAAATAAAAACAAAAATAAAAAAAATGGGACCTAATGAAAGTTAAAAGCTTTTTCAAAGCAAAGGAAACCATAAATAAGATGAAAAGACAACCTTCAGAATGGGAGAAAATATTTGCAAATGAAGCAACTGACAAAGGATTAATCTCCAAAATATACAGGCAGTTCATGCAGCTCAATATCAGAAAAACAACCCAATCCAAAAATGGGCAAAAGATCTAAATAGACATTTCTCTAAAGAAGATACACAGATTGCCAGCCAGCACATGAAAGGATGCTCAACATCACTAATCATTAGAGAAATGCAAATCAAAACTATAATGAGGTATCACCTCACACTGGTCAGAATGGCCATCATCAAAGAATCTACCAACAATAAAGGCTGGAGAGGGTGTGGAGAAAAGGGAACCCTCCTGCACTGTTGGTTGGAATGTAAATTGATACAGCCACTATGGAGAACAGTATGGAGTTTCCTTAAAAAACTAAAAACAGAACTACCGTACGACCCAGCAATCCCACTACTGGGCCTATACCCTGGGAAAACCATAATTCAAAAAGAGTCATGTACCACAATGTTCATTGCAGCTCTATTTACAACAGCCAGGACACAGAAGTAACCTAAGCATCCATCGACAGATGAATGGATAAAGAAGATGTGGCACATATATACAAAGGAATGTTACTCAGCCATAAAAAAGAAATGAAATTGAGTTATTTGTAGTGAGGTGGATGGACCTAGAGACTGTCATACAGAGTGAAGTAAGTCAGAAAGAGAAAAACAAATACTGTATGCTACACATATATATGGAATCTAAAAAAAAAAAAAAAATAGCTCTGAAGATCCTAGGGGCAGGACAGGAATAAAGACAGATGTAGAGAATGGACTTGAGGACACGGGGAGTGGGAAGCATAACCTGGGACGAAGTGAGAGAGTGACATGGACATATATACACTACCAAATGTAAAATAGATAGCTAGTGGGAAGCAGCCACATAGCACAGGGAGATCAGCTCGGTGCTTTGTGTCCACTTAGAGGGGGGGATAGGGAGGGTAGGAGGGAGACGTAAGAGGACGGAGATATGGGGATATATGTTTATGTATAGCTGATTCACTTTGTTATACAGCAGAAACTAACACACCATTGTAAAGCAATTATAGTCCAATAAAGATGTAAAAAAAAAATCATTTGTATTCAGAACAACAGAAATACTGTATGAAAAGAAAAACCAAAAATGCAAATTAAGGAAAACATCCATTGTGCTGGCTTTTTCTGAAAATCCACTTGCACATGTTAAAAAGAAAAAAAAAATAGCACACCTAAGGAAAAAGAGAAAGCCAACAGAACATTTCAGGGAAATAAAATTTTCAAGTGAAGAAAGCAAAGAAAAATAGGTTTTAAATGTGTATTTGCATTTGGACTTGAAAGATCTCAGTGTCAGGAATAATAGGGTGTAGCTTCTTTTTATTGAAATATAGTTGATTTACAATAGTGTATTAGTTTCATAACTTCTTTTTAACTATGGGAAAACCAACCACCGGGATACCCAATGTGAGGTGATAGATCCCCATCTTACTAATTCTAAAGGGGAACCTATGGCACCCCAAAGGCATGGAAATACCCCAGAAGTGCACACACACCGTCATACTAGTCACACTTTACTAGAGAGATTTTCCTAGAATATATGTGCTTTTTAGAAATTGCCTTGTTTCCCTTTCGTTATCTCGAGCTGTAGGAATGAAGGGTGAAGCTAGTGTAATGTCATGATGCGTTTGTTCGTCGCCTACTTATACCCCAGTCTTCCGGAAAAATTGTCCGAGAAGGGAAAGAAAATCATTAATTTTTTTGTTTCCGTTTATAATTTATGCCCCCAACTGTTTCTCAAATGGGTGTGAAGTCACAATGATCCTGGTTACTTGACCAGCTGCAAACTAAATTATTAAATAATCCTTTGAAAATGAAAAGAGCTTCTCATACTTATTTTTTTCCTCTGATGTTCTCATTTTTAGTGTTTTTCATGACATTTCAAATTTGGATCTAAATAACAGCATTAACTCTCTTCAGATTCCCAAAATATTATAAGCTAACAGTTATTTCATATGGCATTATGCCAGGCTCAGATGACAGAAGCCACATATGTAACATCCAACAGGTAACAACTCTGCTCTGTCAGACGGGGAAGCCGTGTGTCAGCCAACGGAGCCCCAGGAGTCACCGGGAGACTTAACAGTGCCAGGAGGAAATTAATAATAATGATAAACTCAAGAATGTTTTTGTGGTATTGGAGGACAGACTCATTTTGAAAACAACTTATGGTTGGTGGGAGATAAAGAAATAGAAATGTTAAAAGTGTTTTAAAGGATAAAAAGGGGGCTCGTGGCTTTCACTGATACTCAAAGTTTGCATCGGTTAACAAGAACTGTGCAGAGATAGAAAAAAACGAAAGTTATTTGAGACTGGATAGAGCAAAGTTTGATCTCAAAGGCAAAAAGCCAGCTTTGAAAAGGATTCAGAAGTCATGATGGAGTAAAAAAAAATCTTTGAAGCATTCATTTTACTCCAGGGAAATTAGAAATTTCTTAGAAATGAGCTCTGCTGGAGCAATGATATGGAAAAATAACTTCACCACAAATAAGTCCATTGGAGAAACAACTTAGTTTCTCAAGTATGTGGAGCCACTGATGCAAAATGCATTTGACTCATCGTTGGAAGGGGAGTTTTATTTAGCTGTGAAGCTGGCATGATATTTTTAGAAATAGTAAAGTTCATGGAGTTTTTAAAGTGTTGAATGTCTTTAGCAGATGACATTTTTAGGGGGTGTGCAGAAGTGACCATTCTGGGCTGGAGGCTTTAGCTCCTGTCCTGCTCTCCTCGAGGCTGGGCCTGGGGTGTGGCTCAGCTGCTCTGGGGAGGCTCTGGGGCTGGGTCTGTAAGTTCTCCCAAGGCAGCCTGCTCCTGAATTCCTTCCAATTCTCCAGGAACACGTGGTTCCCTGGAGAACACCACATCAGAATTTCAGAGCTGGGGTGGACTTTAACATCCCTCACCACGTCCTCCAGTCCCCACTTGAACCGGAGGAGAGGGAGGCGGAGTTCATTGAGTGTACGCCGGTCAGCCTCAGCTGCACCTGGAGTCTCCATGTCCCCCCACTTCCCCCAGCTGCCTCTCGTTTTCGCCAGATGGAATAACGTGGGACGCTGCCCAGGGTGGGGAAAGCTCTTGCCACTTTACAAGAATAGTACACTTTTGGCTGAGGCTGGGCTGTGGTTTCCTGAGAAGTATGTTGCCTGGTCATCCTGCCTCTTTCCTTTCTGAGTAATACAATTTTTCTGTGGAATGGATGCAGAGAAGTGTCACCCTTCCATGGAAGAACCAGATGTGGCCAGGCCTCTGGCAGGCTTCACCGTTCCGGGAGCGCTCCTGCCCTCCCAGCTTCCCTTTTGCCCCTCTTCTGTCTGTGACTTGTGATCACCCACCACATCTGCCCCCAAATGACAAGTGGCCTCAGCATTTTCCTGGGTCCAGCCATGGCAATGAGAAGGCAGAAAGACACCAAACAAAGCCCACATGCAGAAAATCCATCTTTCTCCCCTTTAAAAAGAAAATCTGTTGCTTTTCTTAAAATTGAAATACAGTTGATTTATAATATTATATTAGTTTCAGGTGTACAACATAGTGATTCAAAATTTTTATAGATTATACTCCATTTAAAGTTATTGCAACATAATGGCTATATTCCCTATACTGTAGAATATATCCTTGTAGCTTATTTATTTTATACATCATAGTTTGTGTCTCTTAACCCCCGACCCCTATCTTGCCCCTCCCCCTTTCCTCTCCCCACTGGTAACCACTGGTTTGTTCTCTATATCTGTGAGTTTGCTTCTGTTTTTTTTATATATACTTGCTTGTTTTATTTTTGAGATTCCACATATAAGTGGTAACATAAGAGTATTTGTCTTTCTCTATCAGACTTATTTCACTAAGCATAATACACTCTAGCTCCATCTACGTTGTTGCAAATGGCAAAATGTCACTCTTTTTATGGCTGAGTAATATTCCATTTGTATATATGTACCACATCTTCCTTATCCATTCATCTGTCAATGGACACTTAGGTTGCTTTCATACCTTTGCTATTGTAAATAGTGCTGCTGTGACATTGGGGTGCATGTATCTTTTCAAATTAGTGTTTTTGTTTTCTTTGGATATATACCCAGGAGTGAAATTGCTGGATCATGTGATAGTTATATTTTTAGTTTTTTTTTCACACAGCTAAGATAAGAGCATATTAGTATATTTTGGATCTGTTTAGTTGTCAGAGGCTTAAGTAAATGTTTTGCTCATTAGGACTTGCTAAAGAATGTCTGAAGGTATGTAGGACATTGTTTTGTCATGAGAGCTATAAAATACGAAATGTGAAATTCCAAATTTCTTAACATAAAGACTATAACATGACCCACCCAGACCAGATCCAAGTGGAATTTGGAGCTAGTGGTCATGTCTGAGTGCTGATTAAATGTAGAAATGAGAGACAGCCACCCATCCAGCTGCATGCCCTGGGCTCTCTGATGGTGTACTGGGTATGTTTTTTAGAAATTCTCCTCAGAATTCAGATTTCTGGAAATTCAGAAACTAGACAAAGACATATGTCAGTTTTGTTTCTGAAATATTGACTCAGGAAAAAAATCATTCTCAATGAAAAACATTTTATTGTGCTGTTTCCTAATCCACCTGTGTAGTGGGGACTCTTCCTCATTTTGTATAAGACCAGTCAGTTTGATTTCTCAGCCCCTGGGATAGAGCATCGTTATAGTGCAGAGAACTCAGCTATGTAAACAAACAACTTGAAACATGCATCCAATCTATGAGACCAACTTCTAGATGGTGCCAGGACCCCACTAAGATAGTGCCACCTTACCCCATTCTCCAGGAGGTCTCATCAGGAATTCACATTAAATCCCTGGGAAATCTGGGGATGGGTTACTAATGTCTACAGTGCTGAGAGATGTTGTTTAATTTGATATTTGCAGTATGTTTATCAACTGGTGATAAAGCAGGAGGGATGAAAGTGTCCCAAGAGTAGTGACTGTTGAGGGTTCAGGACTTTGGCTCTCCTCTTTTCTCACTGTGATCCTCTGCTTGGTGATAGGATACAGTCTCCACTGTAAAGCCTCTCTTTATATGGATAACTCCCCAATGTATGTTTGGATCCTAGACCTCCCCTACATTCCAGATAGTGCAGCAAACCACCTATGCAACATTCCCACTTGGGTGCTCTACTGGCATCTCAAAACCAGCACGTCCAAAACTAAGCTAATGCTTTTCTCCGGCCAAACCCCTCATCATTCAGCCTCTCTTGTCTCTATATCAATTCTGTTCTTCTGGTTGCTCGGGACAGAAACTTGGAGTACCCCTTGACACGTTCACTCATGTCACATGTTTGATACACCAGCAAACCCTATTCTATACCCATATGTGACCAGTTCTCACTGTCACATGACAACACAGACGTGGGCAGTTCAAGTTTCTGACCCAAATTATCACAGTAGTCTCCTAGCTGGTCTTTGTGCTCTGCCCCATGCTCTATTACAGTCTATTCTTGACACAGCAACCAGAGAGACTCTTTAGGTTGAAAATATAAGTCAAATAAAGTCACCTCAGGACTTCCCTGGTGGTGCAGTGGTTAAGAATCCGCCTGCCCATGCAGGGGACATGGGTTCGATCCCTGGTCTGGGAAGATCCCACATGCTGTGGAGCAGCTAAGCCCGTGAGCCACAACTGCTGAGCCCAACCACAGCTACTGAAGCCTGAGCGCCTAGAGCCCATGCTCTGCAACAAAAGAAGCCACCACAGTGAGAAGTCCACGCACCTCAACAAAGAGCAGCCCCCACTCACCACAACTAGAGAAAACCCACGCAGAGCAACGAAGACCCAGTGCAGCAGCCCAAAATAAATAATTTTTAAAAAAAGGTTACCTCTTAGCTCAGTAGCTCCCTATTTCACTGAGTCAGAGTGAAGTTCTGCCAGCAGCACCCAGCATTCACTGGTGCCTGTTGCCTCTTCAAACACGACTCTGCTGCTCTGTTAGTGCTCACTCTGCTCTAGCCACACCTGCATCCTGGCCAGATGCCATCTCCCCCTGAGACTGTCGTGCCCAGCCCCTCAGTTCTGCCCAGCCTCGCCCTGCTCTCCTTCCCTTCCCTCCCCTGCACCCTTACCCTGTAACACAGTGTGATTGACTGGTGTGAACTCCTGTGTGAGGAACACCTTACACCATCAGAATGTTGATGCCGCATCATGGCATCAACTCCTTTGTTTGCTGATGTATCTCAAGTGCCAGGAACAGTGACTTGCACATAGTGGGTGCACATTTAACATTTATTGAATGAATTCATGTTTCTATGTGATCACAAGCGCCCTGAAGGATGTAAAGCATTCTATCTCCACACAAACACACACAGCTCCAACCAGAGCCCACTCTCATCCTTCCATCTCCCACCAGAACCCGCGGTTCAATGTTCTCACAATGACTGTCCCACTTTACCCATCGGTCCAGACCGTATCCCCCCCTTTTAGACGATGACCAACTTAAGTGCAGACAGTCATGTTTTCTTCCCTTGCGATCTCCCCATTTTTAAAGACAGTAATGCTTTTGAATGAGACTTTTCCTGATGACTAGGACTGCCTCTTAATGTTCAAAAGCCAAGGTCAAAGGTACTAAGTATCCCCACATTCTAGTGAATGTTCTGGAACATTCTAAAGAATGCTGCAGTGCTGCCAGAATCATGCCCTCCCCCAGACCAAGATGTAGGTGTCCTGACCTTTGACACTGTTCACCCCACAACCCATCCAGCCTACAAAACCAGGTCTAGAATGCATTTTGCTTGAGTTGAGGACTTTTCTTGAGTTCTTGGCCCCCTTGGGGCCAGGGAGTACCCTTGTAGCAAACGGGTACTCCCTGGCCCCAAGACAAGGACTGGGCTCCAAAGTAACTGCTTCTGGAGATTGGGGTGCCTGGTGTCCCACACCCTGCCTGAGCACTTGTGAACAGCAGAAGGTTATAAGTCTTCCCCACGTGGCCCCCCATTGTAGCATGAGAAAGGATTCCAGGAACTCCACCTAGAGACACATACCCACCACTTTACTGAAAAGGGAAGCTAGCCAGGCAAGACGAGAGGCAGCAGTGGCGTCTGTGTGTCTCCTCCACCTGATGTTGGGTGTGGAAATGAGCATTGAAGGGATGTTACTCAGGGGTGGCCTTGAGTGATAGCTCTTCTTCCCTGATGATTCTTACACATGGTAGGGTGTTTTAAAGGGAGGACATGGGTGGATTACCCACCATGTTTTCATAACTCACACAGAATACTCCTGCTGTTTGATATGGTTCTTTCGAATCTTAATTGAAAACAAATATCGTAGGAAAGAGGGAAGATGCTTCTGGAAGACTGGGCTTCAGAGTCAATAGAAACATGATAAATTGCTCTTTATGGGCAATAGGGCAACATTCTCTTCCTTTTTATCCATTTCCCTGGAGCACTGAAGTACGACTCTTTGCAGTACAGTGTCATCTTCATGACACGATATTTCTCAGAAAGGATGCTTTAGCACTGATCAATCTGTACACAAGCCACGGTATAAGTACAATGTCCAGAAGTTTTGTGCTTGAGGAAATGGGCCCTTAGCAATAAAGCACTATTTATAGGACACCTCATCATATGGGCATCCAGAGTGTCTAATATAAACACCAAGGAAAAATAAATGTAGCTCAGTCACAAAGAAAATCACATATGATGAGTTCCAGTTTATTTAGAAGATTAACTACATGAGTGGTGCCATGTTCTCTCTATTTATATAGTTTCATAGATAAATGCTATGCCCAGAATAGCTCCAAATGCCTCACAGAATATGAGAATATCTTTTCTCTTCCAGAGACATTTTTCATGGCAAAATGAAGGATTAATTTATGTTAGAAATAATAATCTTATTGGGTGTACCTGATTGGATTATTGAAAGCAGGTGTGTTTTGAGTTGGTTTAAATGTTTTCTCCATCATTTCGCCATCTGTAATGAGACTAAACTTTTGACTTTGTCTCCTACCTAGAGCAGAATTTTCGGGAAGAAAGGAAGTTTCGCAAACAGTTGGTTCAGCTCCCTCTTTTGCCGTCATCCCACAGTGGGTGTTGTCTTCTCGTGTGTACAGAGCTGCCCAGTGCTGGGTAGGGCTCTTGCCCAGCATCAGTGCCCCTTTCTGCTGTGGGTTTTCTCCTTATTAGTACCCAGCCTCTGTTGTTTACTAGCTGTGTGGCCTTGGGCCTCAGTTTCCTCATCAGTTAGATGAAAGAGTTCAGTTAGATCATCTCTGAGACCATCTCCAGCTCTGAGATGTAGCATCTCTAAGACTCACAGAGAGCCTTGTAATGAGCAGAAGTCCCTTAGCATAATGGAAGTGTCTGATCCAACAAAAAATTACAAAATTCATTGTGGAGTGTATTTCTTCTTTTGTTCTGCTTCTCAATCAATTACTTAACCAGTGTTTCTTGTATTTTCTGAGTGACTCAGACATTGTATTATTTTTTTTCTCATTCATCCAAAGGCACCCTCTCCACTTGCATGATGTGCCAGCTACATGGCCACCCAGGGAGGTCCTGCATCCTCTCTGGGTCAACTCAGTTCCTGGATAGTTTAGAAAGCCCTCTTTGTCTACTCCAACCGTATTTGTCCGTTCCTCTTATAAAATCAGAGTGATACACAGATCCTTTGGCATTCAGGATGGCAGTCAGTCCTTTACAGTGTTAACCTTTATCATGTGCAGCTACTGGCATTATGCATGTTTGCTTGTTCTGTATGCCGTCTTCCAACGTAGGCTGTAAGGCAGGGTGGGTGCTCTTACCTACCAAATAGCGTCTACCTCAAGGCTTGATCGAAGTCAAGTGTTGGTTGAATGAATGGTAAAGCGATAGTCCCAGAAGCCTGAATGGGAGGAGGGCCAGCAAGGCTGGAGACTGACAAGCAGGGCGAGCCTTCCAGCAGAAGAGGCCTCCTCGGAGTTAGGCATTGATTTGCTGTGGGGACATTTTCCATGATTCTGGGCCTGGTTTTCAGCCACATTGAACCAGAAATTAATCTAGAATGCTGACATATACAACATAGTAAAGATATCTAGCTCTGAATACACCTCAGAAAGAGAAACACAATTAGGTGATGTGGAGAAACATGTCAGGAACTATGAGTTACAGCTGCATTGACTGAGAGCCTGGCAGCACGCCAGGGTTTTGCATGGATGCTTTCTGCAAAGGAGTTTCACACAGGATGACATTGAACATAGGAGATCCAGTAAAGCTAGATCCTCCACACCAAAGCTTAGGCTCTCTCCAGTGCGCCTCACTGGATCTTTCACCAAAACTCAATAGAAAATGTACACCATCTTAATGAAGGTAGAAATAGTACTTATGAGAGTGTAGTGTGCTGTACTATTTCCATGTGCTTTATCTCACTCAATACCTTAGGAAGGTAGAATTTTCTCCTTCACAGAAATGGGATAACTTCAAAATCACAGTTTGTAAATGGGTTAATACAGATTAATGAATGCAGGATTTTCAGAGTTCCACATGTAGTCAGAATGGGCCATGCAAAGATTATTAACAGAAATGGTGTGGTAATTATATCAACTTAAAATGCATTTAGAAACTGGGAATGAGAACCACCTATTCACTTCTTTAGAGGAAAATAATGCCCACCCTTGAGATAAGAGCAGGTATCTCAAAAAGAAAAACAAGCCCTTGGAATTGTGTGTTGCATGTCTGCTCCTGCTGACACAGTGGAGTTGGAGAGAGTTTAAAGTGAATCCCTTTTATTTTGTGCCCAGCTTGCAGCTACAGCTACACTCGCAGCCTGTAAGCGGAGACTAGCTAACAGAGAAACAGCATGGAGGCCAGGGGAGCCCTGACATTGATGGGGGAAATCACAGTAGACAAACTTGATTTTTGTTTCTGGTAGAATTATAAGATTCGTGGAAATGGGGAAGACAGTGGATGCTGTATATGTTTATTTTAGCAAAATACTTGATATTGTATTTTCATGACGTCTTCTTTTATAAAGAATATCAGATGGTTTGGAAGCAATCACTGTCATTTGTGTTTGAAAGTAGCTATGTTGTGGTAAATAAAGGAAAATAACAGAAAATCCAGTGGGACTAGGTTTCTCCCACGTGGTGAAAACGGTAGGGATGAGAGGGCTCAACTCCAGAATGCCTGATGCTTAAGGAGAGACAGGGAGATGGGAAGGTACAGGTGGTTTGGAACAGTGAGTTCAAATGTAATGGAAAGCAGGAAAACTCTAGAAATACCCTTAAAAGACAGAATCGGAGATAATTCACTAAATAAGTTCAAACCTAAAGGTTCCGGAAAGCACCTGCCAGGTGAGAAGCACATTGGAAATGGGGGAGCTAGCATATCGCTGGATTCTAGCTGCTGTTTTCCTGACAGTGGACCCTGCTGCCTCTTGCTGGAAGGATGTCCAGACAAGTGTCAGGAAGGCCCCTCCCACGAGTCCCTGGGACTGAGTGGCACCCACGGAGTTGCTGACTTTGCCCAGCGTGTCGCCAGCCTGTTCTCCACGGACCCGTCTGGCAGTACTAGTGTAAACATTCAGGTTTTTCTTTTTTTACATTTTCACCACAAGTTTTATTTCTTCCCTGTCCATTCAATACTATTTTTCTCTTTCTACTAGAAAAATGTACTGTAAGATTTCTATTCTTTCATTAAACAATGAAAATAATTGTGCTTCAGTGATTTCTGAGAAAATGGAATAAACAGGAGGAGATGCCAGTAAAAGTACTGTTATCTTTTCTTTTAAATGGGTCAGAGATTTTTGTGAAGCAAAATTATTCAAATGATTCATTTATAAAAATGCCTACTTTTTGTACTTTAAATATGCTAACAATATTAGGGTTCTCTGCACAGGTAAGAGCAAAATATCATATTGGTTCTGTATGCATGTGTGTATACACACACACACACACACACACACACACACAAAGAGAGAGATAGAGAGAGAGGTTGAGATTTACTCTGAAGAGCTGGCTCTTCAATTATGGAGGCTGAAAAGTCCTACTATCTGCCGTCTGCAAGCCAGAGACCCAGGAAACCTGGGGTTGTGATTCAGCCCAAGTCCGAAGGTCTGAGAATCAGGGAGCCGATGGTGTAACTCCCAGCCCGAGGACGGGAGATGAGATGAGAGGTCCCGTTCAAGCTGTGAGGCAGGAAGAAAAGGCAAAACCCTCCTTCCAACACTTTTTGTTCTGTTAAGGCCCTCAATGGATTGGATGATGTCCACGCACATTGGGGAGGATCATGTACTTTATAGAGTCTGCTGATTCAAGTGCCAGGCTCATCCAGAAACACCTTCACAGACACATGCAGAAATAATGTGTAATCTGGGCGCCCCATGGCCAGCATGGCAGATACTTATCTTAACACTTGTTTTCACCCTTTGAAATCTATGGTAGAAGACTTAACACCGAGAGGCTCCCTAACCCCACCTCCCAGATACATCAGAGCAGAAGATAGAATCACAGACATCTAAATCGGGAGAATTGTCAGGGGTCACAGGCTGGGTGATAGAACTTCCTCTACTGTGCCATTTATTCTGGTCAAATGCAAGTTTGCCTTCTTAGAATCTCATGTCCTAGGGGGTCTTGCTTAAATGACCACCATGTTCACTGGGGCGCTGGCAGGGACAGAGGTCTCCGTCCAGAGGCAAATGGGGGTCTGGGATGTAGGCAGCTGTTCCTTGAGGTCATCCAAGGACCTAGGTCCATTCTCGTTGCTTCACTCCTGCAGGATGCCTTCTCTGGTCTGCAGAGGTGAATCGGGCCTCTGTCCACAAGAGGGGAAGGAGGAAGTGAAGCCCAGTGAGTCCGTCCACGGCCATTTGATCTCTCTCCTTTATCTGGAAGGTAGTCACGGGCTCACCCCAGCTGTGCCTTCTAAAATTCCCCAGAGTGCAGATGAACATGGGACACAGGGTCTGTTATTAAAAGGAAAAAGGAGGAAAGAAACGGGGTGACAATTAGAGCCTCTTTCACAATTACCCATCCACGTGCAAAACTGTAATAATAGCATAAGGTAAAGATAATTTGGTTGGGACCAGTCAGAAACAGGGATGAAATGACCACCTGAAAGAAGTTTGTGTTTAGTTTTCTGATGTAACAGAGGAAACTTATTAATAGCAGAAGGCAGCAGAAAAATGGGCATCCACAGCGCAGATGTGTCCTTCTCAGCTCTGGTGAAATGCGTCCCTTGCTTTCTGCCTGAAGACACCTCCTGTCTCCTGGCAGTGCTCAATAACACAGGTTATGCCCTCCAACTGGCCTCCCTGCCTCTCAGGTTCCCCCACATCTAATCTCTCTCACACACAACCTTCTCCTCACCCAACACCATCCCACCAAGGCAACAAGAAGCTGGGAGTGTCTTCACATTTACTACCAAAACCCAGACCCCCTGGCCTGGCTCCTGGTCCTCCACTGCCTGGCCGCATGCCGCTGACCATGAGATCTTTTCTCATTCCTGCTCAGGGATTCAGGCAGACATGCATGCAAACGCCTTTGAATGTTAGGTTCCTAATCTTTTCATCCTTTGTTAAGAAATGCTTTTCATTTTAATGCCGCTGTACTTTCTGTTTGCGTTTGAAGCCCTTTTCCTGTTAATGACCTCAAGGTAGATGTTTCCCCTAATTGAAGAAAGAACAACAAAGCTTTAGCATCACCATCTTGCATCTCATGCCTGTTGCTCCCTTATTAAAGTATCATGCAATGCACAAACAGCTGTTTTCAGAGTGCTTTTTACTTTCCGTTCCTGAAGCAAAGAAATATTAATGGCAAATCACTGTGAAGTGCCCCAGCCGATAGGACTAGCTGCTTTCAGAAATAATCACTCCTGATGGGGTCCCAAACAATATATATGTATATTTACGGAAAGAAATCAGTCAAGAACATTCCTCTTTGACCGGTTGGTAAGACATGATGGCTTTGGTCCTAAAAGAAGCTCCTCGTGCCTTTCATCTCAATTAGCTAGTGCACCAGCCCAAGCAGAGACAACAAAAGCTCCTTTCAGAAGGCCAGGGCAGAGGGCAGAAGGTAAATTGATAATTGGATGCCGTTCCATGGCAGAGACCTCAGGATAGAGGATGGGGAGCCGGCTGGTAGCTGCTAATGGGCAGACAAGAGCAGTGTCAGCGTTTTATTACATATGGTCAATGGTCAAAACACATCTTTGATCTTCCTCACCCACTCTTTATAGAGCACTTTGTTCCTTCCCTCCTAAAAGCTTATTAATATCTGCTCTTAGGAAAGACGGGGGGGATGCGAATGTGTTTTACTTGCCGGTGAATCACCTCTTCAGGCGTCTTTCTTCTGAAAATGAATCTGTTCTTGTGGAATAGAGGCTCCAGCCCCAGGTCTGCAAACTTCTGGCCATGCATGAGTTACTACCAAGGTATTTGTCTAAGTAGTAATAATGGTAATAATAAAAAGAAAAGTGTCATTCAATTGTTGTATTAGGTAAAATGGGATGAAAAAGTCCACAGTAAGTCTGTAATAACATTAAAATAGTTGGTAAGACACAACCAGGCAGGTATGGATTTTAAGGGTGGTACATCCGTAGTAAAGATTGAGAAATAGTTTAACAATGGGCTGCTGCATCCACGGTGGATGCCAAGAACTCTCATTTCCTCTCCGTTAAAGAGCTTCAGGATGGAGGTGAAACTCCAGCTCCATTTGCTGTCATTTAGGAAGATGGATTGAATTGAGGAAGCCGTGAGGAGGCTTAGATTTCCACAGGGCCATATCCTACGACCAGTAAGCCAAGCAGCCTGTGAAGGGACAGTCATCTGCTTCTAGTTTTCTGGCTTGTTTTGTGATGAGTCACTGGGATTATAACAGTGCACCTGAAGTGGTGTTGAAAACCACACATGGATATTTGCTTACTTTGTAGGCACGTAGAGCCAAATTCTTGGAGGTCAATATAGGACATATTTTACCTAAGCTTTCACATTTACATTTGCCTGGAGTTCCTCGGGTTGTAGAACAACAGGAAATAGTCCACTGGTTTCACTGTAATTTTTTTTAAGTTCAGTCATATCATAAAATTTTAATCAGGTATAACACAGGTTATGAATCCTGGGATCCTTGGTACAGTGAGAAGGTGACTGGTCCGGGAGATGGAAGACCAACATCTGCCTCTGGCCTGAGCTGTAAGCTTGTAGTATGAGCCTGTGCAAGCTGCTTCATCTTGCTTCCTCAAATGTGAGAAGGTGGTTGAGGATCATCTCCTCGGTCTCTTTAAGAGCTAACAGTCTACAATCCTTTTTTTTTTTTTTTGGTTTTCCTGAGCAATTAACAAGGATGATTGAATGGGTATGCTGCCTTTTCGTCTTGTTTTATAGGAGCTTAAGTTTGAAAAAAAAAAAAAACGCGAAAGCTAAACAGAAAACCACAGCTCACTGTGCTGTGTGTTTACCATAAGGCTTTCCTGGATGTTTGTGTGTGTCCTTTGCCATGTGACATATGCTGTGTGCCTTCCTGTGAAGGTCCAGGAAGGAAACACACATGTCACCTCCAGGCTCACCACTGACACCTGACCTAGAGGAACAACCTTGAGGCACTTAACAGTGTTGGCCATTTTCTAGGGACCTGCCTGAAGCATTTCACAAGCAGATGCTTTTAGATTCCTTTTCCCTACAGTTTTCTCTAAAGGAACTATCTCACACTTGTGAGTTTTCCATCATTAAACCAAAACCCACAGCCATTGTACCTGCCACACTTATGCATAGGTGCCTCATCCTGAGAGCTGCATCATCATCATCTCCTGAGCCACGTGTTGTTTAAAAAATGGCACAGGCTCTGAGATGTCTACGTTATTTTTCTTACTTGCCTTTTCACATTTAATCCTGCAGATTTATTCTGCCCTTTCACAAACAAGAATATATTATGTACATTGAATTTGCTGTTGATGCTGTGTCAGGCTAAAAAAAGATACTCTCTCATACTAAGAAATTTTGAATAAATAGGCAAGAATTTTAGATATGGTAGAGTATATATGTCAGATAAGGAAAATGAATCCATTTTCTTTATTAAATATGTGAGAGGATCCTGCCCATGCAATGTGTGCTACTATAGCTTCTTGCACTGATTGATTTGTTTTCAGTCATGGGTGTCAAAATCCTACTACGTTCACCATTTTTGTCTCCTGGTTCTCTGTCTGGCAGCCCTCAGGCCTGGGCTGAGGGACATGCAGGCACCCAGGGCAGCTCAACACTGACCCAGAAGTGGTTTCTTGTCTCTGGCAGTGTCATGGAAAAGCTGCTGCCATGGCTACCATCAACCTGCTCAAAATACTTTCTAATCTTTTAGTTGGCAAAAAAATCACCTATAAAGAGGAATTGCTTCTTGTTTATAAACCTTAGCAGAGTCAGTAGATCTGTTTTACAGAAGAATAAGGGGGCAGTCAGGACAGTCGTGAGCCCAACCAACAGTAAGGGTTATTGACAGTCCTAAGTACAGTAACCCTGTTCTTTTTCCCTGTTGCTGACCTAACAAAAGCTCAATGGGTTAAAGCAACACAAAATTACTATCCTACAGTTCTGGAGGTCAGAGTGTGAAATGGGTCTCACTGGGCTGAAATCAAGATGTCAGCAGGGTTCATTCCTTTCTGGAGACTCCAGGGGAGAATCTGCTTCCTTGCCTTTCCAGCTTCTAGAAGCCACCTGCGTTTCTTGGCTCATGGCCCTATTCCTCCATCTTCAAAGCCAGCTGTGCCAGGCTGAGTCCACCTCATGCTGGCGTCTCTCTGTTTCTTCCTCTTCTATCTCCCTCTTCCAGTTTTAAGGACCCTTGTGATTACATCGGGCTCACTGGGATAAGCCAGGATGAGCTCCCCCTCGTAAGATCATGAACTTAATCACAACTGTGAAGTCCCTTTTGCCATGTAATATATATAGCATATTTATAGGTTCTGGAGATTAGGATATGCACATGTTTGTGGGGTCATTATTCAGCCGGCCACAGGCGACCCTCTGGTCCTCAGATTCATGTCTCTCACATGCAGAATATATTCACCCCATCCCAAGGTCCCTAAAAGTCTCAAACCATTACAGCATCAACTCAAGTCCAAAATATCATCTCTTATCAGTTCAAAAGTCCCAAATCTCATCATGTAAATCAACTAAGTCAGGTACGGGTGAGACTCAGTGTGATCTAACATAGGCTGAAATCTTTCTCCATCTAAGAGCTTGTGAAACTCAAAAAACAAGTTATCTGCTCCCAAAATACAGTGGTAGAACAGGCATAAGATAACAGTTGCAGACATTCACATTCAAAAAAGTAAACAAGAAAGGAAAAAGAGGAGTCCCCACCAGTCCTACATAATTCCAAAATCCAGTGGACAAACATTATTAGGATTACTAAACAGAATAATCTTCTATGGCTTGAGGCTCTGCCTTCCTGCTGGACCTGCAGCTCTGCCCTCAGAGGCATTCTTCCTAAGAAATAATGAATCAAGACCAAGGAAGAGTGTGTATAAAAAGCTCCATTATGCCTGCCTTGTTGGAATTTTCCCCTCCTACTTTTTCACTAAGTCAAATCTGGGTTATCCAAGTCCAAATCAAGAACACTCAGAAGATCATTTGTGGGTCAAAACCCACAAATAGTATGGAGAGAATTCTCTGCAGGTCTTCGAGGCTGGAAAGACTGAGAAACTGTTTCTGCTTTTAGTTCAAGATCTGGAGGCAACTAAGGTGAAGCTTCCTACAAAACAAAGGCCAACATTTGTAGAGAACATTTATTTAAAAATTACTCTTCTAAAGTTTGGTACTTTCCTAAAAGTGAAAAAGTCTGCTTCTAGACATCAGAGAATACATATGCTCATCTAAAAGAAAATTAATTTCCTATCTGTTCTGCTGCTCTGATTTAATGGTTTAGCCAAACAGGTCATAACACATTTCCTTGCTTTACGTTGGTTTTGAATTTCAGGTCTCATGTAAGTCATATAAGACGAATATTAGCTTCCCATTTATACCTGGAGAGACAGATGCAGAAACAGAAGAATATGCATTAAAGCCAAACTCAAAATATAATTTATAACCTAATCCACTGTTTTAATCACTAAACAATTAATTTTGTTCATGTCCGGGAATGTGAAAACTTGTGAAGGATTTCCATATTTAAGAAAAGAGACTGTAAGAGCTAGAAGAAGTAGAGTTACGCCCATAAGACTGTATCTGTAGGGTCTCCTTTGCACCTCTGTGATTCTGTACACATGTTCTAGAATGTCCTCGCTAGTCTTCAGTTGCCATAAAATTAAAGGAGAACGTGGGAGAAACTACAGCTCACCCTAGACTCCTCGTCGCAGTCACTGCTAAGGCGAGCTCTTGAAAGGTTAGGAGCAGTGACATTAACATAGTCCCACAAATGCTGACAGGCATTCTAAGCTCCCAAATGTATATAAAGAATTTTTTTGCAATCTCAAAGTATTATCATTGGAGGGGATTATAAAGATTATGTGGTCTAATGCACTAATTTCACAGATGGGAAAACAGAGGCTTAGTGAGATTAAGAAGCGTAGGTAGTTATTCATGGCAGGGGCAGGACCAGAGAATTCAGTTCTCCTTCAGCCCAGTACATTGTTTCTCTGCCCTTGTGTATAAAGAAAAACGTATAAATACTAGTAACTTCCCATATGTATGTGGTTTCCCCCATGGTGTAGTTGTCTAAATCTAATGGATTGATATTGTCATATTTTCTAGAACTAAACATACGCACACATACACATAAAGACAGCTTGATAATTCCCATACCTTGTGTGATCAGAAATAAGGAGTCCCACAAAGAGCAGGCACATTCACCGTGGTTAGCCCTGGGGCAGGCCCTTGGCTGGCCTCTCAGGTCTTCTCCCCAGCCAGGCAGGGCCTTCAACGGGTGTGCCTGGGGCCAGGAGATGTGTTGATAGGTCCACCTGCCATGTGACCCTTCAGCTCCAGGACAGCTGAGGCTTCACCTCCATCAGAATGCACTCTTTCCATCACAGGCAGACTGCAGCATGTTACCCAAATATCATGAACTCCCACTCATGCCAGGACTGAACAGATGTCCACTACTATTTGGGGTATATTTTGTGTATTGTACTGAGTGCTTTACAAACATTACTTCATCCAATCCTCACATCTGTCAACAGAGTGTCACCAGTATTTGATCTTATTTGGCTTAGAAAGGTGAAGTGACTTGTCTCGGGAATGACAGACCCTGGATCCAATCGAGTGGGTGTGGGAAGGAGTCAGAAAAGCTTGTCTAACCTACACCTGCATGTTGTTGGAGTGAAACAAGACCTCCGATGCCCTTCCTCCTAGCATAAGAGAGCAGCAAATCAGAGACAATCATACTTTAAAGACCATGTGCTTGAACTGACTCGTATTAAAACACTGTTGTCCAGAGAGGGCAAAATGGCTTGCCCATCATCATGTAATCTCTCTAGGACTCAGAGGACGGGATGTGGACCCAAATGATCTAGGAGGTCCCTTGGACTAAAATATTATCTAGTAAACCCTTGTCTTTAAAGCTTCAATTGCTGGGAAAATTGGCAGCCGACCACCAGTATGCCAGCACAGTGAATGCTTCAGCAGCCCGCTGACCGCCTGCACAGATGCCCTCGGTAAGATGTGCATCTCTCTCCATCCACTTGGGAGTAGGATGAAATGGCACATTCCATTTTCAAAGTGGGCTCCTTGCACATATCGGCAGTATCAAGAATTTGAAAAGCTGTACCGTGGAACCCGTAGTAACTTGCTAGCACGATTTACTCACCCAGGTCATCCAGGTGACAGAGGTTACAGAGTCACGCAAATTCCAAATGCCATTTCAAAGCCAGCCAGGGGGAGAATAAGCAGATTTGTGTTTATGATAATGACATTTAAAAGTCTAAAATTATAGGGTTGTTTACAGAGATGGACTTATTATAAAATAATTGCATCCAACTTCACATAAACATAAAAGAAAGTCATTTTGTTGTGGATGGTTGAAAGGAAAGGTTTTCTTAAAAGAATGGAGAAAATAAGACTCAGTTTCAGACAAAAATCTTCAAAGGAAATTCATGGAATCTTAAAAAGAGAATCTCACTCAAAGAATTCTCTAGAATTTCCTAAATTTAAAAGCATTGTTTTTCTTCAGACATCTAATTTAGATTACATACCAAACCCTATAATAAACCTCCCACAAAGAAATAATAGTAGACTGCATGCATTATAGATGTTTGGGGTTCACTCCATTTAAATATAAGTATTGACCTTCTACTAACAGTCAGGATGCCAATGTTCTATGGCAACAGCGAAAGAAAGGTCACAATAATATTTTCCAAGGCAATTTTTAGCCCTTAGTGGGGAGTTCACTATTATGCTTAGAGGCTGTGCCACCTGAGAAACAATGGGTAATGATCACATTTCACCTTGAGCATGTTTTTTTTTCTCTTTCTAGTCACAGACAGCTGGCACCTAAGTGGTAGCTACTGTTCCTGTAAGATATGTTTAGTCACCATTTAAGCATCAAATTGCCTGTGGTGGAGGTTCAGGTGCGATGTGTCTGTTAGTCTTTGGTGTGTTTGACAGCCGTTAATCCCAGAGGCAGTATTTGGAGAGATGTTATCGATAAAAAGCTTTAATTCTGGGATCAGCAAAACCTGAGTATGACACCCAGGTCAGCCTGTTGCAGCTAGAGACTTAGCCCAGCTCTGCCCCAATAGATGGGGAGTGAGTGACAGCACTCACTCTCAGAGCCCCTGTGAGGATTCCAGATGGTCAGATCCAGGCAACTCCTGAGACAGTACAAGCAGACAGTAAGCATAGCCATTCCTGTTATTGTTACACACTTATCTTAATTATCTCAGTAGTTTAAGTTTCATGTTTTGTAAGTGTGAGCAGATAATTCAAAGCATTTTAAAATATAAAATATGAATGCATTATTTTAACAATTTCCCCTTGGCTCATACAGCTTGAAACAGTTATTGTTTCATGGGTTTTGAAGCGGACTGAGATTTATTACTAAGTTTTATATATCATAGGAATAATAAATATTATACCATTGGTACATATATACATAATCTGTATATGTTTACATGTATATATTCTTATGTGAATTCAGTCATTTTAATGAACTTGGCAAAATACATTGATGTTGGATTCTCCAATATCATGTGTTCTGAAAAACAAATATATTACATGAACAAAACTACAGTATCAAAAGATACCATTTTAGCAAATATGGGACTGACGATAAATCTTTTGTAGGCTGAAGTCATACCATTCACAGTAATTTAACTGAAGAATCTGCAGATTCTACAGCTATTTCAATCCCTTCTGGGTTAAGGATTTCCCTTAATCAATGTTCATTTTCTCTATGGAATCTGTTTTTAAGAAGCAGAACAAGGAACCAGTTTCTCTGATTAATGGTATCAGGTGTAAAAGTTTCAGTTACTGAAAACTTTTTTTTTTCTTTTTGTGTCTGTGTGTGTGTGTGTGTGTGTGTGTGTGTGACTGGCTTTATTCTGATATTGCCTTTATGACATATATCTATAAACATATCATTTGAACCTCATAACAACCACAAAAGTAAGTACATATTATTATTAAACCATTTTTTTCTTATTGATCCCATATATTTTTTTGAATTTTAGAATTTTATTTTTTTATACAGCAGGTTATTAGTTATCCATTTTATACATATTAGTGTATATATGTCAATCCCAATCTCCCAGTTCATCACACCACCACCCCAACCCCCACCACTTTCCCCCCTTGGTGTCCATACATTTGTTCACATCTATGTCTCTATTTCTGCCCTGCAAACCACAGGTTCCACATACATGCGTTAATATGCGATATTTGTTTTTTTCTTTCTGACTTACTTCACTCCGTATGACAGTCTCTAGATCTATCCACGTCTCTACAAATGACCCAACTTTGTCCCTTTTTAATGGCTGAGTAATATTCCATTGTATATATGTACCACATCTTCTTTATCCATTTGTCTGTTGATGGGCATTTAGGTTGCTTCTATGACCTGGCTATTGTAATAGTACTGCAATGGAACATTAGGGTGCATGTGTCTTCTTGAATTATGGTTTTCTCTAGGTATATGCCCAGTAGTGGGATTGCTGGGTCATATGGTAATTCTATTTTTAGTTTTTTAAGGAAACTCCATACTGTTCTCCATAGTGGCTGTATCAATTTACATTCCCACCAATAGTGCAAGAGAGTTCCCTTTTCTCCACACCCTCTCCAGCATTTTTTGTTTGTAGATTTTCTGATGATGCCCATTCTAACTGGTGTGAGGAGAGACCTCACTGTACATTTGATTTTCATTTCTCTAACAATTAGTGATGTTGAGCAGCTTTTCATGTGCTTCTTGGCCATCTGTATGTATTCTTTGGAGAAATGTCTATTTAGGTCTTCTACCCATTTTTTGATTGGGTTGTTTGTTTTTTTTAATATTGAGCTGCATGAGCTGTTTCTATATTTTGGAGTTTAATCCTTTGTCTGTTGATTTGTTTGCAAATATTTTCTCCCATTCTGAGGGTTGTCTTTCCATCTTGTTTGTAGTTTCCTTTGCTTTGCAAAAGCTTTTAACTTTCATTAGGTCCCATTTGTTTATTTTTGTTTTTATATCCATTACTCTAGGAGGTGGATCAAAAAAGATCTTGCTGTGATTTATGTCAAAGAGTGTTCTTCCTATGTTTTCCTCTAAGAGTTTTATAGTGTTGGGTCTTACATTTAGGTCTCTAATACATTTTGAGTTTATTTTTGTGTATGGTGTTATGGACTGTTAAAATTTCATTCTTCTACATGTAACTGTCCAGTTTTCCCAGCACCACTTATTGAAGAGACTGTCTTTTCTCCATTGTATATCCTTGCCTACTTTGTCATAGATTAGTTTACCATAGGTGCATGGGTTTATCTCTGGGCTATCTATCCTGTTCCATTGATCTTTATTTCTGTTTTTGTGCCAGTACCATATTGTCTTGATTACTGTAGCTTTGTAGTATAGTCTGAAGTCAGGGAGTCTGATTCTTTCAGCTCCATTTTTTTCCCTCAAGACTGCTTTGGCTATTTGGGGTCTTTTGCGTCTCCATAAAAATTTTAAGATTTTTTGTTCTAGTTCTGTAAAAAATGCCATTGGTAGCTTGCTAGGGATTTCATTGAATCTGTAGATTGCTTTGGGTAGTATAGTCATTTTCACAATATTTATTCTCCCAATCCAAGAACATGGTATATCTCTCCGTCTGTTTGTATCATCTTTAATTTCTTTCATCAGTGTCTTATAGTTTTCTGTATACAGGTCTTTTGTCTCCCTAGGTAAGTTCATTCCTAGGTATTTTATTCTTTTTCTTGCAATGGTAAATAGGAGTGTTTCCTTAATTTCTGTTCCAGATTTTTCATCATTAGTGTATAGGAATGCCAGAGATTTCTGTGCATTAATTCTGTATCCTGCAACTTTACCAAATTCACTGATTAGCTCTAGTAGTTTTCTGGCGGCATCTTTAGGATTCTCTGTGTATAGTATCAAGTCATCTGCAAACAGTGACAGTTTTACTTCTTCTTTTCCAATTTGTATTCCTTTTATTTTTTTATCTTCTCTGATTGCCGTGGCTAGGAATTCCAAAACTACGTTGAATAATAGTTGTGAGAGTGAACATCCTTGTCTTGTCCCTGATCTTAGAGGAAATGGTTTCAGTTTTTCACCATTGAGAATGATGTTTGCTGTGGGTTTGTTGTATATGGCCTTTATTATGTTGAGGTAGGTTCCCTCTATGCCCACTTTCTGGAGAGTTTTATCATAAATGGGTGTTGACTTTTGTCAAAAGCTTTCTCTGCATCTATTGAGATGATCATATGGTTTTTATTCTTCAGTTTGTTAATATGGTGTATCACATTGATTGATTTGTGTATATTGAAGAATCCTTGCATCCCTGGGGTAAATCCCACTTGATCACAGTGCATGATCCTTTTAATGTGTTGTTGTATTCTGTTTGCTAGTATTTTGTTGAGGAATTTTGTATCTATATTCATCAGTGATATTGGTCTGTAATTTTCTTTTTTTGTAGTATCTTTGTCTGGCTTTGCTATCAGGGTGATGGTGGCCTCATAGAATGAGTTTGGGATGTGCCTTCCTCTGCAATTTTTTGGAAGAGTTTGAGAAGGATGGGTGTTAGCTCTTCTCTAAATGTTTCATAGAATTCACCTGTGAAGCCATCTTTTCCTGGACTTTTGTTTGTTGGAAGATTTTTAATCACAGTTTCAATTTCATTACTTGTGATTGGTCTGTTCATATTTTCTCTTTCTTCCTGGTTCAGTCTTGGAAGTTTATACTTTTCTAAGAATTTGTCCATTTCTTACAGGTTGTCCATTTTATTGGCATAGAGTTGCCTGTAGTAGTCTCTTAGGATGCTTTGTATTTCTGTGGCGTCTGTTGTAACTTCTCCTTTTTCATCTCTAATTTTATTGATTTGAGTCCTCTCCCTCTTTTTCTTGATGAGTCTGGCTAATGGTTTATCAATCTTTTTATCTTCTCAAAGAACCAGCTTTTAGTTTTATTGATCTTTGCTATTGTTTTCTTTGTTTCTATTTCATTTATTTCTGCTCTGATCTTTATGATTTCTTTCCTTCTACTAACTGGGTTTTGTTTGTTCTTCTTTCTCTAGTTACTTTAGGTGTATGGCTAGATTGATTATTTGAGATTTTTCTTGTTTCTTGAGGTAGGCTTGTAGTGCTATAAACTTCCTTCTTAGAACTGCTTTTGCTGCATCCCATAGGTTTTGGATCGTCATGTTTTCATTGTCGTTTGTCTCTAGGTATTTTTTGATTTCCTCTTTGATTTCTTCAGTGATCTCTTGGTTATTTAGTAACATATTGTTTAGCCTCCATGTGTTTGTGTTTTTTAGGTTCTTTTCCCTGTAATTGATTTCTAATCTTATAATGTTGTGGTCAGAAAAGATGCTTGATATGATTTCAATTTTCTTAAATTTACTGAGGCTTGATTTGTGACCCAAGATGTGATCTATCCTGGAGAATGTTCCATGTGCACTTGAGAAGAAAGTGTAATCTGCTGTTTTTGGATGAATGTCCTATAAATATCAATTAAATCTATGTGGTCTGTTGTGTCCTTTAAAGCTTGTGTTTCCTTATTAATTTTCTGTTTGGATGATCTGTCCACTGGTGTAAGTGAGGTGTTAAAGTTCCCCACTATTATTGTGTTAAAGTCAATTTTCTGTTTTATAGCTATTAGCAGTTGCCTTATGTATTGAAGTGCTCCTATTTTGGGTGCATATATATTTATAATTGTTACATCTTCTTCTTGGATTGATCCCTTGATCATTATGTAGTGTCCTTCCTTGTCTCTTGTAACATTCTTAATTTTAAAGTCTATTTTATCTGATATGAGTATTGCTACTCCAGCTTTCTTTTGATTTTCTTTGCGTGGGATATCTTTTTCCATTCCCTCACTTTCAGTCTGTATGTGTCCCTAGGTCTGAAGTGGGTCTTTTGTAGACAGCATATATATGGGTATTGTTTTTGTATCCACTCAGTGAGCCTGTGTCTTTTGGTTGGAGCATTTAATCCATTCACGTTTAAGGTAATTATCGATATGTATGTTCCTGTGACCATTTTCTTAATTGTTTTGTGTTTGTTTTTGTAGATCCTTTTCTTCTCTTGTGTTTCCCACTTAGAGAAGTTCCTTTAGCATTTGTTGTAGAGCTGGTTTGGTGGTGCTGAATTCTCTTAGCTTTTACTTGTCTGTAAAGCTTTTGATTTCTACATTGAATCTGAATGAGATTCTTGCCAGGTAGAGTAATCTTGGTTGTAGGTTCTTTCCTTTCATTGCTTTAAATATATCATGCCACTCCCTTCTGGCTTGGAGAGGTTTTGCTGAGAAGTCAGCTGTTAACCTTATGGGAGTTCCCTTATATGTTATTTGTTGTTTTTCCCTTGTTACTTTCAATCATTTTTCTTTGTCTTTAATTTTTGTCAATTTTATTACTATGTGTCTCAGTGTGTTTCTCCTTGGGTTTATCCTGCCTGGGACTCTCTGTGCTTCCTGGACTTGGATGGCTATTTCATTTCCCATGTTAGGGAAGTTTTCAACTATAATCTCTTCAAATATTTTCTCGGGTCATCTCTCTCTCTCTCTTCTCCTTCTGGGACCCCTATAATGCGAATGTTGTTGCATTTAATGTTGTCCCAGAGGTCTCTTAGGCTGTCTTCATTTCTTTTCATTCTTTTTTCTTTATTCTGTTCCTCAGCAGTGAATTCCACCATTCTGTCTATCAGGTCACTTATCCATTCTTCTGCCTCAGTTATTCTGCTACTGATTGCTTCTAGTGTATTTTTCATTTCAGTTATTGTATTGTTCATCTCTGTTTGTTTGTTCTTTAATTTTTCTAGGTCTTTTTAAAACATTTCTTGCATCTTCTTGATCTTTGCCT